>NC_134353.1:243681956-243993860 GCF_048569485.1 Anomaloglossus baeobatrachus
CCGTGACCCTGGCGGGAGTCAATTAATATGCCTTCAGTGGGGGTGATTAAAGTTTATAATATTCATGACGCCACCTGTGGTTTGCGGCTATTAAGCCGCCGCTCCTGTATGGGGCCTCCGGGGCTGGTGGAATGGCAGCTTGGATGGTCCTGCTCCCCACAGGTGGAGCGGTACCCCGGGGCACAGTTGGTGCTTGTAAGTGTCTATGCAGTGATGGAAGTCTATGCAGATGAAATAACTGAGGAAACTCCAGAGGGTGCAATTTCAAGGTGTTTACTCACAGTTCCTGGTTGGTGCACACTGGTGCCTCTGGACTGCTGAGACCCACTGTCAGGGACCTCCGCTGATCCTGGGTAGATTTGGGGGCAAAAGCCAGTACACCCCTCTATTGTGTTCCTTTTCTCGGTCGTCTTCTAAGACTCACCTTTTATGGATGGACCTGGCTTGGCCTCCACTACAGCCTCCGGGCCGGGGGCTAGTCTCGTTGGTATTCTACCCCCTTTCCAGAGGATCTACTTTGGGCTGTAGCCCTGGGCGCGTGCAGCTGCCCTGGGCCTCGGTTTTTGCCTGATTTCGCGTCCTCCAGCTTCTAGGGACCGTCCCCTATATGCGGCCTGATCGCTCCACCTGTTGTCTTCGTGGAACAGGCCACCAGACTGAAAGCTGTTGGTGGCCCTGGAATCCCTTCTATTCTACTTTGTGTCACCTGGACCTACTGGGTCCCAGGATCTTCACCAGGAAGCGTTGCTTTCTTCTTTTTTCTCCTGACTGACTAGAGCTCTTTCCTACTGTCTTTCCTTCTCCTCTGCCTCCCGCAGACCTCCTCACACTCCTTCCTTCTCTCTCTTCTCTCCCTTCTCTCCCTCAGACTGCCTAAACTCTGACCTTCCTTACTACTCTGCTCTGGGGTGGCTCCTCCCACTTTTCCCATTGCTAAGCTACCACCCTATGGGAGCAGGGATGGGTCTTATGGCCCCTCCCAGCATGCAGCATGGGAGGGTTGTTGCCACTGTCCCTGTGTGTACCTAACAATGGTGTTGTGCAAATTTGCCTGTGGACCGGCCTTCACCCCTTTCCTTACCCAGGATGGGACATCACACCACTGGATGGGGTGCAATGTTCCTGTGGCGACAGAAACCTCAGAGGCGCCAGACTCCCCCACAGCGAATCCCAGCACGTCCTCGGGCTGAAAAACAACAAGAAATGTGGAAGAAATTGCAAAAAAACATTTTTGTATGCATATAAAACATTTAAACTTTTAAAACTTTTCTTCCCTTTATGGGAGGCGCATATACTTGAACGTTGCATAACATAGAATAATAAAACTTTAAAGTCTTTGGTACCTTCCCACCAGAATTCTGGTAGGGGGCACAACAGGTGCAACATATGTACAAGGGGAATCTTCTGACCACACCTAGTCCAGTGGCCCAAAACGTCTTTTCAACTGGGTAAACTTAGGGCAAACAAAAGGGGGAAACCAGCCACTAAGTCCAGTGGCCTGGTTAAAACATGACATTTAAATAAACACATAGGACAGGGGACCACATTCCAGTCTAGTGGCCCGGTACACAAACAAGGGAGTGACATCTTCAAAAAGAATAGGGGCCAAGGAATGCAGGGAAGGGTGTCATCTTCGAAAAGAACAATGGACAAACATGCAGAGGCTATTTACAGTTCGGCATCTTCTTCTTTCTTTTAATTAGTTGCGGGGGTCCCGCTGCGGCAGGGCCCTGGGCAGCAGGTAGGCAGTGCTCAGACTGGCCTGAGTCCCTTGGTCCTGTTCTCCAGCTGTTGTGGGGCTGCTGCGGGGTGATGGTATCGGAGCTGCGTCCTTGTCTGGCCTGGCCGGACGGGATGCCGCTGCCCGGGACGTCGCAGCAGGGACTTCAGTCGGGATCGCAGCATGGATCACAGCTTGGGTCTCAGCGGGCATCGCAGCATGAATCTCAATGGGCATCGCATCAGGGACTCCAGAGACGCCGGTGGGAGGGCTGGGTAAGGGACCCACAAGGCAGTCTGGTCCCAGGCGTTCAGGGGCGCTGCTGAGATTGGCGGTGACAGGCCGGGTTTCGGCGGGGCAGGTGGACTGGACTGCGAGGTGACATCGGCGCATGCCGGAGGACTGCACAGGAACCCCACCTGGCAATCTGGGCTCCGCCAGTCGGGGGTAACATTCAACTTACCCGGCTCCGCAGCGACTGCTGGATCTTCTCCGCTCTCCAGGACGCAGGACGCCGCCCGGTTCTCAGGTGCGTGTCCCGGCTCAGCCACTCCTCCTCTGGCTGCTCGTTGCTCGGCGTCCATCCTTCTAGCTTCTTCACGCGCCATTTCTTTTTCATCCGCTCTGCATAGCGGGTTCAGCTTTGCGCTCTCTTGCAAGACCAAGGGGGCAGGGCTTCTTTTCGTGCCCTTCTCCAGGCATGCCCCCCTTCTTCCTGCGCTCAGTAGCTTCAATGGCGGCTGTTTTTACAGTAAAACACAGTTCTTTCAGTTCAGCAAGGCGCACAGTACTCGGTGGGGGCCGGGCACGTTATCCTGTTCGTGACGCCAAAGTTGACTCGCCCACCCCAGGGCTATGGGACACCCGGTGCCGGGCCGGACTAGTCCGGGGGTCGTCAGTGGTGGTGGGCCCGACTCCGTGACCCTGGCGGGAGTCAATTAATACGCCTTCAGTGGGGGTGATTAAAGTTTATAATATTCGTGACGCCACCTGTGGTTTACGGCTATTAAGCCGCCGCTGCTGTATGGGGCCTCCGGGGCTGGTGGAATGGCAGCTTGGATGGTCCTGCTCCCCACAGGTGGAGCGGTACCCCGGGGCACAGTTGGTGCTTGTAAGTGTCTATGCAGTGATGGAAGTCTATGCAGGCGAAATAACTGAGGCAACTCCAGAGGGTGCAATTTCAAGGTGTTTACTCACAGTTCCTGGTTGGTGCACACTGGTGCCTCTGGACTGCTGAGACCCACTGTCAGGGACCTCTGCCGATCCTGGGTAGATCTGGGGGCAAAAGCCGGTACACCCCTCTATTGTGTTCCTTTTCTCGGTCGTCTTCTAAGCCTCGCCTTTTATGGATGGACCTGGCTTGGCCTCCACTACAGCCTCCGGGCCGGGGGATAGCCTCGTTGGTATTCTACCCCCTTTCCAGAGGTTCTGTTGTGGGCTGTAGCCCTGGGCGCGTGCAGCTGCCCTGGGCCTCGGTTTTTGCCTTTGGAACTGATTTTGCGTCCTCCAGCTTCTAGGGACCGTCCCCTGTATGCGGCCTGATCCCTCCACCTGTTGTCTTCGTGGAACAGGCCACCAGACTGAAAGCTGTTGGTGGCCCTGGAATCCCTTCTGTTCTACTTGGTGTCACCTGGACCTACTGGGTCCCAGGATCTTCACCAGGAAGCGTCGCTTTCTTCTTCTTGGTCCTGACTGACTAGAGCTCTTTCCTACTGTCTTTCCTTCTCCTCTGCCTCCCGCAGACCTCCTCACACTCCTTCCTTCTCTCTCTTCTCTCCCTTCTCTCCCTCAGACTGCCTAAACTCTGACCTTCCTTACTACTCTGCTCTCGGGTGGCTCCTCCCACCTTCCCCATTGCTAAGCTACCACCCTATGGGAGCAGGGATGGGTCTTACGGCCCTCCCAGCATGCAGCATGGGAGGGTTGCTGCCACTGTCCCTCGTCCCTGTGTGTACCTAACGATGGTGTTGTGCAAATTTGCCTGTGGACCGGCGTTTCACCCCTTTCCTTACCCAGGATGGGACATCACACCGCTAGATGGAGTGCAATGTTCCTGTGGCAAAGGAAGCCTCAGGGGCGCCACATTCGCATCAAGACTTGAAAAGAAGCAGACATGCAAGCAGCAAAGTGTGCCTATACCCGTCATTATCATAGAAATTCCTGTAAGAGTCCTGAGCCCGTAAAAGGCCTGAGCTATAACTGAGCTTATAGGATAAGCCATCCTGAGCTGAGGAAAAGACCATAACTAGGGACAGTAGAAGACTGTAACCAGCGTGAGTAGAAGATCGTAACCAGTGCCAGTAGAGGAGTAAAGACCGATCATCAACTCTAGAGCAGTATCTGAATGAGCTGCGGGCTGTTGCTTCCTGTCTAGACATATGGTACTAAGCGAGAAAAATTGCTTACTAAGGTTGAACTTGTGGCAGAGCCGGTTGTGTCAGTCCTGGTAGGCCTGCACACTGATATATTGAAGTATATACAGTGTATCACAAAAGTCCCTAACATTTTTGTAAATATTTTAATATATCTTTTCATGGAACAATAATGTAGATATGACACTTTGATACAATGTACAGTAGCTAGTGTATAGCTTGTATAACAGTGTCGATTTAGTATGCTCTCTAAATTACTCAACACAAAGCCATTAATGGCTAACCAAATTTCCATTCAAGGATGCCCCACAGATGCTCTAAAGGGTTTAGGTCTGGAAAAATAATTGGCTAGTCCAGGACCTTTACCCTCAGTTTCATTATTATCATGTTGGAATACTACCGTGCAGTCCAGTTTTCGAAGAGAGGGGATCATGCTCTGCTTCAGTATGTCACAATACATAATGGCATTCATGGTTCCTTCACTGAACTGTAGCTTCCAACAGCTGGCAGCACTCATGCATCCCCAAACCACGACACTCCCACCATCATGCGTGACTGTAGGCAAGATGCACATGTCTTTGTACTCCGCACATGGTTGAGACAAACACACTTGACACCATCTAAACCAAATAAGTTTATCTTGGTCTCATCAGACCACAGAATAGGGTTCTAGTAATTCATGTCCTTAGTCTACTTGTCTTCAGCAAACTATTTGAGGAATTTCTTGTGCGTCGTCTTTAGAAAAGGCTTCCTTATGGAATGACTGCCATGCTATTTCATGCAGTGTGCAGGATAAGGTCTGAGCACTGTCAAGCTGACCCCACCCAGCCCTTTAACCTCTGCAGCAATCCTGGCATCACTCATACGTCTGTTTTGAAAAGACAACCTCTGGATATGATGCTGAATATGTGCACTCAACTTCCTCAGGCAACCATGGCGAGTCCTGTTCTGAGTGGAATCTGTCTTGTTAAACCGCTGTATGGTCTTGTCCACCATTGTGAAGCTCAGTTTCAGCATGCTGACAATTTTCTTATGGCATAGGCCATCTTTATGTAGAGCAACATTTCTTTTTTTCAGATTATCAGAGAATTCTTTGTCATGTTCAACTTCCAGTTACCAGAAGAGTGAGTGTGTGAGCGATAACACCGAATGTGACACACCTGCTCCACATTCACACCTGAGACCTTGCAACATTAATGAGTCACATGACACTGGAGACAGAAAATGGCTAATTAGGTACAATTTGTCCATTATCACTTAGGGGTGTACTCACTTTTGTTGCCAGCAGTTTAGACATTAAAGGGAACCTGTCACCACATTTTCGGCCTATAAGCTGTGGCCATCACCACTGGGCTCTTATGTACAGCAGAACAGTCGGATGGGTGGTGCCGTTCTCTGGGACTGGCGCCTCCCCTTTTGCCTTCGCATCTTGGTCTTCCTTATTCTGAAGCCGCGGTGCATGACGCATCTATGTCATACACACGCGCCAGAATTGAGGTCCGTGTGTATTTTACCCTTTACTTTTCAATGGGGCGAATGGGTGTGATTTGAACTTTATTTTTTTTTTTTTTTTTATTTTTTAAAACTTTTTTTTTTACTTTTTTTTATTTTACTAGTTCCCCTAGGGGACGAAAAGGCTACTGTATGTGCACACGTGTGTGCGTTCTGCACCGCAGCGTTTAAGTTAATGCATGTACCTTTCAGAACGTAGCTGAAAAGCTGCGTTCTGAAAGTTTGCTGACAGCAGAATTCATGCAGAATTCGTGCGCTCTGGATGCTCCTTCTCCCATAGACAGAGTGGAGAAAGCATCCAAAGCTGAGTTTTTGTCCAAATTTCTGCCAGAAAAAGGCTGCAGTTTGAACTGCATAGTGGGCACAAGAAACCCAAATTCCCATAGACTTTGCTTGAAAAGCAGAACACATCCATTTTGGCATTAAACGCTGCAGTTGAAAAAGCAGCAAAAAAGCAGGTAAAAAGCAACGTGGACACATAGCCTTACACAGTAAATAGCAGAGGCAAATTTCTAAGAATATCTCAGCACAGAAACATTTTTATTAAACACTCCAATTGTGGAACTTATTATTATTCCAAGATCTATTGATTAAAATTAACTGCTCATGGAAAAAAACCCTTAACCCTAGAACGCATACCTGGGGCCTCGCAGGCCTGCTAGGTTACTTCTTTTTTATGGTTGATTTCTATGGTTGCGCGTTCTAGGGTTAAGCATAGTATGGCCTTAGTGAGATTGTTTAACATTCATATAGCATATCATAGGGAGTATTCTTTGATGTCCTGCTTTAGCTGTGTCCTGATTTTCAGAGAAATAACAGCCATACTTCCCAATACCTAATGTACTGCAGGGTGCAGCAGCGCCCCATGATAAAAAGAAGCAGGTTACACATGTGCACAGTACTGATGAACTACTACTCACACACCAAGCATTCATGGTTGCTTAGTATTAGGGCTCACCCACAGAATTTGTCAGTTAGAACAAACTGCGATTTGCCGAGCAAATTAGATGACACTCAGCCATTCACGTCTATTGGTGCGTGGATGCACTAGGACCATCTAAGTGCATTCTGATTTCTACAGTCTCACTCAATGGAGAAGATGGAGAAATTTTTTTCTCCATCTTCTCCTCACAGTGTTCTTATTTTTGTATTCGAGATAATCGAATCACACTATGCTGACACTCACATCAAAATCGACCCTGTTCTCTCCAATGAGTGAATCTACAGTTGTGTGACCCTAACCTAATAAATACATACGTATAAGGTTTGTATAAGGTGCCGGTAACACAGGGCATGCGTATTTTGTCCAAAACATCAATTCATACCTAAATTATTTTTTCCAACTTTTCAGGCTGCAGCCAGGCCCTGTAGTGTTGGTGTGGGGAATTGGGCTGCCTGACCTTGAGGCGTGCCTGCCAGATCTCATAGAACGTGTGTCACCAATAGGTCACTAAAAAAAAGCAAGTGTGTGTATGAGATTCCTGGAATCTCATAGGTTTTGCTGGTACTGTAAAAGCAGGGATTTATTAGCATTTATTTGCATAAAACCAATGAAAAATAAAATGCAAAAACTTCATGTGTGAACAAGGCCTAATACTAACCACACTCTGCTCATGGATGGTAGGAGTGTAAGTGGTTGTGTATTAGTATTTTGCCCCTACTCTATCTCCACATTTTATCATAGGGGCCTGCTGCTTCATGCAGTATATTACTGCAGTATTATGACAATATTTTAGTTACTTTTTTTGTGATTTTTTTGGATTTATTTCAGTGTATTACTGGTCTCATCCTGGTTTTCTTTCAGTATTCTGGTCTTTCCATAGGCACTGTGCTTGTTATGACATATGTGTTGAAGCTGCCAGGAGGTTTTCTCAGCGGACTAATGTGCAGCTGAAAGCACTGTGGCAGGTTTTCCAAATTATGTATAAAAGCAGCTATTAGCAAGGAGCGCCTAGTTTTATAATCATTTTTCAGTGACATAAGCTAATCATGCTGAAAATGTACTTGGAAGAAGCCGTCACTAACAGTTAAAGGGAAAGTACAATTATAGCTCCAAGGAAAATTATACAGTTGCCATGATTTATGCATAAAACACGGCAATAGTAAAATATAAATAGGGAAACAAAATCATGTCAGCAACAATTTGAACTTTAGTTTTAAAACCTTTTTTCCCCCTCAATAAAGCATTTGTATAAGTTAAGATAAACTTTGTAACATACAGAGGCATGCAAAACTTTGGGCACCCCTGGTCAAAATGACTGTTATTGAGAACAAATAAATTAAAAGTGGACACTAGCGCTCACCCAGGAGGATAATGGGGGAGAGGGGATCCTAGTTGTAAGGCTAAGTTCACACACTGCGTTTTTTTGACGCTGCGTTTTTGTGCGTTTTTTACAGCAAAAAAAGCACAAAAACGCACCCGCGGCAAAAAAGGCAAAAAACGCATGCATTTTTACTGCGTTTTGGTGTGTGTTTTGCTGCGTTTTGTTGCGTTTTTGCTCACTGCCTTTTAAAGCGTTTTTTTTATCAGTGAACAATGCCATTAAAGATTGTTGAAAAAAAAAAAAAAAAAAAGGTCTGATGTAATTTCCTTCTTCAATATGTTCTTCATTCTCCACTAGTGTATGCAGGAGAGCGGACAGCTCCAGAACTACAAGGCTACAAGGCCATTTTTTTTAATTATTTATTTATTTATTTAATTTACTTCACGATATAGACCCGCCCACTGGCAGCTGTGATTGCTTGCAGTGAGACAGCTGTCACTCAACGTGGGGGCGTGTCTAACTGCAACCAATCATAGGCGCCACTGGGCAGGGAAAGCAGTGAATACCAGATGGAATAATGAGTGGCCAGCTTTTTCAAAATAGAACTTTGTGACAGCTGTGCAGCGCCGCGCCGGTGATCGGTGAGTATGAGAGAGGGGGGAGAGGGATAGACAGACAGAGAGAGATAGAGACCAACGACAGGGAGACAGAGAGACCGACAGAGAGATAGACTGACCGACAGACAGAGATAGAGATTGTCCGACATCGACAGACCTCACTCATTTCCAGTGTTTTCTGCAACATGCGATAAATGTATTTATATAAAGGGATGTCACTAGGATGGTGTGTGTGCCGTTCGTGTGACATCCGTTTAATTTCACGCACCCATAGACTTGCATTGGAGTGACTCGCGCGAGAAACTCACCAAAACGCAGCATGCTGCGATTTTTTTCTCAGTTCGATTTGGACTGAGAAAAAAATAGCAGATTGGAGCTGCATCATTGATTAACATGTGTCCTAGTGCAATGTAAAGCTGGTGTCACACATAACGACGACGACAACGACGTCGCTGCTACGTCACCATTTTCTGTGACGTTGCAGCGACGTCCCGTCGCTGTCGCTGTGTGTGACATCCAGCAACGACCTGGCCCCTGCTGTGAGGTCGCCGGTCGTTGCTGAATGTCCAGCTTCATTTTTTGGTCGTCACTCTCCCGCTGTGACACACACATCGCTGTGTGTGACAGCGAGAGAGCGACGAAATGAAGCGATCAGGAGCCGGCACTGGCAGCTGCGGTAAGCTGTAACCAGCGTAAACATCGGGTAACCAAGGGAAGACCTTTCCCTGGTTACCCGATGTTTACGCTGGTTACCAGCCTCCGCTCTTGCTGCCAGTGCCGGCTCCTGCACTGTGACATGTGGCTGCAGTATGCATCGGGTAATTAACCCGATGCATACTGTAGCAAGGAGAGCAAGGAGCCAGCGCTAAGCAGTGCGCGCGGCTCCCTGCTCTCTGAACTGTGACATGTAGCTGCAGCACACATCGGGTTAATTAACCCGATGTGTGCTGCAGGAGAGCAAGGAGCCAGCGCTAAGCGTGGCTCCCTGCTCTCTGCACATGTAGCACAGCGACCTTATAATCGCTGCTTCTGCTGTGTTTGACAGCTAAGCAGCGATCATAACAGCGACTTACAAGGTCGCTGTTACGTCACCGAAAATGGTGACGTAACAGCGACGTCGTTGTCGCTGTCGTTTAGTGTGACACCAGCTTTAGATTTTCACGCATTGCACTCGTGCAAATTAATCGCAATTGAGAAGCCGGCCTTACAATCTATCTATCTATCCATTCATCTTTCTATCTCTATCAATCTATCTTTCTTTCTATCCAAATTTGAATCTATCTTTCTATCTAGCTATCTAGCTAAATAGATAACAAACTAACTCGCTCTAAAAAAATTTTGATTTTTCTGTCTATTTTTTTTTGGAAGAATATATCAATCAATTTATCGATCTCTATATTTATGTATTTATATAACATTATTTGTATTTTTCGATCTAATTTTCAAAGAATCAAATTAAATAACAATCTAATTATCTATCTATCATTCTATTTAGCTATCTATGTATATATATATATATATTTATATATATATATATATATATATATATATATTTATAAATATATATATATATATATATATACATTTTTAAACATTCACGCAATCAACTCATCTGTATATGTTATTATTTTTAAGGGGGTCCTTTAAATAAAAAAATAAAAAAGAAAGTTAGTGAAACCAATAGTTAGATAATGAAGAGATACATAGATATATACATTATTAAAGAGATAAATATAGATAGATAGATAGATAGATAGGTGCATTGAAATATATATATATATATATATATATATATATATATATATATATATATATATATATATATATATACAGTGCCTACAAGTAGTCTTCAACCCCCTGCAGATTTAGCAGGTTTGATAAGATGCAAATAAGTTAGAGCCTGCAAACGTCAAACAAGAGCAGGATTTATTAACAGATGCATAAATCTTACAAACCAACAAGTTATGTTGCTCAGTTAAATTTTAATACATTTTCAACATAAAAGTGTGGGTCAATTATTATTCAACCCCTAGGTTTAATATTTTGTGGAATAACCTTGTTTGCAATTACAGCTAATAATCGTCTTTTATAAGACCTGATCAGGCCGGCACAGGTCTCTGGAGTTATCTTGGCCCACTCCTCCATGCAGATCTTCTCCAAATTATCTAGGTTCTTTGGGTATCTCATGTGGACTTTAATCTTGAGCTCCTTCCACAAGTTTTCAATTGGGTTAAGGTCAGGAGACTGACTAGGCCACTGCAACACCTTTTTTTTTATTTTTTCCCTCTTGAACCAGGATTTGGTTTTCTTGGCTGTGTGCTTTGGGTCGTTGTCTTGTTGGATGATGAAATGACGACCCATCTTAAGATCCTTGATGGAGGAGTGGAGTTTCTTGGCCAAAATCTCCAGGTAGGCCGTGCTATCCATCTTCCCATGGATGCGGACCAGATGGCCAGGCCCCTTGGCTGAGAAACAGCCCCACAGCATGATGCTGCCACCACCATGCTTGACTGTAGGGATGGTATTCTTGGGGTCGTATGCAGTGCCATCCAGTCTCCAAACGTCACGTGTGTGGTTGGCACCAAAGATCTCGATCTTGGTCTCATCAGACCAGAGAACCTTGAACCAGTCTGTCTCAGAGTCCTCCAAGTGATCATGAGCAAACTGTAGACGAGCCTTGTCATGACGCTTTGAAAGTAAAGGTACCTTACGGGCTCGTCTGGAACAGAGACCATTGCGGTGGAGTACGTTACTTATGGTATTGACTGAAACCAATGTCCCCACTGCCATGAGATCTTCCCGGAGCTCCTTCCTTGTTGTCCTTGGGTTAGCCTTGACTCTTCAGACAAGCCTGGACTCGGCACGGGTGGAAACTTTCAAAGGCTGTCCAGGCCGTGGAAGGCTAACTGTAGTTCCATAAGCCTTCCACTTCCGGATGATGCTCCCAACAGTGGAGACAGGTAGGCCCAACAGGTAGGCTCTGATCTGAACATCATTGAAAATCTGTGGCTAGACCGCAAAAGAGCAGTGCATGCAAGAGGACCCAGGAATCTCACAGAACTGGAAGACTTTTCTAAGGCTGGTTTCAACATCCGGCTTTTCGCCGGTTTGCCGGATCCGGCGCATGCCAGTACAGTGTATACAGTACAATGGCAGCACCGCAACCTCCGGGTCGCATGCTCCGGTCACATGACAGCATGTGACCGGCGTTTGTCGCGCTGCCATTGTACTGTATACACTGTATTGGCGTGCGCCCAATCCGGCAAACCGGCAAAAAGCCGGATGTGTGAAACTAGCCTAAGGAAGAATGGTTGAAAATCCCTCAAAAAAGAAGTGAAAGACTCTTGGTTGGCTGCCAAAGTGTTTACAAGCTGTGATATTTGACAAAGAAGGTGCTATTAGGTATTAGGCTAGGGCCCCACTTTGCGTTCATCTACTTGCAGTTCTAAACGCACGTTTTGAGCTTAACTGATTTGACCAAAGTTGCCTTTTTCAGAAATTTTGCGCTGAAAACGCATGCGTATTTACCCCGTTTTAGATGCGTTTTCAGTGCTTTTTACATGCTTTTCCACCTGCGTTTTGATAGATGCGTTTTGAACATCATGACACTGCTAAATAAAGTTTAAATAGTCAAACTCAATGAAAAAATTGGAAAAAAAGAAACAAATCTATATTATTATGCAAAATAATGAAAATAGATTAATTTAATGAAATTATAGCGGTAATATGATATTTAATGGAAAAATAGCAATAATTTATTAAAATTATTATTTTTAATTGTCGGACTATATGTGTGTGTGTAAAGGGACATATGAAATCATTATTTTGATGTCCAAAAAGCATGCGTTTTTGAAGTCCAAAACGCTTGTTTTCTGCACTGGAAAAGCAGGTAAAACGCAGGAATTTGCTGGAATCTTGGTTTTTGCCATTTCTCATAGACTTCTATGTTAGCAAAACGCACCTAAAATGGCAAAAACAATTGACATGCTGCTTCTTTGAACGCATGGTTTTTTGTCACAAAATATGCAAATTAAACGCAGCGTTTTAAAACGCAAAGTGGGGACTAGAAATCCCTATTTTCCATAGACTTTGCTGGGAAATCAAAACACATGCCTTTTGGCATGAAAAAGCTGCTTCTCAAAACGGACCTAAAAAGCACCAAAAACGCAGGTGGAATAGCAAAGTGGGGCCCTAGCCTAAACCATGCAGGGTGCCCAAACTTTTGCATCAGCCCTTTTTCCTTTGTAGTTAATTTAAAAATGTAACAGATAAAAATATATATATTTTTTTTGCCTAAAATATAAAGGTAATGTGTCTTCTTTAACTTTATGCCTTTTAGAGATAATTTTATCTTCAACTTGCTTAACCCTTTCACGACCGGCCGATTTTTCGCTTTCCGTTTTTTTTTTTCGCCATTCTTTTTCTGAGAGACGTAACTTTTTTATTTTTCAGTCAATATGGTCATGTGAGGGCTCATTTTTTGCGGAACGAGCTGTACTTTTAAATGAAACCATCAGTTTTACCATATTGTGTACTAGAAAATGGCAAAAAAATTCCAAATGCTAAAAAATTGCAAAAAAAGTGCGATAGCACTATGGTTTTTGAGATATTTTATTCACTGTGTTCACTATATGGTAAAACTGATGTGTGGGTGTGATGCCTCAGGTCAGTGCAAGTTCGTAGACACCAAACATGTATAGGTTTACTTTTATATAAGGGGTTAAAAAAAAATCGGAAGTTTGTCCGAAAAAAGTGGCGCACGTTTTACGCCATATTCCGTGACCCGTAGCGTTCTCATTTTTCGGGATCTTAGGCTCAATGACGGCTTATTTTTTGCGTCTCGAGCTGACGTTTTTAACGGTACCATTTTTGCGCAGATGCTACGTTTTGATCGCCTCTTATTGCATTTTGCGCAAAAGTTGTGGCGACAAAAAAACGTCGTTTTGGCGTTTGGAATTTTTTTGCCGCTACGCCGTTTACTGATCAGATTAATTGATTTTATATTTTGATAGATCGGGCGTTTCTGAACGCGGCGATACCAAATGTGTGTATATTTTTTATTTTTTTAACCCTTTAATTTTCAATGGGGCGAATGGGGGGTGATTTGAACTTTTAGGTTTTTTTGTTTTTTTTTAATTTTTTAAAACTTATTTTTTTACTTTTTTTTTTTATTTTACTAGTCCCCCTAGGGGGCTATTGCGATCAGCATTCCGATCGCTCTGCAGTATCTGCTGATCACAGCTGGAAGGCTGTAAACAGCAGATACGCTGTCTTTCTCTTTTGCTGTGCCCCGGGCACAGCGAAAGTGAAACCAATTCATGTGTAGTACAGGAGTCATCACATGACCCTGTACTACCATGACAACTATCGGGAGTCACGTGATCGCGTCACGTGACTTCCGGTTTCGGCGGTAAGTAAAACTTTACCGCGATTGCGCTTATAATGGCGCTGTCATGTATTGACAGCGCCATATAAGGGGTTAATCGGCACGAGCAGATAACGATTCTGCTCGTGCCTAGCAGGCACACATCTCAGCTGTGAAAATCAGCTGAGATGTGTGCCGATCGCGGCATGCTGCCGCCGGAGGACCGCGGGCAGTAAGATTATGTCATTTAGGACGTAATTTTACGGCCCGCGGTCGTTAAGGGGTTAAAGGTAATCTGTCACCAGGTTTTTGCTACCCCATGTGACAAGAGCATGAGGTAGCGATAGAAACCCTGATTCCAGTGATGTGTCACTTACTTAGCTGGAGATTCTTTTTCTAGATCTAGAAATTAGGCTATGTGCACACATTGCTTTGGTGTGTGCTTCTTTTCGGCACACAAAAAAATATTTGCACATTTTTTCACTTGTTTTTTTTCCTGCTTTTTTGGTGCTTTTTTTCGTCATGGAGATTGCCGAGCTTCAGGCACTGTACCCCCTCGATCGCCGCTTGGTCTGTGGCTGATGTTACAGTGCCTTGAATACAGCATTCAGAAGGCAGGGAGAGGAATTGCTTACCTCTCCCTGGCAATTGGGTCTCTGTAATGCGATCACAGTGACCCGATCACTACCATAGTAACCCTTGGTCGTCACCATGCTGACCTCGGGTTACTGAGCTACAGAGAGCCTCACACACCATACTGTATGCACGGTGTGAGATGAAGTTCTCTGCTTATCTGAAAGATAAGTTGTGTCTAACCAACCTGTTGGGGTTCTATGAGGGGGTAAGTGCAAACCTGGACATTGGTAATGCAGCTGATGTGATTTATTTGGACTTTGCAAAGGCATTTGATACTATACCACACAATAGCCTTATATTAAAGCTCCAGAAGCAAGGACTAGTTGAAACTATATGCAACTGGGTAAGGAATTGGCTAAAAGATAGGAAACAAAGAGTAGTCATAAATGGTACATTCTCTAAATGGGCTATAGTCAGCAGTGGTGTACTGCAGGGATCTGTGCTAGGACCGATTCTTTTTAATCTCTTTATTAATGACCTTGCGGATGAGATTGATAGTAAAGTGTCAGTCTTTGCTGATGACACCAAACTATGTAGGATATTAAAAACTGACCTTGATAGTACAATATTACAAAAAGATCTGAATAAGAATGGGCAGATACTTGGCAAATGAGATTTAATGTTGATAAATGTAAAATAATGCACCTAGGGCGGAGTAATCCTATAGCTGCATATACATTAAATGGAAGTAAACTCGGGACTACAGAACAGGAGAAGGACTTGGGTATTCTCATTACAAATAAGCTGAGCAGCAGCACTCAATGTCAAGGAGCAGCTGCTAAAGCAAACAAGATTTTAGGGTGTGTAAAAAGAGAGATTAGATCCCGTGATCCCAACGAATTGTTACCCCTCTATAAATCACTTGTAAGGCTACATCTGGAATATGGGAACCAGTTTTGGGCTCCACATTTTAAAAAGGACATTCAGAAGTTAGAGGCAGTTCAAAGGCGGGCAACTAGACTACTACAAGGAATGGAAGGTCTCCCATATGATGACAGGTTGAAAAAGTTAGATATGTTTAGCTTAGAAAAAAGACGTCTCAGAGGAGATCTCATTTATATGTATAAATACATGTGTGGTCAATATAAAGGAAAGGAACATGACTTATTTCTTCCAAAGACAATACTAAGGACCAGGGGGCACTCACTGCGAGTGGAAGCAAAGCGATTACGTCAGCTAAATAGGAAAGGGTTCTTTACAGTTAGAGAAGTCAGATTGTAGATTGTACCACAAGAGATAGTAATGGCAGACCCTATAACAGCTTTTAAAAAAGGGCTGGATGATTTCCTCACTACACACAACATAGTTAGTTATAAATGACTTAGTGACCAAATGTAGAACTGGTGGAGGAAGGTTGAACTAGCTGGACCTAGGTCTTTTTTCAACCTAAGTAACTATGTAACTATGTAACTATAATCCACTGTTGTGATAAAGCACTGCAGGGGATTACAGAAATGCAGAAAAAAATGCAGGAACAATTGACATGTTGCTTCTTTTTTCAGCAACAAAAATCTGCAAGTAAAACAAAGCAACAAGTGCACAGCAAGTCACGATTTTCATAGACTTTGCTGGAAAGCTTTTTACTTGCTTTTATTGATTAAATTACGCAAGGAAAAATGCATGAAAAAACTACAAAAACAAAAAAACCACCACATGTGCACATAGTCTTATAGCCTTATAGCCATCTGAGCGTAAAATATAGTTGCACTAGAAAGTGAGGCTTCCTTTCCTGTCCACTGACCCACAGAACTCAAGCACTGTACCCACCTGCACACTTTTGCCCAGCTATTTTATTTGCCCAAAGAGCTGACACTTTTTCTGCCATCCTAAAAGTGTCTGGAATACTACGTTAGTGTTCCTTTCCTGTCCACTGACCCACAGAATCCGGGCACTGTACCCACCTGCACACTTTTGCCACGCTATTTTATTTGCCCAAAGAGCTGACACTTTTTCTGCCATCCTAAAAGTGTCTGGAATACTAAGTTAGTGTTCCTTTACTGTCCACTGACCCACAGAATCCGGTCACTGTACCCACCTGCACACTTTTGCCACACTATTTTATTTGCAAACTGTGCTGCCACTGTTAGGAGCATACAAAAATTGTCTGTGATAGTCAGTGTTTGTTCTTCAGCTGTCTATAAAGCTAGACCACCTCTGCATTGTACACAGCTGTCCATTTTTGATACGCAATTCTAATTGCAAACTGCTGCCACTGTTAGGGGCATACACAAATTGTCTGTGATAGTCAGTGTTGGTTCTTCAGCTGTCTATAAAGCTAGACCACCTCTGCAATCTACACCACCTCTCCATTTTTGCATCCACAGTTTAAGTGGCCAATCTTGTCGCTAACAAAATGAGTGGCAAAAGGAGAGATGCTGGTGGAAAGGGGAACAGGCGTGTTGGAAAAGAAATAAAAGTTTGTGTCCGTGGGGAAAGTGGGAAAGGTACATTAACATCTGCTGAAGATAGGCCATCTTTCAGCAAAAGTAAGATGTTTACTACTTTCTGTGCACAATCCGATGTGCTCCCTTTTTTATGGACCCGAACAACTGTAACAAAGGTAGATGATGCACAAAAAAGAACATGCTTGAATGGATCTCAAGTGGTCCAACAAGTGCCCTCTCCTCCACCTCAACTTCAACATCCAAAAAACAACAGTCCTCTGAGTTGTCATCCCAATCACACCTGCTTTCTCCCAGCTCTCAAGTCTCCACCCGCCCTGCACAGTATGGTGTAACAGAGATGGCTGATCTGCAGAGCTGTTCAGTCACGCTATAGCCTGGGAATCAGAGGTCTGCTCCCAAGCTACAGTGAGTACAGACCAGGAAATGGTCTGCAGTAATGCCCAGCAGCTTTGTGACTCAGATTCAGGCCCCGATGACCACGTTTCTGAGCATAATGTACACCCTCATTTCCAAACTGTAACACCTGTTGTTGGAGACAATGAGGAACATACTGATGACGATGAGACGCAGATACCTGATTGGGATGACAACTAAACTATTCAGACAGGAAGGACATGGTTAGGTCTGAGGGCGAGGGGAGTGCAAACACAACAATTGATGAGGAAGTTCTAGATCCCATTTACTGTCAACCCACAGTCAGGCACTCGAGGAGGTCACCAGAGGCGGTGGAGGAGGATGCAACTGACGACGAAGTTACCTTGCGCCTTCCTGGACAGAGTCGGAGTACTGGAAGCACGTCTACAACTGCATCCTTAGCCACAACTCTGCCTCTGAGCACAAGTCGGGGTGGCTCTGCAGGTCGCATGGCCTCTAAGCCTTGCCTAGCCTGGTCCTTTTTTGACCTTGCAAAGGATCGCCCAAATCATGTGATCTGTAAAATTTGTCGGCAATCTATAAGTAGAGGCCAAAAACTCACCAGTTTGACAACTTCTTCCATGAATCGTCACATGAATAACAAGCATAAGTCCCAGTGGGAAGCTCACCGTGCTGCAATGCAGCCTAGTGGAGCGGGCCAAACACCGTCTGCCCCTTCAAGTTCCTTTGCACGCTCTTCATCTTCTATGACTGTGGGGACAGCAGTCACTACTGGTTTTCCAAGCAGACCTTCCACCACTTTAACTGCAACAGGCAGTTTGCTTGGTAGGTCATCAGTTGGTTTGGAAGGGGAAACAAGTGCTGGTGTACAGCTCTCTCAAACATCGAGAGCACCAACGTTGGATGAAGGCAACATCATGTCTCCGCCTGCTCTTTCCTCACAGACCTGCATTTTTCCAGGGACACCCTACTCACCACCGTCTCCACACAGCAGCCAGATCTCTGTCCCTCAGATGTGGACAAATAAAAGGCCATTTCCTCTGAGCCATGACAAAGCTAAGAGGTTGACTTTATCCCTCTGTAAGCTCTTGACTTTCCGCCTGGTGGACACACAGGATTTTCGAGACCTTATGTCCGTCGCAGTGCCCCAGTACCAGATGCCCAGTCGCCACTACTTCTCCAAGAAAGGGGTGCCTGCGCTACACCAGCTTGTCGCACACAACATCACCGCTTCCTTGAGAAACTATGTGTGTGACAGGGTGCATTTCACCACCGATAATTGGACCAGTAAGCATGGACAGGGGCGTTACATGTCGCTGACTGGGCACTGGGTAACTATGGTGAGAGATGGAGAAGGGTCTGCTGAACAAGTCTTGCCGTCTCCACGACTTGTGCGTCAATCCTCTTTATGTAGAAGTTCCTCCACTGCTTCTGCCTCCTCAACCTCGTCTGGGTCCTCCACCTCTGCCCCAAGCCTGGTCAGGCCACCCGCATTGTAACTGCGCACAAGGAATCCCGCACACCTCCTTACTATGCTGGAAGCAGAGCTCAACGGCATCAGGCGGTCTTTAGCTTGAAATGTCTTGGAAATATGAGTCACACAGCGGAGGAGTTGTGGTCAGCTCTTGCGAGCGACTTTCGTAAATGGTTGTCTCCACTCAACCTACAGCCAGGGAAGGCCGTGTGCGACAATGCTAGAAACCTGGGTGCGGCCCTTCGCCGGGGCAAGGTGACACACGTGCCTTGTATGGCTCACGTGTTGAACCTTGTTGTCTAGCAATTTTTAACCCACTATCCCGGCCTAGATGGGATTCTGCACAGGGCACGGTCACTCTCTGTTCACTTCCGCCGTTCAACCGCCGCAGCTGACCGACTTGCATCGCTCCAGAAGTCTTTCGGCCTGCCAGTTCATTGCCTGAAATGCGATGTATCGACACGCTGGAATTAGACTCTCCACATGTTACAGCGACTGTGGCAGCACTGCCAAGCCCTGGTGCATTACGTTATGACGTATAGCCTGGGCCAACGAGATGCAGAGATGGGGCAGATCACGCTGCTGGAGTGGTCTCAGATCAAGGACCTATGCACCCTTCTGCACAGTTTTGACATGGCGACGAATATGTTTAGCGCTGACAATGCCATTATCAGCATGACAATTCTAGTCATTTACATGCTGGAGCACACGCTAAACACTATTCGGAGTCAGGGGGTGGTACAAGAGGAAGGGGAGGAAGTACAGGAGGATTCATATGCGCAAGGGATACCAACATCTACAAGGTCCAAACGTTCAGCATCACCAAGGCAGCAGGTATGGAATGGTGGGGGAGAAGGATTAACAAGGGAGCATGGTAGCAGCCAAAATGTTGAGGAAGGTGCAGGAGACCATGAAGATATGGAGGACGAACTCTCGATGGACATGGAAGATTCAGCAGATGAGGGAGACCTTGGTCAAATTTCGGTTGAACGAGGTTGGGGGGAGATGTCAGCGGAAGAAAGCACGGTTATCACCTCTACGCCACAAACACAGCGAGGACTTGGTCCGCATGGTTGCACAAGCACATGAGCGCCTTCTTGCTGCACTACCTCCAACATGACCCTCGGATTGTCAAAATTAGAAGTGATGATGACTACTGACTTGCCACACTATTAGATCTCCGGTACAAGTCCAAATTTGGTGAAATAATTCCAGCCATAGAAAGGGACGCACGTATGCAGGAGTATCAGCAGGAGCTGTTACTCAATCTTAGCTCGGCTTTTCCACCAAACACCAGTGGTGCACGGAGTGAATCTGCCAGTTGTCACTTGCCAAGCATGGGACTGTCTTGTCATTATCAGTCAAACCATACCAGCAACACCGTATCTGGTGCTGGTACCAGCAATTTTATGGAATCGTTTCATAATTTTTTTATACCATCCAATGCAAGGCCACAAGAGACAAGAAGTCTGACACATAGTCAACGGCTGGAGAGGATGATACAGGAGTATCTCCAAATGAATATTGATGCCATGACTTTGCAACTGGAGCCTTGCTCATTTTGGGCTTCAAATTTTGAAAAATGGCCTGAGCTCGCTACTTACGTCTTGGAGATCTTGTCATGTACCGCAGCCAGCGTTCTCTCTGAACGTGTCTTCAGTGCTGCTGGGTGTGTGCTGAAAGATAAGCGCACGCGTCTGTCCAGTGACAATGTGGACAGACTAACGTTCATCAAGATGAACAAGTCATGGATCCTCAAGGACTTTACTACCCCTGTGTCATCCTGGGGAGAGTAAAGGCTGGCATATTTTGGAATGTGTTTCATGCAAATCAACCTGTCAAGTTTGCAACTGGGGGACAACTGATGCCACTTAAGTGGTGTGTGTGGCCCAATTTTTGGAAAAAAAGGGAGACTCTGCTTGGAGTCCCCTTGCTGTATTTTTAAAAATTAGCCAAGATGACCAAGTCATGGTTCAGCAAGTACTTTGCTACCTACCCCAGGGTCATCCTGGGGACAGTTAAGGCTGGCGTATTTTTGAATGTGCTTGATGCAAATCCAGCTGTGAAGTGTACAACTGGGGCACAAGTGCTGCCACTGAAGTGGTGTCTGTGGGGCCCAATTTTTGGAAAAAAGGGAGACTCCGCTTGGAGTCCCCTTGCTGTGTTTTTAAAAATGATCCAAGATGAACAAATCATGGATCAGGAAAGACTTTGCTACCTACACCGGTGTCATCCCGGGTACAGTTAAGGCTGGCGTATTTTTGAGTGTGCTTGATGCAAATGTACCTGTGAAGTGTATAACTGGGGCAAACGTGCTGCCACTGAAGTGGTGTTTGTGGGGTCCAATTTTCGGAAAAAAAGGGAGACTCCACTTGGAGTCCCCTTGCTGTGTTTTACATGATTTTAGAAGGGCATGCCATGACTATATCTGTGTCTTCTTCTCTTTTTAATCCAGCTGTTTAGTTTTCGCATGAGTATTTGTCCTTGTCACTTTCCCATGTGTTTGTGTTGTCTTGTGAGTTGTTTGTCACCTTTTGGACACCTTTGAAGGCGTTTTCTATGTGTTTGTGATTGCCTCCCATTGTTTTCTATGGGGTTCAAGAGGTTCGTCGAACGGCTCGCGGAACCGAACTCGAACGCGGGCTTCGTTCGTCGAACCGAACTCGAGCCTCTAGAGGTTGGCTCATCTCTAACCCTAACTAAAGATCTATAAAATTTAACTTTTATTATAATCAAATTAAAGACAGAGTTAAAACTAGCATGCAGGGCGACCTAATCCACTCACAAAATCAGGTGTGCGGCTGTGGACCAGACACCGTTACAAACTGGATAACATGTTTCACCTTGATGAAGCCTGTCATGGTGAAACATGTGGGGGAGGCTATTAGCTGAACGTTTTAGGTAGGCAGTGGAGGGCTATACTGACCTCAGAATTATATGTAGGACATTTGTCCAGTTTGTAATGGTGTCTGGTCCGCAGCAGGACACCTGATTTATTGAGTGGATTAGGTCGCCCTGCATGCTAATTTAACTCTGTCTTTGATTTGATTATTATAAAAGTTAAATTTTATAGATCTTTAGTTAGAGTACCTCTAGTTGCCCTTTGAGCAAACTGTGTTAGTTGAATTATTTAGAGGGCACAACACCTTTATACTGTTATGCAACCTGTACACTGACTACTCTACATTGTATCAAAGTTTCTTCAGTGTTGTCCCTTGAAAAGATACAATAAAATACTAAAATGTGAGTGGTGTATTCACTTTTGTGATATATTGCATCTTCTATATAGAGCAGAACTATAAAGTAGTCACATAAAATCTATAGCATTGTCCTTATCGTTATACATTTCATACACTCTCTATTTATTTATTTTGGAGTTTGCCATTTTTTTCCTATGTAGGTTAAATTCCTTGTTGTTGATTCATGAACAGTCTGCGCCAAAGCATTGCCATATGATCTGAACGTGGCCTTATCATTGGATAGGTTACAGTCCTTGCATCAAAATCCAAATCTCGTTGATCCTATGTTATAGCTTATATTATTCTTGGAAATCACAATGCATAAGTGGGCTTATAAGATAAAGCACACGTTCTTCAATAAAATCCCCTAAACTTTTATTTGAAGCATTTCATGCGAGTGATAGGTTGAGGTCTGAGAAATGATTTGCTCGGAGGTATCCTGCAGCACATTTCTACTACCAGCGAATGTCACAAATTCAGAAGCCAAGATCTTGTTGGCAAACAGAGAAGTGATAAGATTAAGTTCTCTTTGTCCTACTTGATCTTGCCTAAAACAGCCTGGAGCTTGTGTAACAAAATGCATATTTATGGCAGCCGTACTCATATTTTATTTACATTGTATTCAGGAAGCAGCCTTGAGATCCAGAAAGAGGATGCTTTTTTAAGCAGCGCATTGGAGTGTTGGGATTAACATGTCTCCAAAGTAAATGGAAGAATTTCCTAAAAAAATAAATACTTTTATTTTCTCCTCGATTTCCTCAAAATTCTGAAAAAGCATCCATAAACTGTGCATTGCATTATCTCTATGAGGTAATATTTAACCCCCTCCTTCCTGCCGCAGCCAATTTTTTACTTTGGATTTTTTGTTTTTTTTCCTCCCCTTCTTCCAAAAGTCATATTTTTTTTCTATATTTCTATGCACATACCCTTAATGAGGGTTTTTCTATGGGGTGTGTTGTACAGTAGTTTTGAATGATACCATTAATTTTACCAAAGAATGTACTGGAAAATATGTGGTTAAATTGGGAACCCCTCACCCACAATTCAGACATCATTTTTCATTCATTCATTGAGTAGTAAAAATGACCCGGCAAGGCAACATCATTCTCCAAGTTAGGGTACGCTCAGACGAGTGTATGACTCGGAAGAGTGCAATGCGAGAAAATCTCAAATTGCACTCGGACCAATGTTATTCAATGAGGAAGAGCAGATGGTCAGCTTTTTTCTTATCCAGATTCTGGATGAGTGAAAACATACTGCGATTGTCAGCTATAGACGTGTCACTTGCACCCATACAAGTCTATGGGTGTGAGTGAAACATTGGACTGTGCTCAGATGACATCCAAGTGCAGTGCGATAATCACATCAGCTGACAATGGAGGAGATGGGGAGATTAATCCCTCTCCTCCGCAGCCCGTGTCCTCTCCTCCCCTCTCTTCCCCTGTCTGCCTTTGTCCATCTCTTTCCCTGTCTGTCTGTCTTTGTCTGTCTCTTTCCCTGTCTGTCTCTGTCTGTCTGCCTCTTTACCTGTCTGTCTCTGGCTCTTTCCCTGTCTGCCTCTGTCTGTCTCTATGTCTGTCGGTCTGTCCGTGTCTGTTTGTCTGTCTCTTTTCTCCCTATCCATCTCTCCACCGACATACCTCACACATAAGCTTCTTATACCATGAATGCCTTTCGTTCCTATAGCAACGAATCACAGCTCCTATTATTGACCTGTAGCTCCCAGGACCATTGACTTTAATGGAGGCAGGTTTTTAGCAAACTGTAAAGAGCAGGATTAAATTTTCTCCTTAAAACATAGTCTATGATGTTCCCTGAGTCAAATGAGGTTTCTGTGCAAAAGTTTGTGGTTGTAAATGCGACGGTGAGGATTCCTTTAGCGTACATACATACATATGTAACGGGGTGCCGGGGGTGACTCGGGGGTTGTAGTCATGGCCCCTTTTTCTATCAGGCTTACCCCCGGCTCCGCCATCACTATTGGGACAGGAGATGGCTTGGTGGGGCAGAGTGTGGTGATGCAGAGAACGCTGTCAGACGTATAAAGACTTTGCAGACGACGGTCAGTTGAATCAGAAGGCACGTTTATTGCACACATCTTCACAACAGTGGCAGTAAGCTGATAGCGTCGCTTCACAACTCCTGATGGGGGAAAAACACCTCTTCTTATAGTCTCCTCTCGTGGAGATGTGGCCGGCTACTCTACTTCACCTAGGCTCCCACTCCGGCTACCGCAGACCTGACCCACTCAAACCTGTTTCACCATAGAGGACACTTTCTCTTTCTCTGTTCTTCGTGCGCTGCTCACTTAGCTCCCACACCCTGCCCCCACTGCTCCTTCTCTCCTGTCCCGGACTCGACTGCCTCCAAACTCAAAAACCTTTTTTTTTACAATACACTCTCTCCCTCCCCCAAGCTGCCGGCTCCACCTCTCTCCTACACTGTTTCTATGGGGACAGCCGCCCCACCCGGCCACTAGGGGAAACCCACTAAAACAGTATAAACATTTTTATTAATAACATCAACATTAACATTAACATTAACAGCTTTCAGGGGGGGAAAACTGCGCCTCCTTGTAAGGGGTCTGCCCACCCCTTACACATACACACATACATACACTCAGTTTTATATATTAGATCTTTTTCTAGTACCCTTAGAGGACTTGAATCTATGATCTGTGATTGCTTGTTCAACATTCTGTAAATAACAATATTGCAGTGCATGCAGACAATTTCAGTCACCTATGAAGCCTTGCTGCATGATGGTCTTCAGAGGTCTTCAAATGCTAAGACAGAAAATGCAGCAGACATTCCAGGACGTTTCTGGATAGTGAAAGGTTGCAACTACTGATATCTCAGCAATAGAGGTAGAGAAAGTCTTAAAACGTTGGACAAAAACTCCTGACAGCAGAGGTGAATCTATGTTTTCCAGCACCCGGGACAGGAATTCTATTGGGGCCTCCCCTCATGCTGTTTAATTAGTCATTATTTGACCGCTCATTCATATGTGATTTGCACACTATGGCTATGTGCCCACCGGAGCTCGCACCTGCGGAAAACCTGCGGACATTCATGCCACTTACCTGCAGAAGTCTCGACCTCTATCTCCATAGTGGAAGGCCAGGATTTCCGCAGGTAATTCCGCAAGAATAATTGACATGAAGTTATGTGCGACTGCAGGACATCCGCAGCATATTCCACAGCCGCACATACTGCAGCATGGACACAGACACTCCGCATGTCCCATAGGATAACATGGGGAGTGTCTGTACTTGCTGAAACCTGCGGATCTATCTAGAATCTAGAGAGATAAAGTGGTTAAAGCTTTCCTGTAGTGAACTATTAGCATATTATACAGCTTATCCAGAGGGCAAGGTCAAAAGTGGCCAGTTTCTGCTCCTAATTTATTCCTTCTACTCCCAAGAGTATTCTTTGTATTTTTTTTTTTTAAATCAATCATACAATTCCAGTGATGAGTCTTTTTATATAAATTTTTAATTTTATGAAAGAATAGCAGCTTAAAAAATAATAAGAAAATGAAGAAATAATATTATTAATAATAATAATAATAATAATAATAATAATAATAATAATAATAACCCATGCATTCTTGGTAAAGACCAGAAAAATAAAACTAAATAATGAGATTATATTGCTGGAATTGTATTGTAGATTAGTGATGAGCAAATAGTAACTGTCCGTGTTCGGATTATTCGTCACAAATCCCAAAGTACTATTCTGGTATTCGTCATGAATAGCAAACCTAATCCAAGTCAATGCGGAACCCGTGCATTTTTCTGGGAAATCTTGCATTAGGTTTGTTATTCGTGAGAAATACCGGAATAGTACTTTGGGATTCATTACGAATAATCCGAACATAAATAGTTACTATTCGTCCATCACTATTGTGGATATAAAATAAACCAAAAACTGAATACTCAGGGTGGCAATGTAAAATTGGAGCAAAAAGTGTCCGTTTATAAACTAGTGACAAGTCCCAATTAAAATTATTTTTGTAGCCCCTAAAAAAAAATTGTGCACGCCAATTCTACACTTACAGTATATAAAGGGATCCTAACATTTACTGCATCAAACAATGTATTGATTGGCTTTTAAAATACATATTATTTTAAACTGACTTTTTTCTTTAAAGCACTACTCCAGTGTTTTTTTTCTATTGCACCACTGGAATGGAATAAATGTAAAGCAGGTTTTACACGCTGCGACATCGCTAGCAATAACACCCGCCCCCGTCGTATGCCCGATGTGTTGTGATCGCTGCCGTAGCGAACATTATCGCTATGGCAGCGTCACACGCACATACCTGCCCAGCCGACGAACCGCCTCCTTTCTAAGGGGGCGGTTCGTGCGGCGTCACAGTGACGTCCCACGGCAGGCGGTCAATAGAAGCGGAGGGGCGGAGATGAGCGGAACGTAACATCCCACCCACCTCCTTCCTTCCGCATTGCCGGTGCAGGCAGGTAAGGAGATGTTCGTCGCTCCTGCGGTGTCACACACAGCAATATGTGCTGCCACAGGAACGACGAACAACATCGATAATAAACAGAAAACGATTTTTTATTTCAGAATGACCTCTCCGCGGCAAACGATTTTGATCGCTTTTGCAATCGTTTAAGGTCACATATAAGTGTCACACACTACGATATTGTTAATGACGCCGATTTGCGTTACAAACAACGTGACCCCAACGATAATCCATTAACGATATCGTAGCGTGTAAAGCCCGCTCAAGTCCCTTGCCTCCGATCTTATACTCACCCACCGCTCTCTTCATCTTTTTCCAGTGCCTCTCTGGTCGGTCTACTATGATTTGTTACCTGCCGGCACCTCTAGCGTTATATGAAGCGCGTTGGAAATCACAACTCACTGTAACTCTATGAGACCCTTGTTCTGTCTGTCATAGAGTTACATTGAGACCTTGTTATATAACGTCTGACTTCCAGCCAGTCAGAATTTTTGGGTACAAGATGGTGTAGTGGTACAGGAGCGGCTCCAAAAAAAAGTGAAGCTGCTGGAAGGTGAATATATGAGAGTGTGCTTGCATTTAAAAGCGCCACTTCAGCACTGAAAATAAAACAAAATGCTGGAGTGCTTTAAAGGTACACAAATTCAATATCTATTCTGTCTTTTCTGTTTTGCAAGCTTAATACCTTAACAACCTTAGATTATAATGTTTTGCAGCAAATAGCATTTTTGACAAGGGAATGGATAGATCAGATGTTAAGATTACTCTGGCAATTGTATATATAGCAAATACATTCCTAAAAAGGACTGAAACCGAAAATGCCACATTTCTAACACAGCCAGCAGCTTTATTAGTGGCCAAATTTAGCCTGAACAAATCTGCATTGTTGTTTCAATTGGAACCACATGGTGACTGCTGAATATCGGACCTACTGTTGTGCAGCCTCATTGGTAGATATTTGATAGACAATTTATTTCTGTTTTACCAGTTCCTATTCTGGAATTATTATTCACTGTTTAGGCTATAACTAAAGCATTTCATGACAAAAGCATCTCTAATTTAGTATTTTCACAAAAAAAATCTACCTGGGTTCAATTGTCTTCTCTAAATTAGGTATTTTGTAAGTTTTTAATGTTGCAGATGTTCACTAGAACCTAATAGCTAAATTTGGTTACTTTTGTATTTCTCATTGTGTTTTTGAGTGTTTTTTATTTTTTTTATGCGCTTGACACTGCAGATTTTGCCTCTTGTTGGTATGTCATGTTTTAAATATAGGGGAAGTAAGAGATAGACGTTATGGTAGATCATACTGCTGTGAGAGAGGAGTAGTGCCACATGAGAAAATAGTTCAAGTAGCTTTTATTATCACGTTTCAGGTTTGCACCAAACCCGTCCACAAAACCAAACTACGTCTGAAGATCAATACAATAAGGAGGGCTATATATATATACAAAAGGGGTGTCAATGATCAAAAGAAACGCCCACCTTGCATTGAGTGAGGGGTGGTTTGTAAAAAAGCCGGTAATAACATAAGATAACAGAATAGCCTTGAAAACATATGGGCATTACTGGTGTGTGGTGTGAGATCATAGAAAACAAAATACCTTTAAAATGAATTAAAAGCAGATAAAACATATAATAAATACCTAATTCTTAAATGTTGTCAGGGAGAAAATTGTGGCTCTGGAGTTCTTGCACAGTGCTGTCTATGCCCTCCAGCAGGGACGCAGTTGGGTCACCATGTGTGCTTCTGCTCCCAGGGTCTCTGCGAGCCACACAGGTCTCCCATGAGTGCGCTTAGGATACTAGTGTATGCTCGACTTACTTGCTCTTAAAGTGCCAGTGCATCAATACCCAGACGTGCCTCTCAGCGAAAGACTGAGAGATACTAAGTCCTTAAGGCAACCTCCAACTGGGAGAGATGTCTGAGCAACATGGTCAGTTAGTTAGTGTACTGTCTTGCTAGCTAGTTGTCAAGTCTCATTTATACTGTGCCCAATACGTTTACCTGTGCCAACTAGCTGTACCTTTCCCTGCCTTCACATACCTGTCAGTATCTGCTGGACCCTCCATACCTGTCTGCATCTACAGTCCTGTCTGAATCAGCTGTCCCAGCTGCACCCGCCTGCACTAGAGACTGTATCTGTATGTACCTGAGTCCATCCTTGCCCCGGGAGTCAGGCCCTTAATCTCGCTGACTCTGACACTCCGCCCTGGTATGAACTATACTATGAGATGTTGTTTATGCAGGAACAACAAGGTCAAATCCTGGCCCTCCTGCAGTCGGTAAATGTCTACCTGAATGCTCTAACCATGTGCGGACATCATCTGTCTGCCTCACTACGTTTCGACGGTGACTCAAAGCAATGCCGATGGTTCCTCAACCAGTGCACGCTGCACTTTGAACTGTTGACCCACCAGTTTTCCTCAGACCAGGCCAAAGTAACATTTCTGATGTTGCAGTGGGGAGGCTTTCGCCTGGGTCAACCCCTTGTGGGTGAGAAGTCACCTGTTTACCTCGGACGTCCTAGACGTCCAGCAGGCCTTCCGGAAAGTTTGGCCTTTAGGAAAGATTTCGATGGCCTTGTCACTTCTGTTGCATCCTCTCTTCTGCAATTGAATCAAGGAGTTCAGCCTGTGGGTCAGTATGCAGTTCAATTTTGCACCCTCTCCTCGGAACTGGGATGGAGTAATCTGGTGTCCAACTTTTGGGAAGGTCTGTCTAGGAGGATTGGATGAACTGGCAGGCTGTGATATTCCCTCTACACTGAATGATCGGATTTCCTTGCCTTCTAGTATTGATCGCAAGTTCCAGGAACGATCCATGGAAGTGGCATGTGTTACGAAACCTATGCCTCTGGCTCCATCTTTCCAGAGGTTGCCAGTTTCCCAGTTTCCAGTTTCCACTGCGGCTCCTGAACTGAAGCTTGTTGATTGTATCAGATGTCTGAGCAATGAAGAGAACATCGCTGAGCCATGGGTCTGTGTTTCTACTGTGGAGGAGCAGAACACTTCATCCATGCTTGTCTTGTGAGGCCGGGACCCTCTTACCTGGGCCAGTTGAAGGGGCCACCCTTGGCAAAAACCATCTCTCTTCTTCATTGACCCTGTATGTGTCCATACCGTATGGAGGAATTTGGTTCTCTGAGATGGCTCACCTAGATTCCTGATTTGCTGGAAACTTCATACAAGCTGTGGTAGATCGATACCAAATTCTCATCATATGCCTTCTGAATCCCTTGTTGGTGTTGTCTGTTGATGCAGTACTCTTGTCTGAACCCATATGCTTTGTTTCTGAACCTATGAAACTATGCATGGGAACTACACATTTGGAGGGGACCTCCTTCCTGGTGCTTGAAAAAGTTGTCTTGCCTGCTTCTCCTGGGTCTGATTTGGCTTTATGCACATGAGCTTGTTCTGGACTGTAAATCCAGAGAGGTGCCACAAAAAGTGTCTGATTAATGTTTATCCATCAAGGCCTTCTAAGGTACCACCTACCCATCCTGTTCTGATTTTTGCCTGTCAACCTGCTGCTGTTGGCTTCAACAAGAGGAGAGAGGAATTCCAATGTGTCCTTGAATCCTATCCAGAGGCCCCACATAGAGGGAACGGTACTGCCACACAGTGTTTGGCTATAAAGTCGCCAAGGGTCATGGCCTCATCATACGTTGTCCACACTGCAGAATCTGACACACCACACGATGCCTCCTTTGGTATTTCTGAGTTACACAGACAAGCTAAGGCGTCAACCTGCTGTGTTCTCATTCATGATCGATTATGCAGGAGTTAATTTTCACTAATTAAACAAGAGTGGATGGTGTCATCAGTCACGATTTATCCCATAGAATGATATCCAGCATGTCAGGGAAAACTACAGAAGTGCAGCGTCAATAAGGAATATCTGGCCATTTGTGTGGGGGAGAGGTTTTCTTAATTATGCCAAACATATTCTTCCTTTGTTCGGTGAGCCAGAGGACATGATCCCTTGTTTCATGTGGAACTGTCCGATGCCCTTTTTGTATGCTAACTTGTGGAATGGCGGCTGATTGTGGATTGCATTAGCCCACTGTGGTGTACAAGTCTGCGTCATCAGGAGGACAATTGAACTAGCGAACAATGAAAAAACAGCCATGACTATTTTACCTCAATCCTGAGGGACACAATGCCCTGAATTGGGCAGCAGCAACGGTGAGTCTACAGGTCTTTAGATTAAGGACCATAGTTCCAGCTGGTGGATTATAGCACTGCTCCACTGCTCAACACTGAGTCCATAAATTCCTTTAGAGAACACAGGTTGGGACTATCCAGTCATCTGGTCATATACCTCGCTGTGCTCTGTTGGCTTCCTAATATTGCCGTTATCTCCTCTCAGTGGATGCCGGCTGAAAATGGGATGCTTCTGGCTGGGGTAGTGGCCCTGCCTGCCTAGATGTCACGGAGGTTCAAATACCTGATGAGTTAGTGGAAGGGTGAGACTCTGTCACTTACACCATCTCATGTCCTTGTTTGTAATGTACTATATACTGTTGTTTTTGGGAACCCAAATAAAGTCTTACCAGAGTGTGGTAGCCTCAACCTGTGTAGTCTGAGTAGTGTTCTGCCTACCGGGATGGAGTATAGGTGTTCAGTAGGATGAGCCCTGTTTCATGTGGTCTTTCTAAAGACAGCCAGGCCAGCAGACGAGAACACTCCTTACCCTCATGTCTCTACATTGAGTCATTGCAAAACTTGATACATTTATTGATAGAATTTTAAAAATTGATGAAATACTTATAATTTGTCTTCAGTGACCATATAAACATCTGACTGAAAGATCTTAAAACAACAAAGCAGCAAACTGTGAAAAACAAAATTTGTGTCTTAAATCCTTTGGCCATGACTGCACTCTGTGCCATGGCCATATACCATATGTCATGAATTAACTGCCTATTGTAAAGTCTTTGATCTGATTTTATAGTATTAAAATGCAGTTTTCATGAAACAAATTTTTCTTTGGCAACAAATATCATGTGATAGTCATGTATTTAAATGTGGGGTAATTAGGAAAAAGGGTAAAAAAAATGGTGGCCAGATGCTTTACAAATTTGGTATGAGTGGGCCATTTTCTACTGACAATATACCCCATAAAACTCTACGGAATTTCTGTACGGCAATGCTACTTTTTTCTCATAATAGGCAAAAAAAAATATGATTCATAAACAGCAATTTTTTTAATCATTTTTATCTTCCTAAAATGCTGGGTTAAAGAAATGCTACGGAAAACCTAAAGTGTAATTTCTTTCTCTATTCACTATTGCTTCATGCACTGTGTTTGTAAGGTTTTATTATAGAAGAAAATCTTGTAGACATTAAAGTGACTTATTTTTCATATTATATCATTTAATAAAAGCACAAAGCCAGCAACAAAAATGCAAAAATCCCAATGAAGTAGTTATCTGGACATTATATACCTTGTTTCCAGCACATATCTATAAAAGAAACCACTAAGTGAAAGTATGGTATATAAATCCTTTGTCTAATGAATTCTGGGCCTGCTCTCAACAATGCACTGCTGCTAGGCCGACAAAAGGCGCAAGCTGTGTCTGAACTGAAGTAATTCCCATTTTTTTAATCCTGTGGTCAGAGGCATCTGGTCACCTTCCAGAGTAAACATTGCATTTTCCATTTTCTAAGTATAGTGATGAGCTACATTGTGTTTCAAAAATATAAAAGGAAGTTTCTTTGTTGAAAAGAGATATATTAAAGGGATAGTCCCCTTTCCAAAAATTATTATAAATAATACTTTTTTTTAAAAGCTCTATCAATTCTAGTCTGTTGTACATGTGAAAAGGGTTATATACGTGTTACATTCATATTTTCATGGCTGAATATGTTGGCACCCTTGAAATTGTTCCAGAAATGAATTATTTTTAACAGAAAATTATTGCAAATACACGTTTTGTTATACCCGTGTTTATTTCCTTTCTGTGTATTGAAACGTGCTGCTGCTTCGGGGCCCAGAGGTTAAGGGGGGCCCATGCAGGGCAGTTAGTAATGAAGGTAATCTGGCCTGTTGTTCAGAGCCCAAGGCTATGGGGGACCCATGGTCAGATTGCCTTCATCTGCTGCTCAGCTGTACATTATAGACAGCAGAGCCGCAGGAATATATCCCTGCCTAGAATGTAGATGCTCCTTGAAAATGACTATGTCACCGGAAGGGGCGGTGCTTCCTCCTCCAGTGCGGAGCTGATCCCATTATCCCAATGTTGAACATTGTGCTGTAGCTGCTGGAGGTGAGGAGCTGTGTTGAGCTCATACTGAGGGGGCTGCACCATGGAGCAAGGGCTAACAGTGAGTAATTTGTATGTTTTTGGGCACAGGATAATAATAAATATATAATAATAAGTGGATGTTCCTACATGGGGGTTGCATATTGCGGGATTGTAAATGGAAATGGGTGACTTTATACTACATGGGGCTGGATGGGGAAAGGGGTGATCTTCTATGTGGGAGGTTGCATGCTGGAGGCTCTGCAGGAAAGGGGGTGATCTTACTTGCCTGGGGAAAAAGGAGGTGAAGTTAAAGTTGTGGGACCGCGTGCTGGGGGCTGAGTGGGGAAGGATTAGGTTTACTTGCGTGGGGCTGCATGGAAAAGGGAGTGATGTTGCTTGCTGGGAGGCTGCATGGTTAAGTAAGAGTGATGTTACATGCAGGGAGCTGCATAAGGAAGGTGGTTATGTTATGCATGCGGGGGCTGCATGGGGAAGGGTTACGGTTAGTTGTGTGGGACTGCATGGGGAAGTGGGTGATGTTATGTATGTGGGGAAAAGGGTGATGTTACATGTTCATTATATGGCCCTCATATTGCCCTCCACACCCCAGAATTCATTACATGGCCCTCATTACATATGTCCCTCCCCACAATTCATTATATGGCCCTCATAGCATACTCCCCACTTCACAATTCATTATATGGCACTCATGAAATTCTCCCATCCCACAATTCATTATATGGCCCTCATGGCATTCTCCCCATCCCACAATTCATTATATGGTCCTGATAGAGTCCTTCCCGCCTCACAAATTACATAGCCCATATAGCATACTCTTCACCCCACATTTCATTATATGGCCTTGATAGTGTCCTCCCCACCCCACAATACATTATATTGTCCTTATAGCGCCCCCTCACCCCACAATTCATTCTATGGCCCTGATAGCATTCTCCCCAGCACAAAATGCATTATTTGGCCCTGATATCATCCTTCCCATCCCACAATTAATTTTATGCCCATGATAGTGTCCTACCCATCCCACAATTTATTAAATGGCCCTGATAGCATCCTCCCTAGCCCACAATTCACTATATATCCATGAAAGCATCCTCCCTACGCCACAATTCATTATATGGCCATGAAAGCATCCTCTCCTCCACAAAATTCATTATATGGCCCTGATAGCATCCTTCCCACCCCACAATTCATTATATGGGGTACATATTTATATTCAGGGGTGCAGGCTGGGGATTTTTTATTCAGGAGATAAATGTGTGTATATATACAATATATATGATATTGTTATTTTCAGGGCTGCGGTGATCAGTGTGACAAGATGAGTTGTGGCTGGAATATGGCAACATGAAAGTCTGACTAGATGGAGAAGAAACAACAGAAAACTAATGAAATGAGACATCAGCGGTAAGTAAATTTATGAAAATATTAATGTACTGTATGACTCGGAATAATGCTGCTATATTTTAACTGCTTTAGGCCACCTTCTCCTTTTTGTGTATGTCCATGTGTTGCCAGATTTCTTTTTATTGGACGTCACATGGACTCAGAGTTTCATAGATCCATTCACATATCTGTGAAAATCAGGGATCCGAGAATGCAATCTGTGACACTTTGCGCATGTGTTGTTCTGATCTGATTATAATAAGTAGGACATACTCAATGGGTCTGTGCGCTGTTCAAGAAAAATCATCAGGCAGTACACCAACACTGCACGTGGATATAGAAATGTAGCCTTATGTAAAGCACCGTCCATTATTATTTAGTGTATTCACTATGTGAAGCGCCTTCGTTAATTAGATTCTTCATTTCCGCAGTTTTCTCATTTACTAGGTATAACACTGTCCCTTTAGGATCCTCTCTAATTATGAATGGCACTGTCCATTACTATAAAGCATCCTCAATTAATATGTATAGCACCATCTCTTATATAGCATATTCTCATTATTTTTGTTTTTCACAATGCCCTCTTTATTATATAATCCTCTCATTTTAGATATATACTGGAGATCAAAATTAGAGAATAGCACACAATTTTAAAATATGTTAAGGTCGTTATGTAGTCCTATGTGATTATGTCCTAACAGGAGTAAACTCGCAGTATTTTAAGCTTATTTCATAAATTGAATTTATTGTAAAGCACATTATAAAAATGTAAATGAGAAATATAAAAGAACAGTGATCAAACTTAGAGAACACTTTCAGATACCTGCAAGTTATTGGTGTTAATTTGGCACCTGGTGGTAAGTTCCTTAATGATCTGACAGATCTTATTAACTAATAAACTGAAAAATAAGGAGCGCTGATAGTGTAATACCAACAGATCGGTGAGGTAGATCAGGAAAAATACACTCACCTGAAAAGGTTGTGATAGTCACCACTGATAGAGCATAGGATGATGGCGTCTGCTGCAGCCCCACGTGGATGTGCATACAAATCAGAGTGAAGAGGGGGTTAATGCCGCGCATCAGCCAAAATGAAGATGTAGCACGTTGACTATGTTGATGCACTGGTCCTGAAGAAGAGGTATATCCTCGAAACGCGTAGACCAAGGGAATAAAAGAATACATTTATAACATCAACGTGCTACATCTTCATTTTGGCTGATGCGCGGCATTAACACCCTCTTCACTCTGATTTGTATGCAAATCTTATTAACTGGCAGCCTAACTTTCCAGTTCAAAAATAGTGTGCCGTTCCAAAGTGACTGAAACCCTCCGGCAGCAGGTTGTCCAGATGAAGGCCAAAGGGGTGACCCTATTAGCCATAGCAAGAGAAGTTGGTCTTCCCGTCTGTGATTCGAGAATATTGCAATTTTACAACATCACAAACTCTTTCAAGTCCCCCAAGAAGGCTGGTCACCCCCACAAGAGGACAGAACAATACTCATAATCTCCATGGGTAATTGTTTCAACACTGCAGCTGGAATTGCTCGGCAGTTGAGCACTGAACAGGGTAAGGATCTGTCTCGTCTTACAGTGTCACAATGTTTAAAAGCATTTGAAAAAAACACAAAACAACCAGCAAAGGGTGAGCACACCACAAAGATAATGAAAAGAAAAAAAACACACACTTTTAGCTATGGGAGGGGGGGCAGAGGGGGCAGTCCTGACCTCGAGGAGCACCCAGAGTGTATGAGCTGGGAGTGCAGCAGGGGCAGAGCAGAGATGAAGAAAATGCAGGACCTGCGATGATATCATGCCCATGTGACCGTGTGAGAGGAGCCTGGCAGGAGATACTGAGGAGATGTGACCAGTAAGGAAAAGACGGAAATGGGAAGGGGGGGGTGCAGGGTGAGTGGCATATGAGGGGTCCGAACTGTGACAGAGGGGTGTTAAGGCATATCTGGTGTGTGGGATATGGGGTTTGAGTGTGTTTGAGAAAGTGTAATTTGGGATAAAGCCAAGCTATGTAAGATATGTGGGATATGGGGGGGCAGGGTGTGTGCACCAGTCCCTTCTGTATGACATGAGTGAAGTCCACACAATAACCATATATCAGGATTAGGGAAAGAGGGATAGCAGCATTTACAGCATGGGATAGGATTGGGAAAGCTGGGTGCTGAGCTGAGAGAAAGAGGCTCTTTTCCTCATCACGCAGCTTTTCTATGTTCTGATATCCATCTTCTCAACTTCAAGCTTTCCCATTTTCTGATATAATGTGAAAGCTCGGTGTTGAGAACAAGATGGTCATCAGAACATAGAAAAGCTGGGTGCTGCGAAAAAGAAGTTAGTGTCCAAAGTAATTATCCTGTACTGAGTATCAAGCGTCATTATCCTGTACCCCAAGTGTGTTATCCTGTACTGAGTATCAAGTGTCATTATCCTGTACCCCTAGTGTCAGTGTCATTATCCTGTATCCACAGTGTCAGTGTCATTATCCTGTACCCCAGTGTCAGTGTCAGAATCCTGTACCCCCAGTGTCAGTATCCTGTATCTCCAGTGTCAGTGTCATTATCCTGTATCCCTAATGTCAGTGTCATTATCCTGTACCCCTAGTATCAGTGTCATTATCCTGTACCCTCAGTGCCAGTGTCCTGTACCCCCAGTGTCAGTATCCTGTACCTCCAGTGCCAGTGTCAGTGTCAATATCCTGTACCCCCAGTTTCAGTGTTAGAATCCTGTATCCCCAGTGTCACTGTACCCCCAGTGCCAGTGTCAGTATCCTGTACCCCAGTGTTCATGTCAGTATCCTGTACCCTCAGTGTCCTTATCCTGTACCCCCAGTGTGAGTATCTTAGGCTATCTGTAATTACTCTTCACAAAGCCCTCTATATGTGATGATAGCACAGGAGTGCTGTACACCCAGTGCCAGTGTCAGTATCCTGTGCCTCCAGCATCAGTGTTATTATCTTGTACCCTCAGTGTCATTAACCTGTACCCCCAGTGCCAGTGTCATTATTTTGTACCCTCAGTGTCATTATCCTGTAACCCCAGTGTCAGTGTTATTATCCTATACCCCCAGTGTCGGTGTCATTATCCTGTACCCCTAGTTTCAGTGTTATTATCTTGTACCCTCTGTCATTATCCTGCACCCCCAATGCCAGTGTCATTATTCTGTACCCTCAGTGTCATTATCCTGTACCCCCAGTGTCAGTTTCATTATCCTGTACCCCCAGTGGCAGTGTCATTAGCCTGTACCCTCAGTGTCAGTATCCTGTACCCCCAGTGTCTGTATTCTGTACCCCCAGTGCCAGTGTCTGTATCCTATACCCCCAGTGTCATTATGCTGTACCCCCAGTGCCAGTGTCAGTATTCTGTATCCCCAGTGTCAGTATCCTGTACTTCTAGTGTCAGTGTCAATATCCTGTACCCCAAATGTCATTATCCTGTACTGCCACTGTCAGTATCCTGTACCCTCACCTCAGTGTCCTTATCCTGTACCTCCAGTGTCAGTATCTTATGCTATATGTAATTACTCTTCATGAGGACCTCTACAGTGCCTACAAGTAGTCTTCAACCCCCTGTAGATTTAGCAGGTTTGATAAGATGCAAGTAAGTCAGAGCCTGCAAACTTCAAACAAGAGCAGGATTTATTAACAGATGCATAAATCTTACAAACCAACAAGTTATGTTGCTCAGTTAAATTTTAATACATTTTCAACATAAAAGTGTGGGTCAATTATTATTCAACCCCTAGGTTTAATATTTTGTGGAATAACCCTTGTTTGCAATTACAGCTAATAATCGTCTTTTATAAGACCTGATCAGGCCGGCACAGTTCTCTGGAGTTATCTTGGCCCACTCCTCCATGCAGATCTTCTCCAAGTTATCTAGGTTCTTTGGGTGTCTCATGTGGACTTTAATCTTGAGCTCCTTCCACAAGTTTTCAATTGGGTTAAGGTCAGGAGACTGACTAGGCCACTGCAACACCTTGATTTTTTCCCTCTTGAACCAGGCCTTGGTTTTCTTGGCTGTGTGCTTGGCTGTGTGCTTTGGGTCGTTGTCTTGTTGGAAGATGAAATGACGACCCATCTTAGGATCCTTGATGGAGGAGCGGAGGTTCTTGGCCAAAATCTTTAGGTAGGCCGTACTATCCATCTTCCCATGGATGTGGACCAGATGGCCAGGCCCCTTGGCTGAGAAACAGCCCCACAGCATGATGCTGCCACCACCATGCTTGACTGTAGGGATGGTATTCGTATGCAGTGCCATCCAGTCTCCAAACGTCACGTGTGTGGTTGGCACCAAAGTTCTCGATCTTGGTCTCATCAGACCAGAGAACCTTGAACCAGTCTGTCTCAGAGTCCTCCAAATGACCATGAGCAAACTGTAGATGAGCCTTGACATGACGCTTTGAAAGTAAAGGTACCTTACGGGCTCGTCTGGAATGGAGACCATTGCGGTGGAGTACGTTACTTATGGTATTGACTGAAACCAATGTCCCCACTGCCATGAGATCTTCCCGGAGCTCCTTCCTTGTTGTCCTTGGGTTAGCCTTGACTCTTCGGACAAGCCTGGCCTCGGCACGGGAGGAAACTTTCAAAGGCTGTCCAGGCCGTGGAAGGCTAACAGTAGTTCCATAAGCCTTCCACTTCCGGATGATGCTCCCAACAGTGGAGACAGGTAGGCCCAACTCCTTGGAAAGGGTTTTGTACCCTTGGAATGCTCCTTTGTCTTTCCCATGTTGACCATGTATGAGTGCTGTTCACAAGTTTGGGGAGGGTCTTAATTAGTCAGAAAAGGCTGGAAAAAGAGATAATTAATCCAAACATGTGAAGCTCATTGTTCTTTGTGCCTGAAATACTTCTTAATACTTTAGGGGAACCAAACAGAATTCTGGTGGTTTGAGGGGTTGAATAATAAATGACCCTCTGAATAAACTTTTCTCAATTTAAAAAAAAAAAAAAAAGAAATAACATTCTTTTTTGCTGCAGTGCATTTCACACTTCCAGGCTGATCTACAATCCAAATGTCACAATGCCAAGTTAATTCCGAATGTGTAAACCTGCTAAATCTGAAGGGGGTTGAATACTACTTGTAGGCACTGTATATGTGATGATAGTACAGGAGTGTGATTATCCTGTACACCCCGTGCCAGTGTCAGTATCCTGAACCTCCAGTGTGAGTGTCAGTATCCTGTATCTCCAGTGTCAGTGTCATTATCCTGTACCCCTAGTTACAGTGTCATTATCCTGTACCCCTAGTTACAGTGTCATTATCCTGTACCCCCAGTGTCATTATACTGTATCCCCAGTGACAGTGTCAGAATCTTGTACCCCTAGTGTCAGTATCCTGTACCCCCTGTGTCAGTATCCTGTACCTCCTGTGTCAGTTTCAGTATCTTGTACCCCCAGTGTCAGTATCCTGTACCCCCTGTGTCAGTGTCAGTATCCTGTGCCCTCAGTATCAGTGTCAGTATCCTGTACCCTCAGTGTCATTATCCTGTACCCCTAGTGTCAGTGTCATTATGCTGTACCTCAGTGTCATTATCCTGTACCCCCAGTGTTGGTGTCATTATCCTGTACCCCTAGTGTCAGTGTCATTTTCCCGTACCCTCTGTGTCAGTACCCTGTACCCTCAGTGTCAGTATCCTGTACCCCCAGTGCCAGTGTCATTATCCTGTACCCCAGTGTCATTATCCTCTATCCTCAGTGGCAGTGTCATTATCTTGTACCCTCAGTGTCAGAAACCAGTATCCTCAGTGTAAGTATCCTTTAGCCCCAGTGTCAGTATCCTGTACCCTCAGTGTCAGTATCCTGTACCCACAATGTCAGTATCCTGTACCCCCAGTGCCAGTGTCAGTATCCTGTGCCCTCAGTATCAGTGTCAGTATCCTGTACCCTCAGTGTCATTATCCTGTACCCCTAGTGTCAGTGTCATTATGCTGTACCTCAGTGTCATTATCCTGTACCCCCAGTGTTGGTGTCATTATCCTGTACCCCTAGTGTCAGTGTCATTTTCCCGTACCCTCTGTGTCAGTACCCTGTACCCTCAGTGTCAGTATCCTGTACCCCCAGTGCCAGTGTCATTATCCTGTACCCCAGTGTCATTATCCTCTATCCTCAGTGGCAGTGTCATTATCTTGTACCCTCAGTGTCAGAAACCAGTATCCTCAGTGTAAGTATCCTGTAGCCCCAGTGTCAGTATCCTGTACCCTCAGTGTCATATCCTGTACCCACAATGTCAGTATCCTGTACCCCCAGTGCCAGTGTCAAAATCCTGTACCCCCAGTGTTATTATCCTGTAGCCCCAGTGTGTCAGAATCCTGTAATTCCAGTGTCAGTATCCTGTACCCCTAGTGTCAGTGTCATTATCCTATACCCCCAGTGTCAGTATCATTATGCTGTACCCCAGTGTCATTATCCTGTACCCCCAGTGTTGGTGTCATTATCCTGTACCTCTAGTGTCAGTGTAATTTTCCCGTACCCTCCGTGTCAGTACCCTGTACCCCCAGTGCCAGTGTCATTATCCTGTACCGCCAGTGTCATTATCCTGTATCCTCAGTGGCAGTGTCATTATCTTGTACCCTCAGTGTCAGAAACCAGTATCTTCAGTGTCAGTATCCTGTACCCCCAGTGTCAGTATCCTGTACCCTCAGTGTCAGTATCCTGTACCCACAATATCAGTATCCTGTACCCCCAGTGCCAGTGTCCGTATTCTGTACCCCCAGTGTCATTATCCTGTAGCCCCAGTGTAAGTGTCAGTATCTTGTAACTCCAGTGTTAGTATCCTGTACCCCTAGTGTCAGTGTCATTATCCTATACCCCCAGTGTCAGTGTCATTATGCTGTATCCCCAGTGTTGGTGTCATTATCCTGTACCCCTAGTGTCAGTGTAATTTTCTTGTGCCCTCCGTGTCAGTACCCTGTACCCCCAGTGTGAGTATCCTGTACCCCCAGTGCCAGTGTCATTATCCTGTACCCCCAGTGTCATTATCCTGTATCCTCAGTGGCAGTGTCATTATCTTGTACCCTCAGTGTCAGAAACCAGTATCCTCAGTGTCAGTATCCTGTACCCCCAGTGTCAGTATCCTGTACCCTCAGTGTCAGTATCCTGTACCCACAATGTCAGAATCCTGTACACCCAGTGCCAGTGTCAGTATCCTGTACCCCCAGTGTCATTATCCTGTAGCCCCAGTGTAAGTGTCAGTATCCTGTAACTTCAGTGTCAGTATCCTGTACCCCCAGTGTCAGTGTCAGTTGTGATGACATGGACTCTTTCAGTGCCTAGCATGGGTTAATTTTCCTAAAATTCAGCCAGACATGATGATATCTTGTTTATAAATGGGGGATAAGCCCCTCAGTGTTTCTACAAGACTCTTAAGGTACCGTCACACTAAGCGACGCTCCAGCGATCCCACCAGCAACCTGACCTGGCAGGGATCGCTGGAGCGTCGCTACACGGGTTGCTGGTGAGCTGTCAAACAGGAAGATCTCATCAGCAACCAGTGACCAGCCCCCAGCCAGCAGCAATGCGTGGAAGCGATGCTGCGCTTGGTAACTAAGGTAAATATCGGGTAACCAACTTTGGTTACCAGCACACACCGCTTAGCGCTGGCTCCCTGCACTCCTAGCCAGAGTACACATCGGGTTAATTACCCGATGTATAGTCTGGCTATGTGTGCAGGGAGCCGGCACTGACAGCGTGAGAGTGGCGGACGCCGGTAACGAAGGTAAATATCGGGTAACCAAGGAAAGGACTTCTTGGTTACCCAATATTTACCTTTGTTACCAGCGTCCGCAGAAGCCGGCTCCCTGCTCACTGCACATTCAGTTGTTGCTCTATCGCTGTCACACACAGCGATGTGTGCTTCACAGAGGGAGAGCAACAACTAAAAAATGGTCCAGGACATTAAGCAACAACCAGCGACCTCACAGCAGGGGCCAGGTTGTTGCTGGATGTCACACACAGCAATATCGCTAGCAACATCGCTGTTGCGTCACAAAAGTCGTGCCTCAGCAGCGATGTTGCTAGCGATGTTGCTTAGTGAGACGTGACCTTTAGGAGTCTAGTGTTAAAGTTCTTGTTGACTCATGTAATTGCCTTGGCCAGTGAAGGACAGGAACCCAGACAAATCAATTATGCAAATCTCCCATTATATTGCTAGATGTGATGTAACTTAGCTGTCTCTTCCTTGTCTCTGCCATGCTACCATTACTACTACGGATATTTTGTATTTGGCTTGAAATCTAACCAATAAGAGCCCAGTCTTATCCACCAATTGTGAAGACCCCAATGGTCTGAATGGAGAGCTCAGGGGTATAAGAAGGAGGACTGTCCATTGCCTGGGAGACTCTTGCTACATGCTACCAATCTAGGATCTGCGGATCCGATTGGCAAGCCATAACAAAACCTGGATTATAATACTGTATGGACTTCAGCATCGAATGCAAGGATTCGGCTGAGATATCAAGGAATACCTAAGGAAGGAATCCGTCTTTGGACAATCCAGTCAGGCTTTGCGGTCCTCAGACAGCTTCCAAAATCTGGCGTTATTCCATTCTCGGTGGGTGCCCGTCGAAAGTGGGGTGCAGCTGATTTTGAGTAAGTAGCCCTGGAAGCTCTGAGGCACGGACATTCTAATCCCTGGTGAGCCAGCAGAAGGGTGAGAAACTGTTGCCGGTTATATTTTGTGGTTTTGCTGGTTATGTGCTATGTGCCATTGATTGTTTGGGGATTCAATAAAGTCTTAATATTGTGATTCCCTCATCCTGTGTTGTAGTGTTCCGCCCATGATTAAGGAGATCGGGCATTTAGTTGGGATAAGCCCTGGGTCATGCTGTCTTTCTAAAGATGGCCGGGCCAGCAGATGAGAGCACCCACTGACCCCCGTATCTCCACAATTGGTGGCAGTGGTTGGGATACTACTCAGCCTGGTTTATCCAGGGGAACTGCAGAGGACTGGTGTTCGCGGACACCGTTCAGGGCTCAACAGCCAGGGAGGCACATAAGCATACCCGGCAGGCCATAGGGGAGGCATTCATGTTTCGGACGCTGCCATGTCCAACCCCACCAGCTCAGCCTTGGGACAAGGACCGGAGAGGAGTTACGACCGCAGCAGTAAATGAATGCTACAGGATCTGTGTTAGATGCGAAATATTGAATACAGGAACACTGACACTTGGTCGGACTTGATCTGGAAATTGGTCCATTGGGAGATCCAGAATGATGCAGAGGATGATGAGGACACCGCCGATGTGGTATCAGAGGATGTAAACCGTGTGTCTCATCCTAGATCCAGTGACAGTCTGGAAACAAACCAAGCCCAAGCAGACAGAGTCAAGGAATTGTTTACTGCATTGGGGCCTGAAGCTTCAAGGGAAGAGAGGGCTGGTGTTCTGCAATTAGTGTTGGGAGTTCCAATTTCCTTACCACCAGCACCTACCTCCAGGATAGACCATCACCAAGGAAGTCATCTTCGCTACAGGGACATGCCAGTGTTTAATGATTCCAGCTCTGACATAGATGAACACTTGCAAAACTTTGAGGTGCTAATGCATATGAACAAGGTGCCCACAGCTGAGTGGTCCAAATACCTGTGGACAAGCTTGCCTGTCTGGGCCCAGGAGGCTGTCCGATCACTTGGGCCTCAGGACTGCCTGGACTACGTAATTCTTAAAGACACTTTGTTGGCCCTTTTTACCATAAACCCCGAGACACATCGCACTAAGTTCCGGACTATTTCTCGCCAGGGTGTCTCGTACATCGAATTTGGTAGTCAACTCCGACGACACTGTAACCTCTGGCTCGATGGTCAGGCTGCCTACTCCACTGCTGCCCTCCAGGATGTGATGATCCGCGAAAAACTGCTGGAGAAGATGGACCCGGAAATCCGAGAACGGGTAGCTGACAGGAAGCTCGATACACCAGAGCAAGCAGCGCGATTGGCTGACAAATTTACAGCCAACCGACCCAGCTGGAGGCTGTCCGATAGGCCCACCGATCCCAGGAGGTCCCTCAACCATGGATCCAAGCGGCCTCCAGACTCCCGTGCTGGACTAACTCATTACACCACAGATGCCCCAACAAGACAAAGGTTTATCAACAGGGCCGGTGACTTGTCTAATCCACGGCACTGTAATACATGTGGACGCCTTTGACACATGGCCAAATAGTGTCTTCAAAGTCAGGGTCCCATGCCTGGAGCTTGTCGGCTAGTCCAACCAGTCAACATATGCCGAGATGAACCAACAAGACCTGAGGAATGCTACTCCCGAGAAACACCAATATCTGAGGAAGTGGTTTACCCAGTCCACACCCTACGGCAGGCCGGACACCGTACACCAGCCAACCTCAATCGCCACATCCAATCGGTCAAATTCGGTGATATACAGGCTCAGGGACTTCGAGACACTGGATCTTCCATCACTCTGGTCGGCCCAGATATTGTTTCCACAGAACATCATTTACCTGGCCGCCAAGTGACCATCTCCCTTGCTGGGGGCCAGTGCTCGAACATCCCTTTAGCACGAGTGCAGGTGGACTGGGGAACTGACCAAGGAGAAGTTGAAGTGGGGCTCATGGACAGCCTCCCCACCTCTGATATTTTGGGAAATGACCTAGGACAAGGACTATCCAGTCAGTTTGTCACCGCCATCACCCGTAGCCAAGTCAATCACCATACTGGTGCAGGTCTTTCTACCAACCCACCCGAGGACAACCCTCCTCCTCAATCTTCAGCCTCCTCATCTGAGCCATCAATTGTAAGTACATCAGACCCAACTTTGGCCATTGACTGGGGAGAGATAGATTGTAAGGAATTCAGGGAAGCCCAACTGACAGACCCCACCCTAGAGCTTATCCATAGTGTGACCGCTCAACATGGAGGAGGAACTCAGGGGGAGGTATATAGATGGGAAAAAGGACTCTTATATCAGGAAAATCCCACATCCTGCCCGGATAAACCCTGGATCCGTGTACATCAGCTTGTGGTACCCCAGCAATACCGACCCCAACTATTGCATTTAGCTCATGATGTTCCTGCAGTTGGGCACATGGGGACCAAAAAGACTCGGGCCGGCCGGTTGGGCAGGTTTTTCTGGCCAAAAGTCACTCAAGAAGTGGAAAAATACAGAGCCTTTTGCCCAGTGTGTCAACATATGGGGGGAGCCCCATGTCGTGCCTCACTCCAACCCATGCCCTTGATAGGAGAACCGTTCCAGAGAGTTGCCATTGATGTAGTAGGCCCCTGAGCCATAGCTCTTTTCCCGTCTCCGCCTGGGCCTGTACCCAAGCAGTCATTTCCTTACAAATATGAATATTTAACAATGTGATCTGAGGGGTTAAAAGACATGGGTGGATCGTGGATCCATCTGTGCCTGATAGCCACACATATCTGCTGTACAAATCAGCAGACATGTGTGGGACTCACCGCCGGCTCACTGCAGCAGCCGGCGGTGATTATACTGACAAGAGCCATGACGCACACAGTACGTCCAATGTCGGTAAGTGGTTAAAAAATGTGAGTGTAAAGCAATATTTTACTTGAAAGAATATAATATTTATTTTTTTCATTCCACTTTGCATTAATATCTGTAAAGCACCTAAAGTGTTAATAAATTTCATGAATACAGTTTTGAATATTTTGATAGCTACAGACTTTAAAATGGTATATCTTTTTATGGTTTTCTGACATATAGGTCTCTTAAAATCATTTCAACCTTAATAGGTCTGTAAAAAAAAGAATTAGCAAATTTTGTTAAAAAAACAATTAAAAGTTCTGCTAAATTGTTAACTCTCTTAATATCCAAACAAAATCAAAGGGTGTGTCAAATATTATACTAAGGTAGTATACATGTGAGAAATGTATTAACTATTTTGTGTGGTATGAACTCTCTCTTTTAAGGGCATTAAAATAAAAATTTGAAACTGTAAATTTTCCTAAATTCTTGCGAAATTTCCAATATTTTCATTAATAAGTGCAAGTTTTATCTACATAACTTCACCACTAACATGAAATTCAATGTGTCAAAAAAGCTATCTCTAAGGCCCGTTTCACACGTCAGTGAAAAACACAGACGTTTTTCCCTGGCGTGTAAAACACGTACATGTCCCTACGTGTGCCGAAAATCACGGCACACGTGGGTTGTCTAAGTGCAATCCGGGCTCCGTTCTCCGTGGCCCGTGATTGCACTTAGAGATTCACTCACCTGCGCCTGCTCCCGCTGTCCGTGGTGCTGAATCCTCCCGCGACGCAGCATCCGGCCGGCGGTGACCCCTGCAGCAGCTGCTTCCGGGTTGGCTGTGTCGCGCATAATGAATATGCGCGACAGTAATCAGCCGGCACAGAAGGAGCAGGGAGAATGGGCTGCAGAGGACATCGCTGGACGCCGGGTGAGTTAAAATGTTTATTATTTTAAAAGCACGTTTTTTTCTGGCACGTGTTTCACGGACCACACCATTGCGTGGTCCGTGGAACATCAGTGATGCCAGAAAAAAATGGACATGTCTCCGTGCAGCAATCACGCACACGCTGGTACGCTGCACGGAGACACGTGCAGTGACAAATCACTGACGTGTGAGCAGACCCATTCATTAGAATGGGTCTGCGTATGTCAGTGATTCTGGTACGTTTAAAAAAAAGCACAAACGTACCAGAATCACTGACTTGTGAAAGGGGCCTAAATCACTGAAATTGGAGGGAGCAATACAAAATTATTACCATATAAAGTGAAACATGTCAGATTTGAAAAATGGGGTTCTTCTGTCAGTAAGATTATAATGGTAAGGCGTTTAAGTTAATGCTCAGTGCACTGTATGATCCATGTTCATATGTGTTGTCCCAAGCTATTGTATGTCGGTCTGTATATAGTCATAGCCAAAAGTGTTGACACCCTTGATATTGTTCTGGAAAATTCAGTATTTGTTCTAGAAAATTACGTTTTGTGCACATTGGAACAACACAAAAAACTAGAGGACGAAAAGGCAAATTGGACATAATTTTACTCAAAACCCCCAAAATGGGTTGGACAAAATTGTTAAACAGAATCGTGATGAAGGCTCTTTAAGACGAAATGCGTTATCTGATGTTTCCACCTAATGTCAGCGCAAACTATCCGTCGACCTTTAAATGAAATGAAACACAATACTAGAAGACCAGGAGGACCCCACTGTTGACAGAGCTAAAAAGGCTAGAGAACAGTATTCCAAACTGTATATGAGTCAGTCAAAGTCCTTCTGGGAAAGTGTTTTGTGGATAGAGGAGACCAAGGCAGAGCTTCTTGGTAAACCACATCATTCTACTGTTTACCAAAAACAGAATGAGATCTACAAAGCTTATCCGAAGTTCAAGATTATACAGCCATTCTGGCTTGGATTACCAAAGTACATTTACTAGCCTAATCAGGCCTCAAGGGAACCTGTCAGATCCCCCATGTTTCCAGAACCACCAGCAGCTGTGTGTTCCTATCTAAATTCCCTTCCTAACAGTCTCTTTATTACATTGCACACATAAACAGATATTTAGAAAAGCATTTCTAAAGTCCATTTTTGATATACAAATGCCTCCCTTGACAGGTCAATGGGGTGTTAGTTCCCCAGACTAGTCAGGCCAACTAGCATGTTATCACACCCCTGTGGGCATCATAACTTGACCTACAAAAGCTAGTGTCATCACCAGCGCTATACAAAGCTTGAGTATGCATGCGGCTTTGTTACCTCACATCATTCAGCTTCAGAAGCTGGGTGTATGCAGACCTACTTCAGAGAGGTGCTCTGAAGACTTCAATCATGTGCAGTGTGCCTCTCTGTAGCAGGGTATACGCGTCCTGACTTAAGATAGGCACACTGTGCATGCGAGGAAGGCTTCTGAAGACTTTCGGTCATGCAAAGTGTGCCTCTCTGAAAGTGGGATGCATATACCCAGCTTCAGAAGCTGAATGATGTGAGGGAACAAAGCTGCATACAGGTCAAGCTTTGTATAATGCTGGTGATGACGCCAGCTCTTGATAGTCGTTATCACACCAACGGGTGGGGGGGGGGCATGATAACATGCTAGGTAGATTGACTAGTCTGGGAAAATAACACTCTATACAAGGGGTCATTTGCTTATCATAAACAGACGTTAGAATTACTCTTTATAAAGATTTGTTTACGTACGCAATGTAATAAAGGGACTCTTAGGAAGGGAATTTAGACAGGTACACACAGCTGCTGGTGGTTCTGGGGGCATGGGGGACCTGACAGGCTCCCTTTCAAAGATCTATTCAATTAGGTATACAGTTTCTAACAATAATTTAAGTGTATTTTAGATGCAACGTAGACAAAAATAATTTATTTTTTATACTTTGGCAGGAAATCTCCACCTTGTCAGACAAATCTCTACGGAGAAGTTCATAATTTTATTTAATAGTAGTAAATGTTGGTATATTGTGCTGACTCCGAATTTTGATGACAAACCCCCATTGTGGGTGGTCAACGAGTATTTGAGTTTATGAAACAGTCTGTCACAGTCCACTTACATGAATGGAAAGCTGCGGGAATCTGGCATATACTGTAGAATCATTTATAACACTGGAAACTACCAAAGAAGTGGCTGAAAGTAACAATTTTTACAAGCCTTTTTTGCCTTCTCTTTCATATTGCGATGATTATGTAGTTATGTATTATGTCGTTAATGGCAACGCAAATATATCCTCTCTAGAGTCTCCTCAAAATGTCTTCATTTAGAATTATATATATATTACTTTATATGTGCTGAATGTGTTCATACAATGCAGCATTGTTTCTCCGTTTGGGTGGGTTGATACATTATGCTGATATATCGCCTTTACATTTTGTTTCCACATGTATTCTTAGTCATGGAATTGAGCAATTAATTTGTCTTAGCTTTCCAGTAGCAACAATACAAAGAATTGAAAATGATGTTAATAAAAAAATGTAGTCTAGTAAAGATTCCTGAATGCTTATAAATGTTTTCATTGTGTTCTTTTTTTAATATTTTTCAATTGCAAGAAATAAAAATATAATTTTCCTAAAGAATTGGAAAAAGATTTTGTAGGAGATTAGGTGACAAAGTAAAATATATATGTATTTTTCTTTTTAGAGTTATTGAATTGTATAGTATATATATTTACAATACATACCCTACATTACCAGGATATTGTCCTTCTCTCTCATTAACTCCTATACTAAATAGTATTGTACTGTAATTATTCATCTCAGGTGCAGACATAGAGAGAAGAGGACCCTGTTGAAGACCTTTGTAGTCCTATAGCATTTCCTAAAGCTTCCCTTAATTTATCCTTCACTGAAAATGTTTTAAGCTTTGGAAATGGGTACACAGCTTGCACCAATGATGTCCCCGCGCCTGATTGTCTTCATTTCCACCACGACAGTTCCAATCGTAGGAATCGCTTGCAGCTCCTTCATGTATATTTAGCAGAATCCACTTGCTTCCTATAGTTATTCCTTGTCACATTTTCCAACTGGAGAACTAGATAATCTAAATCACAATTGTTTGGGCACTGGGTAGCGAGGGGCGAAGAGACCAAGAACTATTGTTGTAATTTACCCTTACCCCTTTCATGAAGGAATGGCTTTATAGTTATCAGTTGACAGTGAATATACCAATGGAAAGAACTTAAAACAAAGTCAGGAAGGTAGTCCATGGTCATGAACAAATTAGCAGTCATTACCCATCATCTTGCAATAGGAGATATAAATATATTATGTGGACTGCAAAGTCACCATTAGGAAGGGTTTGACATGTTCTTTGGGTGTTGAACACACTAGCAATGTTTCATCTCAACTGAGAAGAAGGAAAAAGATAAAAACAGAAACTGGAGTGGAGAAGGTAGCTAGTTGACTAGTAATCAGACATGAGATGGGGCCCCAACTACCCATGGGGCCAAGACTGTATTTACTACTAGGCAGAAGAGGTCCAGTGCTTAGGGTGGTAGAATGCATGAGGAAGCGCCAGCATGAAAATACAAAAAAAGCAGAAAAAAAAAGAAAAGACAAAAAATTCCTTTTCCTTTCTGCCAGATCAAGAAATAAAACTGGTGTATGGAAGAAGATGAGGGATTGTTGGCATTAATATGTGTCTTTAAGCTATAAATATAAATGAAGATGTGAGCACATCTGCACTTCTTAGGGACAGAGGAGCACCAATGAGCTCTCCACCCATACAGCTACTCTGGTGTGATCATGCTGCTGATATCACGGCACCTCCATAGAGACAGCAAAGATATGACAACCAGAAGAAGCCTACTACTCACTGGAGCAGGGGATTCAATAGAATGTTCCTATATATGGGGGAGGGGGGTGCTTAGTATATAAAATGGAGGATATCATGAGGGCACAGTATGAAGAGGGTGGATGGTATGAAAATGGGACAGTGTGCAGAGGGACAGTGTGAAGAGAGGCACAGTATGGAGACAAGGCTACATGTTGCGATAATGTTAGGAAGGTCACAGTATGAAGAAAGAGCAAAGTGGGGATGACAGTGTGAAAAGTCGGCATAGGATAGTGAAGTGGTATCATGGGGGCACAAAGTGGAGATAAGGAGAGTATGAAGCGCGAACAGTGTGGAGGCTTTAATTCATAAGAACAGCAGTGCCTAAGTTTTAGTTCATAAGGAGGGTGGTGTGGCAATTATAGTACATAATGGAGGACAATGTGGTATAGCAGGGAGAACAAGGAAGGCATTTATATAGTGTGTTGTAATGTTCCCTAAACAATGCCAGGTGATTCGAGAAAACACAAAGTATGGGACAGACGGAAAATGTTATGACTTCAGGATACTTTTTGTAGTCTGCACCCATGGAGACACATAGAACTACATGGAAGCTGAAAATGCAAAATAGTATTTCATTTACAATTAGCTCTTTCTGCAAAGTTGCTTCATTTTGCTGTATTTTTATATTATAGCAAATGAACAAATGTTGCATATAGTTGCAAACCATTATGGAGTAGCAAACCACTCTGTGGCCAGTGAGTTGAAGGGTCCAGATGTTAAGCAGCAATATCCCTTCACTGAGCGGTGTCTCAATCCAACAATATCTGCATCCTCAGTTCAAATACGGTTGAATAGCATATTGTAACTGGTGTCATCATACTGTCTAAATGAGGGGTACTGAAGTGGCAAATGGTGTGGCTGAATTAATTGTCTGAGGGGCCTCACAATTTTTGGAGGCCATGAGACGGATATTGTAGTGGATAACAATAATAAGGCACATGAGTAGAGGCAAAATTACTGTGTTTGGGCCACAATATATGTTTCCCTACCAATCGTGCGATATGCCATTCTGTGACTGCACCTGTGCGTTGTGGTTCCATCTACTCCATTGACATTTTTTTTTCTGTGGATGAAGTTAGGACGGGGGGTGGCATATTAGGATTGCTATGTGGTCTAATAATTTTCTATATGCCCCAGTTGCATTGATGTATATAGAATTGAATGCAACATTAAAGAGTATCTGCCTTTAATAATACACATTACAGTTTTCAGCAAAGAAAACGGCTATTAGAGAATCAAAGGATGACAGGACACTATTAAATATTTTAAATTAGTTATTTTGATTAAAATACATAGATTTCATCCAAGGTGGATTACTTACAGTTTATATAAAAATAAGTTAACACCTTTAACTTTTTTATGAATTTAAAATAATTGGTCCAAGCATGAAAAAAAAACCTATATAGGCAATAGATACTTTTTCCATTCATTTTTGAAAATCTTTAATTTGCACAAAAGAAAAACCTGCCAAAGTTTGTTTTGATATATTATTTTTTTTAATATATTTCTTTGTGCTAAAAATGTACTTTTTTTTATATTACGGTAAAAACTAATTACATGTTTGGGAAATATGTTTCAAGGAGCTTTCCAGCTGCATTGTTTAATTACTTAGGAGTGCGCTGTCTGCACATTTTCTGTTTTATTACAGTGTTTATTTTTTGTGAACATATCTGTTGTTCTTTGGACAATTCCACAGCCGTTTTTATTCTAGACAAAACAGGCCAGTATCTGTTTTGAATTTAGAAAGTGTTTTAACTGTAAATTTGTGTCATATTTGTTCAGCAAAGACCATTAAATGTAAAAATGGAAATTATTTTACTTAATCTTGGGTGACAGACGGATGACAAATTCAATTCACCAAAAGAAACAAAAAGGGAAAGAGACAAAAAGTTGTAGATTCATCTAGAAAAATGCGTTAGATTTGTCAGTGTGCTATTCAACATTTATACAATCAGCACACAACTGCATAACACAAGCCCTAAAGCTATGTTCACATGTTGCATTTCAGCTGTATTTTTTTCTACAGCAAAACCTGCTCTTTTGGCAGTAAAAACGTTGCTTCCAAAAAACAATTTTTGCTGAATTCTTGGTATGACACTTGTTTACTGGAGAGTTAAATAAAGTTAGTTTCATTCACCATAAAAGTAGCAAAAATGTAGCAAAAACACAGCAAATAAAGCAAAAAATAACAGCTGGGTTTTTAAACTCTCATTGCTTTCAATGGTGAAAAAAACTGAAAAAAGCTGAAAGAATTGAAATGCTGCTTCTTTCAAAATCGCAGCAAAAATGTAGCAGTTTTCCATTTCAGTCAGGAAAAGAAAAAGCAAGAGTGTGTGTGTGCATGACATTTCAGAAATATTATAGCTTTTGCTGGTACTGTAAACATCAGCTTTTAATTAGCATAAAACTCATGAAAAAAAACTATGCAAAAAAACACAGAAAAAAGCAAGGTGCCAACATAGCCTAAGGGTGGGGCTACGTGTGAAAAAGTATTTACCCCCTTCCTGATTTCTTATTCTTTTGCATGTTTGTCACACTTAAATGTAGTAGACAAAGAAAACCCAACTAATTGCAAAATGTAGTTTATAAATGAAGGTCTTTATTCTTAAGGGAAACAGAAATCCAAACCAACAAGGCCCTGTGTGAAAAGTGATTGCCTCCCCCACTAAAACATAAATTAACTGTGGTTTATTACATCTTTAGGAAGCGGAGTTCAATTTTACTAGCTACACCCAGGCCTGATTACTGCTACGCCTGTTCTCAATCAAGAAACCACTTAAATGGGACCTGCCTGACAAAGTGAAATAGACAAAAAGATCCTCAAAAGCTAGACATCATGCCGGGATTTAAAGAAATTCAGGAACAAATGAGAAAAAAAGAAATTAAGATCTATCACTCTGGAAAAGGTTATAAAGCCAAATCTAAAGCTTTGGGACTCCAGCAAACCACAGTGAGGGCCATTATCCCCAAATGGTGAAAACATGGAACAGAGGTGAACCTTCCCAGGAGTGGCCAGCTGATCAAAATTACCCCAAAAGTGCAGCAATGACTCATTAAAGAGGTCACAAAAGAAGCTACAACAGCATCCAAAGAAATGGAGGCCTCACTTGCCTCAGTTAAAGTCAGTGTTCATGACTCTACCATAAGAAAGGGACTGTGCAAAAATGTCCTGCATGGCAGAGTTCCAAAACCATACCACTGCCGAGCAAAAAGAACATAAAGGCTGTTCTCAGTGTTGCCAGAAAACATGTTGATGACCCCCAAGATTTTCAGGAGAATACTCTATGGACTGAAGAGACAAAAGTTAAACTTTTTGGAAGATATGTATGTCCCATTACATCTGGTATAGAAGTAACACAACATTTCAGAAAAAGAATATTATGCCAACTCTAAAATATGGTGGTGGTAGTGTGATGGTCTGGGGCTGTTTTGCTTATTCTGGACCTGGAAGCCTTTCTGTGGTAAATTAAACCATAACTTTTGTCTACCCAAAAATTCTGAAGGTGAATGTCTGGCCATCTCCTTGTGATCTCAAGTTGAAGTGCACTTGGGTTATGCAGCAGGACAGTGATCCAAAACACACTAGCAAGTCCACCTCTGAATGGTTTAAGAAAAACAAAATTAAGACTTTGAAGTGCCTAGTCAAAGTCCTGACCTTAATCCGATTGAGATGCTGTGGCATGACCTTAATAAGGCGGTTCATGCTCGGAAATTTTCCAATGTGATTGATTTACAAAAATTCTGCAAAGATAAGTGGGCCAAAATTTTTCAAGAGCATTGTAAAAGACTCTTTGCCAGTTATTGCAAATGCTTGATTGCAGTTGTTGCTGCTAAGGGTTGCCCAACCAGTTATTAGGTTTAAGGGGTAATCACTTTTTCACACAGGGCCTTGTAGTCATACGCAAGTGGAATCATACCCTCACTGTCAGCCTGCTTTTTGCCCTGTAGAGATGCTTGTCTGTACAGAGAGATGAAGCAGAGCTGACATTGCTCTCTCTGCTTCTCGCTCTGTATAGACGTTTGTCTGTACAGAGCAATGAAGCAGAGCAAACACGGCCGAAAACAGCCGAAGACTGCCAAGTGACAAGCAGTCAGTGAATACCCCCGGAAGTTAATTATCGGACCTGGAAGCACAAGCGTCTGCAATAGGCGGGACCGGTAAGTATAATGACAATGTATATTATTAACTATATTCTTTATTCTGCAGCCCCCCCGCACCATCCCATAACTATAAAGTCCAAGCTTGGGGTTCAGACGCAAGTTCGCGTTATCTCTGACCCCAAACACTGACTTTACAAAAAGTTTTGAACATCGGGGTGGGGGGGGGGAGAACGGGTTTGCCCATCACTAGTTTTCCTTAGTTATCTCTCTTTTTTTTTTTTTTCCTTCTAGCAAATATCATGTTGTACAGCAATATCTATATATCAATGGCAATATCTATATAGGTGTATAGAGGCCCATTTCCAACAACCACCACTCCAGTGTTCTAAAGGTACATTGTGTTTGCTAACTGTGTTAGAAGGCTAATGGATAAATAGAAATCCCTTGAAAACCCTTGTGCAAGTATGTAGGCACAGCTGAAAACAGTTTTGCTGATTAGAGAAGCTATAAAACTGACCTTCCTTTGAGCTAGTTGAGAATCTGGAGCATTACATTTGTTGGTTCCATTAAACTCTCAAAATGGCCAGAAATAGAGAACTTTCATATGAAACTCGACAGTCTATTCTATTCTTGTTCTTAGAAATGAAGGATATTCCATGCGAGAAATTGCCAAGAATTTGAAGATTTCCTACTACGGTGTGTACTACTCCCTTCTGAGCAGTGCACAAACAGGTTCTAACCAGAGTAGAAAGAGAAGTGGGAGGCCCAGCAGCAAAACTGAGCAATAATACAAGTACATTAGCGTCTCTAGTTTGAGGAATCGACGCCTCACAGGTCCTCAACTGGCAGCTTCATTAAATAGTACCCGTAAAATGCCAGTATCAACATCTACAGTGAAGAGGTGACTCCGGGATGCTGGCCTTCAGGGCAAAGTAGCAAAGAAAAAGCCATATCTGAGACTGGCTAATAAAAGGAAAAGATTAATATGGGCAAAAGAACACAGACATTGGACAGAGGAAGATTGGAAAAAAGTGTTATGGACAGACGAATAAAAGTTTGAGATGTTTGGATCACACAGAAGAACATTTGTGAGATGCAGAACTATGGTACTGAAAAGATGATGGAAGAGTGCCTGACGCCATCTGTCAAGCATGGTGGAGGTAATGTGATGGTCTGAGGTTGCTTTGGTGCTGTTTAAGTGGGAGATTTGTACAATGTAAAAGGGATTTTGAATAAGGAAGGCTATCACTCCATTTTGCAACGCCATACCATACCCTGTGGACAGCGCTTGATTGGAGACAATTTCATCCTACAATTAGAACAATGACCCAAAAAACCCTCCAAATTATACATGAACTATTTAGGGAAGACATAGGCAGCTGGTATTCTGTACGTAATGGAGTGGCCAGCCCAGTCACTAGATCTCCACCCTATTGAGCTGTTGTGGGAGCATCTCCAGATGACCTCATCAATTTAACAGCTAGAATGCCAAAGGTTTTGAAGGAGAAAACTATTATTTCACGTAAAAATCATTATTTCTAACCTAGTCAATGTCTGAACTATTCTTTCCATTCATTATGGAACTCATTTGATAAATAAAAGTATGATTTCTCATGGAAAAGTTAAAATTGTCTGGGTGACCCCAAACGTCTGAACTGTAGTGTATGTCTATAGGTATATATATATATATATATATATATATATATATATATATATATATATAAAGAAGCCTACACTTTCTTGGATGGCTTCCATAATTTTTGGTACTAAGGCAGTTGAAATTTCTACCCAAGAGCATTTGTGTGGTCAGACACTGATGCTGGATGAAGAAGTCTTCCACGCTCTTGTTATTTCCATTAATTTCAAAAGTGTTCACTACTGGTTGATATTAGGGCTTTGCACAGATCAGTTGAGTCCCTCCACACCAAACTCATCAAACCTTGCCTTTTTGGATCTTGCTTTCAACATGAGTGCACAGTCAGATCAGAAATTAAAAGTACCTTGATCAAATTGTGGCCATAATTGGAAGCGAAGAATTGACTAAATTACTGTATCCCTGTTTTCTGTCTGCAAATTGTTTTAAAATAAACACACTACCTTTGTCACCCTCTCCAAAGCTAATGTGCCGCCCAGGTAATCCGAAAGGCCAGAATGAGGCATGTACACACAGACACATAGCAACCAGTTCTCCCACACCATTAGATGGGACCCTTGGAGAGTCTTCAGAGGGGGGCTAGCTTACAATTCTTATCAACGGGTGCAGCGGAGGAGCTGAGAGCTAAAGTGCAGAGGTTGTCAGGGAAACAAGGAGAGACAGTCTGGGAGTGGAGTGCGGCAGTTGCTAGGCAGATACGTGCGCTCACACTAGTCAGACCCTGCGCGGTGTAGTGACAGTTGGCGGGGGAGAACAGTCCCAGGTAGTCAGAGTAAAGAGGTGCTGCTAGTGACTAGGCACGTACGGGGAACAGGTCCCTAGAGCAGACCCCGTTTTAACGATTTGCTAAACCTGCCAGTGAAGGGAACTACAAGTACCTCACCAACCACACAGAGTCCGAGCCTCAGCAGCAACGCAGGGACCCATAATGAGACAGAGCCAGAAGCCATCTCATCTCACCTGGTGCACGCTGCTGGCAAACGCTTTAAAAAGGGGAGAAAAGGCAGTAGCGACTCCCTGGATAGACCCCATGGTACTTCAAGTCAGGTATTATCCGAACACAGAAGTGCTAGGAAGGCGAGCTAACCTGTTACCCTCAGACTGGCCTGAAGGAGCACCTGGTCCTACCTGGTTCATCACAGCAATGCCCGGGTCAGCTCACAGCAACATCTGTGTGAGTAAAAATCAGTTAAGTGACATTTGGACTCTGCCTGAGTTATTCTGGATCCGTTATTCTACACACCTGAGCCCCTGGGCCCTGCCTCACTCACGGGAGGCCACACCATCTGACTACAGACCCCATCAGCCCCAGACGCTCATAAAATCTGCAGTGGCAGTCATTCATACCCCTGACCGCAAGCCGTGAGGGGCGTCATGACACATACAAAATCTGACATACCTTTGCCATATTACAAGAAGACCCTGTGGCGTTCCTGAAGTTGGATCGGTATCTCTTGGGCGACACATCTTCTCTGTTGGTGTCACGAACAGGATCCTGGACTAGACCCGTTCAGACGGGTGACATTGTGCCTCAGCGGTCTGACTGAAAATTTTGAACCGCCACCATTTTGTGCCACCTCTGAAAGTGCGTCATCAACAAGCTGCAGCTCGCGCAGAAGAAGTAACTGCCCACGGAGAGGAGTTACCGTCCCAAAATCCAAAGAGCGCTCTGACCCCGTGAGAGGAGGAGGTGATCTGCAAAGGAAGACAGGAAGTGCCCCGATTGGAGGAAGGAAGCGGAACTCTGAGGGAAGATGGACACCGTGAGTACTACTGCCCCCAGCCAGGGCACCGCAGCCCAAGCGACGCCTGGCCCCAGCGCGGTGAACGCAGCGCGCCGGCTGAAATCTCCCCAATCATGTCGATCTCCTTACCGTACGTCCCAAGGGCGACCTGGCTGCCCCAATACGCTGGCAGGGCGGACACCCTGACCGGATTCAAAAAGAAGATTGGCACCCTGCTGGACATGTACGCAATGACCGTCAAGCAGAGGGCCGCAGTGGTGCTGGGGCAACTGACTGGAGCAGCAGAACTAGAGGCTGAGGCCTGGACCAGTGATTACCGGGGCTCTGTAGACACCATCTTTGCCAAGCTGAAAGATGCCTTTGAAAATCGCACAGAGGCAGAGCTGAGAATGGGCTTCTATAACTGCCGCCAGAAGTCCCAAGATAGTATTAGAGACTATGCTCTCAAGTTACAAGCCGCACTGCGGGCCCTCTAGCTCGTGGACCCTGTCAGTGATCATGACGGGAATAGAATGATGACAGAACAGTTCTTGCAGGGCCTGAACTCCTCTGAGGATAGAAAGCAGATGAGGCTGTGGTCCCTGGAACACAGTGATGTGGACTTTGCCATTCTGAAAGACAGGGCTGTGAAACCACTCCAGCCCCCCATCGACACGGACCCCATCCAACCAGCATGGTCCGCCAGCACCCCAAGTGCCGGAGTAGAATGCTCCTCGCAGGCCCTGGTAGCAGCAAAAGGACCTATAACCGCAGCTGAAACCTCAGATAATCTGTCCTCCCAGGTGCCACAGCTCAGCAAGGACGTCGCCCGGATCCTGAAAACAATGCAACTTCCACCAGAATCCAAAACCCCTCACAGGATCCTGCTAGCTGACAGTCCAGAAGACGTCCCGTGGATGTAAGAGAGAAGAGGTCCCTCATCCCGCGGGAGGAGCAGCGATCGCTATTAGTGATGAGCGAGTATGCTTGTTACTACTCGGTACTCGCACGAGTATCACTGTACTCGGGCTACTCGGCGGGGACCGAGTAATCTCGCGATACTCGTGCTGTACTCGTGGTCTTCATCCCTGCATGTTGGCGCTCTTTTGAGAGCCAGCCCTCATGCAGGGATTGGCTGGCAGACGACTGCAATGCCACAGCCCTGTTAGTTGTGGAATTGCAGTGATTGGCCGGCCTGCACAGTGTGACCGAGCCTTTTTACCGGCGGGCGCGCTGTGCTCTGCACACAGCCATCCAGACAGTCAGTGCAGGGAGAGTGTTGCTGCTTCAGGGAAAGGTTTGCGGCCCTTTATAGTTATTTCCGTAGCAGGGCTGCAAACAGTGTGACCAGAAGTCCTTCTCAGGACTATTCTAGTTGTATACAGGCAGGCAGGGTATAGCCAGGTCGGAGTACAGTAGCAGAGTCCTTCTCAGGACTATTGTTGCTGTATACAGGCAGGGTATAGCCAGGTCGGAATACAGGCTAGTGACCAGAAGAGTCCTTGTCAGGATTATTGTAGCAGTATACAGGCAGGCAGGCAGGCAGGCAGGGTATATAGCCATTCCTAGTGGTGACCGTATACCAGCCTTCATCATATCTGGGGCTGGTGTACACAGTCTAAAACAGTCCTGATAGTGTCAGACTTCTCAGCAATTGTCGCTCCTAAAAACCTGTTAGGTTCTTAGTGCGTCCGTGCTTGCATTTAAAAACCGCACGTGTGTGCCTGTCGGTGGCAGTGTACAGGTGCACGTTTTGCACAAACTATTATATAACGCACAAGTCTAGTGTATAATACACGTCAGTCAGCAGTGTCTGATAGTGTAACACTTCTCAGTAATTGTCGCTCCTAAAAACCTGTTAGGTTCTTAGTGCGTCCGTGCTTGCATTTAAAAACCGCACGTGTGTGCCTGTCGGTGGCAGCGTACAGGTGCACGTTTTGCACAAACTATTATATAACGCACAAGTCTAGTGAATAATACACGTCAGTCAGCAGTGTCTGATAGTGTCAGACTTCTCAGTAATTGTCGCTCCTAAAAACCTGTTAGGTTCTTAGTGCGTCCGTGCTGCATTTAAAAACCGCACGTGTGTGCCTGTCGGTGGCAGCATACAGGTGCACGTTTTGCACAAACTATTATATAACGCACAAGTCTAGTGAATAATACACGTCAGTCAGCAGTGTCTGATAGTGTCAGACTTCTCAGTAATTGTCGCTCCTAAAAACCTGTTAGGTTCTTAGTGCGTCCGTGCTTGCATTTAAAAACCGCACGTGTGTGCCTGTCGGTGGCAGCGTACAGGTGCACTTGTGTGCGTTTTGCACAAACTTGGATATAACGCACAAGTCTAGTGAATACACGTCAGCACAGCATTGCAAAATGCGCAAGGGCGTTGGCAACGAACAAGGAAGTGGACGTGATGGTGGTGCAGGCAGAGGCCGAGGTCGTGGGCAAGCTCTAATTTCGCCACAACAAAGGGCAACATCTAGTTGCTCGCACGTCCTGTCCCAAATTCTTGGGGACCGCAGCAGTACACCGCTCTTGAACCAAGACAAGTGTCAACAGGTTGTTAGTTGGATAGCGGATAATGCTTCCAGTCAGATTGGCACCACCACAAACACTCTGTCTTCCACACAGTCAAGTGTCAGTAGCCGTGATACTGCACCGCACATTTCAGAACCTGATCCTCCTTCCTACCACAAGGCTGAGTACACGTCCTCGGACATTACTGATCCCACACTTGGACACTCGTAAGAGCTGTTCACGTTTCCATTCGCACATTCTGGCCTCTCGCCAGCTCATGTTGAAGTGGGTCATGAGGAGATCGTATGTACAGATGCCCAAATATTTGAGCAGCCACGTTCTCACGAAGTTGGCAACGTGTCTCAACAAGGGGTGGACGATGATGAGACACAATTGTCAGGAAGTCAGGAGGAGGAGCAGGGTGCGGAAGAGGAAGACGACGTGGTGGATGATCCAGTAACTGACCCAACCTGGCAGGAGGATATGCAGAGCGAGGACAGCAGTGCACAGGGGGAGGGAGGCGTAGCATCCCAACAGGCAGTAAGAAGCAGGGTGGTGGCTCCAGGCAGAAGTCAGGCAACCGTTCCCCGGAACAACAACACGACACAAGGTGCCTGTACAAATGTTAGGTCTTCCCGAGTCTGGCAGTTTTTTAAGTTGGCTCCAGATGATTCTAAAAAGGCCATTTGCAACACCTGCCATGCCAGCATCAGCAGGGGTACCAAAACTAGCAGCCTGACCACCACCAGCATGATCAGGCACATGTCAGCCAAGCACCCGACTTTGTGGGAAGTACAACAGAGTCGAGGAGCAGTGCTTGCTGATGTCACTGCTACGTCTTCGCTTGTTGTGCATGCGAGCCAATCCCCTGTCCATGCTGCCTGCGAACAAGCCTCCTCCGGTCCTGCACCTGCAGTTGCCTACGCAGAAATAACACCATCATCAAGCATGTCCTTGTCCCAGCTCAGCGTTCAGTTATCCATTCAGCAAACCTTTGAACGCAGGTGCAAATACACTGCCAACGCCCCACATGCCACAGTTCTAAATGCTAACATTTCGCGACTGCTTGCGCTGGAAATGTTGCCTTTTAGGCTGGTGGAGACAGAAGCATTCCGCGACCTGATGGCGGCAGCTGTCCCACGTTACTCGGTCCCCAGCCGCCATTATTTCTCCCGGTGTGCCGTCCCCGCATTGCATAACCACGTGTCACAAAACATCACACGTGCCCTGAACAACGCTGTTTCACCCAAAGTCCACCTAACCACAGACACGTGGACAAGTGCTTGTGGGCAAGGCCGCTACATCTCGTTGACGGCACACTGGGTTAATATTGTGGAAGCTGGGACCCAGTCTGAGCGAGGGACGGAACACATCCTTCCCACACCAAGGTTTGCAGGCCCTACCTCAGTCAGGGTTTCACCCACACTCTACAGCTCCGGAATGTCATGCTCTTCAGCCTCCTCCTTCTCCTGCGCATCCTCATCCACTTTACCCTCCACACCAGTCCCAAGCTGGAAGCACTGCAGCACTGCCTCGGCAAAGCGGTAACAGGCTGTGCTGAAGCTAATCTGCATGGGTGACAAACCCCACAATGCAGAAAAGGTGTGGAGAGCTCTGAAACAGCAGGCAGATCACTGGCTCACACCTCTGAACCTAAAGCCAGGAAAGGTCGTGTGTGGCAATGGCCGGAACCTGGTGGCGGCTTTTAGGCGAGGCCAGCTGACACATGTTCCATGCGTGGCCCATGTGCTCAACCTCGTGGTTCAGCGGTTTCTAAAGTCATACCCAGAGCTGTCTGATCTGCTGGTAAAAGTTTGCCGCCTGTCTGCACATTTTCGAAAGTCACCTACTGCTTCAGCCGGCCTTGCCGGCTTTTAGCGCCATTTGACATGTTGGTCAGGATATGTGAGCAGAAGAGGGCAGTTGTTGAGTACCTGCATCACCTAAGCCGTCGGGAAATGGGTCAAACTCCACACATAACACCTGTGGAGTGGAGATGGATGTCCGACCTATGTACCATCCTCCAAAACTTTGAGGACTCCACCAAGATGGTGAGTGGTGATGACGCCATTATTAGCGTCACCTACCACTTCTCTGCCTTCTAAAACGGTCTCTACTCAAAAACAAACATGATGCATTGCAGGCGGAGCGCGATGAGTTGGAGCAAGAAACAGTAGTGGGTGTGGGTGATAACACACAGCCCAGCCTCGTCTCATCACAACGTGCAGTGGAGGACTATGACGAGGAGGAGGATGAAGACATGGAGCAACTCTCCGGCCAAATTGAGGATATGACATGCACACCAGTCATATCCTCGGTTCAGCGTGGCTGGCCAGAGGACAGGGTAGATGAGGAGGAGGAGGAGGAGGAGGAGGACAGCATGTTCAGTCATCGTGTTGGTCAGTATACTGAAGTACTGGCTGTTAAGAGTCTGGCGCACATGGCTGACTTTATGGTAAGCTGCCTGTCTCGTGACCCTCGCGTTAAGAACATCTTGGCCGACAATCATTACTGGTTGGTAACACTGTTAGACAAGGAGAACTTTATGTCTCTTATTCCCGAGGCGGAGAGGTCAGCCAAAATGCAGCAGTTCTGGAAGGCCATAGTCACGGAAGTAGGCAAAGCATTCCCCTCACAAAACGCTAGCGGCATAGGTCAGGAATCAGTGGACAACCAAGGCGTACAGCCGAGAGGGGCACAAGTCCAATCCGCCAGAGGTAGGGGAACAGTCTTTAAGATGTGGGACACTTTTCTCAGCCCCTCACGTACCACAGCCCCTGAAGTGCGGGGTAGTGCAACAAGAAATCCTAAGTTTGCCCAGATGCTCAAGGAGTACCTTGCAGATCGAACAACTGTACTCCGACATTCCTCTGTGCCTTACAATTATTGGGTATCCAAGGTGGACACGTGGCATGAATTGGCTCTCTACGCCTTGGAAGTCCTGGCCTGCCCTGCCACTAGCGTTTTGTCAGAGCGTGTTTTTAGTGCCGCAGGTGGAATCATTACAGATAAACGCACCCGCCTGTCAACTGAAAATGCTGACAGGCTGACTCTGATCAAGATGAACAAGGGTTGGATTGGGCCAGACTTCACCACACCACCAGCAAATGAGAGCGGAATTTAAAGTTTGTAACGGGAATTTGCCATGTACCTCCTCTCACCCATGGGTACACACTTCTGGACTATGGATAATCGCTGGACTGCTCCTCCTTCTCCTCATGCGCCACCATGATGACCGTTACAATAGTTAGGCCTTTGTTTCAGGTATACCCCCAGTGGTAAATTTTTTCGCCCATTCTTTCAGAATGGACATTACAACGACAGGAGACCCGCTCCTTTGCAATGGGAACAATGTTTTGAGGCCCTCATGCACGTCTCTATCCAGGGGCAATGTGGAGCCTCCCAATTTTTGGCTGCCCTGCCTAAGGGCTATACTAAAATAGACCCACTTCCTGACAATGGACACTTCAGGTTTACTGGCCCTCATGCACGTCTCTATCCAGGGACAATGTGGAGCCTCCCAATTTTTGGCTGCCCTGCCTAAGGGCTATACTACAATAGACCCACTTCCTGACAATGGACACTTCAGGTTTACAGGCCCTCATGCACGTCTCTATCCAGGGACAATGTGGAGCCTCCCAATTTTTGGCTGCCCTGCCTAAGGGCTATACTACAATAGACCCACTTCCTGACAATGGACACTTCAGGTTTACAGGCCCTCATGCACGTCTCTATCCAGGGACAATGTGAGCCTCCCAATTTTTGGCTGCCCTGCCTAAGGGCTATACTACAATAGACCCACTTCCTGACAATGGACACTTCAGGTTTACAGGCCTTATGCACGTCTCTATCCAGGGACAATGTGGAGCCTCCCAATTTTTGGCTGCCCTGCCTAAGGGCTATACTACAATAGACCCACTTCCTGACAATGGACACTTCAGGTTTACAGGCCCTCATGCACGTCTCTATCCAGGGACAATGTGGAGCCTCCCAATTTTTGGCTACCCTGCCAAAGGGCTATACTACAATAGACCCACTTCCTTACAATGGGCACTTCAGGGTTACAGGCCCTCATGCACGTCTCTATCCAGGGACAATGTGGAGCCTCCCAATTTTTGGCTGGCCTGCCAAAGGGCTATACTACAATAGACCCACTTCCTCAAAATGGGCACATTAGACTCAAGAGGCCTTCATGTACGTCTCTTCTCAGGGACATCGAAGTGCCACACAATGTTTTCACGTAAAATCTTTCATGTAATCTCCAAAAGTAACATACACCAGCTCTATCTCACTATTGGGTATGTGCCCTTAATATTTCCGCCATGAAAATTCATTTTGGTGTCATTTTGGAAGGTTTTCTGGTGAGTCCGTAAAAATGGCGTAAAATGCGGACAAAATTGTTCACAGCTGTGACTTTTGAGTGATAAATGCTTCAAGGGGTCTTCCCCATGCTGTTGCCATGTCATTTGAGCACTCTTCTGAGACTTTTGTGACATTTTTAGGGTTTCTCCATGCTGCCGGGGGTCATTTCATAAAAATACTCGGGTCTCCCATAGGATAACATTGGGCTCGGTGCTCGGGCCGAGTACACGAGTATCTTCGGATGCTCGGCCCGAGCCTCGAGCACCCGAGCTTTTTAGTACTCGCCCATGACTAATCGCTATGAATCGTCTGGACAACCCATCTGCCACTGTTGCAATGAAGCAGGCCATTATGCAAGAGTCTGTCCTTTAAATGGGCTAAACCTGGGGACAAGGGACAATCCTCAGAATTAAGAAAACCTGGCCCAGCCGTCTGCCGTAACCAGTATGTGGGTGGACGACCAGTCCTGTCCATCACCCTGGATGGGATCCCAACCCCAGCATTATTGGACACCGGCTCCCAGGTAATGATAATCCCTTTTGTCCTTTATCGCAGGTTTTGGTCGGATGACGATCTCCGACAACCGGACCCTGACCTTACCATCTATGCAGCTAATAGACAATCTATAGACCAGATTGGGGTCAAGGAAGTGACCATAAAGGTCGGGAGGCAGGAATTGAAGGGACAAGGGCTAATTGTTGTAGATAATGATGCTAAGGAAAGGAATCCACAAATGATTTTAGGCACTAATATCATTGAGAATTGCCTAGGAGAGGTGTTATTTTTGCTTCAACTGATTGCTGAGGTTGTTGAGGGCGGACAATGGAGAGCCCTGCAGAAAGAGATCCAAGTCATCCTGCGGAAGCAACAAGTACACCAGACTGGCAGTGAAATTGGTAGTGTACGGGTGATAGATGCCAACCCTATTGTGATACCCCCACGGAGTAAGATGATGCTGTGGTGCAGGGCAGCGGTAGGTCTCGGGGGACGGGATTACCAGGCCATAGTAGGACCCACTCATTCCGAACACTGGCCCACAATACTGACAGCCAGAGGGCTAGTTGACGTATACAAGGGAAGGGTACCCGTACGAGTGCTGAACTGTGGGGAGGAGGAAGCTAGACTACCAAGATACGCTACCATTGCCAAATTGTTGACCTGCCCAAACAACGCTATACAGCCCGTGGGCAACCTAACGCAAGCTGACTCAAAAGGGGACGAGATCTCCCAAGAACAATTAGAGGACTGGTGTCAAAACTCCATGTGGGGACTGACTCTACCCCCACCTACCAAAAACAAGGGGTTCACCGGGTCATACAGGAGTACGAGCAGGTTTTAAGTATAAACCCACTAGACTTCGGGAGAATCAAGGGGGTGCAACATCACATACCCACAGGCAGTCATCCACCCATTAAGGAAAGACATAGACCCATTACCAGGGTGCAAAAGATATGCTGAAGGACATGAAAGAGGCAGGAGTCATTAGGGACAGTTGCAGTCCTTGGGCAGCTGCCTTAGCTCTGGTAAAAAAGAAGGATGGCACAATGAGGATGTGTGTGGACTATAGACGGATAAACCAGATAAAACACAAGGATGCCTACCCCTTGCCACGGATAGAAGAATCCCTTGCCGCCCTAAAAGCCTCTAACTACTTTTCTACCCTAGATCTCACTAGTGGCTACTGGCAAGTTTCTATAGCAGAAAAAGATCATGAAAACACGGCCTTCACTACCCCCATGGGCCTCTGTGAGCTCAACAGCATGCCATTTGGACTTTGTAATGATCCCGGGACCTTCCAGAGGCTGATGGAGTGCTGCCTGGGACACCTCAACTTTGAGACCGTCCTGGTCTACCTGGATGACGTCATTGTGTACTCCAAGACCTATGAAGACCACTTGAAACACCTGGCTGAAGTCTTTGAAGTACTATCCCGATTTGGGATGAAGCTGAAGCCATCCAAGTGCCATTTACTAAAGCCGAAGGTCCAGTACCTAGGTCATGTGGTCAGTGTGGAAGGAGTAGCACCAGACCCAGAGAAGGTCATAGTCATCCAGAGCTGGCCCAGACCCACCACCATCCGCGAGGTACGTCAGTTACTTGGCCTGGTGGGCTACTACAGGAGGTTCATCAAGGGTTATAGGAAGATGGGGGCGCCTTTGAAAGAGCTCCTGGTAGGCCAAGCAAAGAAGGGAAAGACCTTCGGCCCACCACTTAACTGGGGAGAAGCAGTAGAACACTCCTTCAGACAAATGAAAGGGGCCCTGACGGGTGAAGAGATTCTAGTCTACCCTGACTATAATCTACCATTCGTGCTGTACACTGATGCCAGTAATGTGGGACTGGGAGCAGTGCTTTCACAGGTGCAAAAAGGGAAGGAACGTGTGATCGCTTACACTAGCAGGAAGATCCGGCCTACTGAAAGAAACCCAGAAAACTATACCTCATTTAAGTTAGAGTTCATGGCCATGGTCTGGGCTATCACAGAGTGATTCAAACACTACCTGGCAGCCACCAAATTCACCATCTTCACAGACAACAACTCCTTAACCCACTTGGACACTGCTAAATTGGGTGCCATGGAGCAACGTTGGGTAGCCTGGCTAGCAAACTATATTTCACTATCAAGTACCGGGCCGGCCGCAAGAATGGCAACGCAGATGCTCTGTCAAGGATGCCTCACCTAGCAGACGAGGGTGAAGATTTGGATGACCTTGAAGAGATCGAACTGCCAGGGTTCCATCGCCGCAAAGCCAACCAGTGCCAGCAGTCACATACCAGCCACCAAGAAGCGATCCTGAATCCACTACCTCACTACAACTGGAGGGAGACTCAAGAGAATGATCCAGAGGTAGGCTTGGTGAAGAAACTGATTACTCAACCTGGCACCAGCATTGATTCAGAAGCCCCACCTGAGGCACAGCACCTGTGGAGAGAGAGGGGTCGATTGTTTATCCACCAAGACAAACTCTACAGGAGCATCACCAACCCGAAGACGCATGAGAAGGTGTGGCAGGTGATTGTGCCACAGAAGGATGCCCGGATGGTGTTAGAAGCCTATCACAATGGTGCAGGGCACTTCGTTTGGAAGAAACTGGAGGCACTCCTCAAGGAGAGATTCTACTGGGTGGGCATGAGAGCTACCCTGGAGAAGTGGTGTAGAAACTGTGGTCCTTGCAACCTCAGAAGAAAAGACCATCACAGTCAGAGAGCACCGCTCCAGACAATCCAAACCAAACAACCCCTACAATTAGTGGCCTTGGACCATGTAAAGTTGGCGCCCAGCAGACAGGGCTACACCTATGCCCTCACCATGGTAGACCATTTCTCTAGGTTCCTGGTGGTAGTACCAGTCAAGGACTTGACAGGCCAGACTGCAGCCAGAGCTTTCCAAGCCCATTTCTGCAGACCACATGGCTACCCAGACCAAGTGCTCACTGACCAGGGCTCGGCCTTTGAAGCTGAGGTGTTCTGGGAGTTTTGTAACCTCTATGGCTGCAAGAAGATCCGTACCACACCCTACCATCCTCAGACCAATGGCATGTGCGAGAAGATGAATCACATTGTTCTCCACCTCCTGAAGACTCTACCACTAGAAAAAAGGTGTCAGTGGCCAGAGAAGCTGCCTGACCTGGTGGACATGTATAACAATATCCCTGTGAGTTCCACGAACTGCACACCGGCATATCTGATAAGGGCCAGACCTGGAAGACTGCCAGTGGATCTGGAGATGGGAAATGAGACCCTCGAAGACCCTCTACAAGGTGCCGACTGGGATTCCACCCGCCAGGCCCAGTACAAGAGAGTACAAGAGTGTGTGGAGCGAAGCTTGACCCAGCAGCGGGAGAGACAAGAAAAAGCCTACAATCAAAATGCACCTGCTGCTCCTTTGATGCCTGCACAAGTGGTCCTCAAGAGAAAGAGGAGAAATCACAAATTCAATAACCACTGGGAAGCAGAACCCTACACTGTGTTACCATCAACAGTTAGCCATGAGAAGACATGCCTCATCAGCAAAGATGGAGGAAAGACAAAAGCTGTGGTTTCCAGAGACCACCTTTAAGAGGTGCCCTGAACAGCTAAGAATTCCTGAGAAAGTCCCCAACTCTTCGCCAGTTGAAGAACAACGAGAGAAGATGATCCACACTGTGCTGGGTGATTTCCCTGCAAGTTGGCCTCAATACAATGGAGCCGTTGTAATCCTAGTGATCACCTTCCCTCAACCCAGAGAAGAAGTTAGAGGACAAGAAGACCTCTTCAGAGCCTAATAGCCGGGTGTGGTCGAACCAGAAAGCCATACACAAGTATCAGTACCCAGTACACCCAACATTCATATTGAGACACATACACTGGGTGGGAGGGCACGACCTCAGACAGGTGACAACATAGTACCGCGTAGGTCAAACCGCAGTAACCTTGGTCAGCTCCTATATGGTATAAAGTATTTAGTCAATAAAGTCAATTTAGCAAGAAAATTTAGGAAGTCCATTTAAATTGTTTGAAATATAGAAAAAGTTTAGTTTAAAAATGTTTTTATAAAAGTTACAGTAACGTTTAAGAAAATGTGCCCGCAAGGACTTTGCGTGAATTCTTTAAATATTTGAGCACTAGGTTATGTGCATTTTTCATGGACCATAGGTTATGAACTGGCTATAACCACAAACTCTCGCAGTGTATATAGTTACCTCAGTGGTACCAACCCCAGAGTCTACCTGTTGAGGGGCATGGCTCTGCACCACCAAGGGGGCACGCCTGTTTATGGGGCCTGCTCTCCAACAAAGACAAAGCAGGTATGCCTGCTTATGGGGCCTACCCTACGCCACCAGGACAAAGAGAACTGTTGCTGGAATGGTCTACGGCGGACCAGGCCGAGACCAGGTCACCAAAAGGACTGGTGATCACTCCGTATACGGGTTTTGGGTTAAAGACTCGTGGGTGGTGGGTGGTGGTGGTATGGTACCTGGTATGTTTACATGTAAATACCTCCCCTGTGTAGGAAAGCTTGTATTTTGTTTTTTCTTATCACTGCAGCCCAAGGACGTGCTGTTGATAACCAAGGGGGAATGTGGCGCCCCTGCCCTGGTCAGGCACCACTGAGTACTGCACCCATGCAGGGACAGTACTTCCAGGTAATCCTAAAGGCCAGAATGAGGTGTGTACGCACAGACACATAGCAACCAGTTCTCCCACACCATTAGATGGGACCATTGGGTAGTCTCCAGAGGGGGGCTAGCTTACAATTCTTATCAATGGGTGCAGCGGAGGAGCTGAGAGCTAAAGTGCAGAGGTTGTCAGGGAAACAAGGAGAGCCAGTCTGGGAGTGCGGCAGTTGCTAGGCAGATACACGCACTCACACTAGTCAGACCCTGCGCGGTGTAGTGACAGTTGGCGGGGGAGAACAGTCCCAGGTAGTCAGAGTAAAGAGGTGCTCCTGGTGACACGGCACGTACAGGGAACAGGTCCCTAGAGCAGACCCCGTTTTAACGATCTGCTAAACCTGCCGGTGAGGGGAACTACAAGTACCTCACCAACCACACAGAGTCCAAGCCTCAGCAGCAACGCAGGGACCCATAATGAGACAGAACCAGAAGCCATCTCACCTGGTTTACGCTGCCGGCAAACGCTTTAAAAAGGGGAGAAAAGGCAGTAGCGACTCCCTGGATAGACCCCATGGTACTTCAAGTCAGGGATTATCCGAACACAGAAGTGCTAGGAAGGCGAGCTAACCTGTTACCCTCAGACTGGCCTGAAGGAGCATCTGGTCTTACCTGGTTCATCACAGCAACGCCCGGGTCAGCTCACAGCAACATCTGTGTGAGTAAAAATCAGTTAAGTGACTTTTGGACTCTGCCTGAGTTATTCTGGACCCGTTATTCTACACACCTGAGTCCCTGGGCCTGCCTCACTCACAGGAGGCCACACCATCTGACTACAGACCCCATCAGCCCCAGACGCTCATAAAATCTGCAGTGGCAGTCATCCATACCCCTGACCGCAAGCCGTGAGTGGCGTCACGACACATACAAAATCTGACATACCTTTTTGCCAAATTACAAGAAGACCCTGTGGCATTTCTGAAGCTGGATCGGTATCCCTTGGGCGACACACTAGCATTGTCTCCGATGTTGTTCTTGGTGTCTGTCTGTTACTGTCTTTAGCACTAATGTCCCATCAGCAGCACTGCAGCCAATCAGAGAGCTTAGTGTCTTGTGCCATTAATTCATGCAAGAATCACTGAACTTCCTATTTGGCTGCAGCACAGTCGATATGACGTCAGCAGAGATGACTATAACATGCACAGGAAGCAGCGGTAGAGACTCGGTACTGGACTCGGAGGATGAGTAAAGCACAGTTTATTTTATAAAAACTATAGCTGGGGAAAAGAGTTTTTATACACTGGAAAAATCCTTTAATGTTACTTCTTTTTGGAACCCCCCCCATAAAATAGCCACACCCTATTATCCAACCTTAAATATATGTTACAGTAGGCACTATGCATTGCGGTAAGTTGAGTTCTCCTGCTGTCCACCAAACCTATATTCATCTCTTCCACTGCTAGATAGTGAAATGCGATTCATCATTCCAGAGAAACATTTACACTTCCTCAGTTCAGCTGTTAAGACAGTTTTTACACACAGTGTACCTTAGCATTTAGCAGTACCCCTTTGAATTTGCATTGTCCACTACTTCATAGTTAAGCTCTTGTTCCTAGATTTTTCCACTTCACAATAATAACACTAACCATGGACTGGTGAAGATCTAGCAGGTTAGAAATTCCCTGTCTTGTGGCAAATATAATAACTTGTGACAATGCCACATGAGCACAGTGTGACCCACGCGACTACCAATGTTTCTCTATGGAGATCATCTAGCTGTATGATTGACCTGTTTGATGTTAGCCGAAATGTCTGAATGATATCACCATTGGGAATTCATGGGATATTGTCTGTATCTCCAGTATCTAATGCTATTCTGTATATGTTAGGGTAATTTATTGTAAAATGTAATTTTTTTTGTTACTGACATTAAATTTCTCTTTTGCACAGTGTAGCACACAACGTGTTCCCCAACACAAATCCCTTAAGAAATACAACACAATCCTTGTATTATGCTAGTTTGTAATTAGAGTAATAAATCTACATTTTATGGAGCAAAAAAAAATTTTAAACATTTTTTGGGGAATGTTCTTTAGACATCTTAAAAAACAAACTGCATCAGAGTGTAAACCTGTAACACAATAACTCCAAACACTGGAGCCATTTCATGTATAAATATGACATTCTGATGTAGACAGAAGACCCTTTTTCCATCAATGTTGTACCTTTGAGTGTATGCTTTTTAACATCATATTGACAAAAAAAATTCATATTTTTCAGTCACTTTCCTAAAGCTCTGACATAAGTGGTCACTTCCATTTTAATAGACTTTGCATAAATCTATAGAACAAGTGAATGTAAGAATTTAGCATAAATCAATTTTACATTCGACTATAAGAACTTTGCATAAATCAATATTACAAGTGAGTTGAAACTTTGCAGAGAAATCTGATTCTTTCTCCACTTATGAGCTACTTCTACCCATCACCCTGTTTTCTCAACTTATCATTTACTCTGAAAAAGATATGCTTAAATTCATATTGGTGAAACAAGTACAGTCAGGTTACAGAACATATAGAAGTGTATGGAGCGGTGAGTGGGGAGGAGGAGTGAGTAGCGCTCAGCACAGTGAGATGTCAGGTTACAGAACATATAGAAGTGTATGGAGCGGTGAGTGGGGAGGAGCAGTGAGTAGTGCTCGGCACAGTGAGATGTCAGGTTACAGAACATATAGAAGTGTATGGAGCGGTAAGTGGGGAGGAGGAGTGAGTAGTGCTCGGCACAGTGAGCTGCCAGGTTACAGAACATATGGAAGTGTATGGAGCAGTGAGTTGGGAGGAGAAGTGAGTAGTGCTCGGCACAGTGAGCTGTCAGGTTACAGAACATATAGAAGTGTATGGAGCGGTGAGTGGGGAGGAGCAGTGAGTAGTGCTCGGCACAGTGAGATGTCAGGTTACAGAATATATAGAAGTGTATGGAGTGGTGAGTGGCGAGGAGAAGTGAGTAGTGTTCGGCACAGTGAGTTGTCAGGTTACAGAACATATAGAAGTGTCTGGAGCGGTGAGTGGGGAGGAGCAGTGAGTAGTGCTCGGCACAGTGAGATGTCAGGTTACAGAACATATAGAAGTGTATAGAGCGGTGAGTGGGGAGGAGCAGTGAGTAGTGCTCGGCACAGTGAGATGTCAGGTTACAGAACATATAGAAGTGTATGGAGCGAGCAGTGAGTAGTGCTCGGCACAGTGAGATGTCCAATTACAGAACATATAGAAGTGTATGGAGTGGTGAGTGCGGAGGAGGCATGAGTAGTGCCTGGCATAGTGAGATGTCAGATTACAGAACATGTAGAAGTGTATGGAGCGGTGAGTGGGGAGGAGGAGTGAGTAGTGCTTGGTAAAGTGAGATGTCAGGTTACAGAACATATAAAAGTGTATGGAGTGGTGAGTGGGGAGGAGGAGTGAGTAGTGCTCGTGTGACGCCCTGGACTAGCCAGGTAGTCACATACATAACAACATACACCCTAGACAGTTACAACAGTCAATCAAAAACCCTTGTTGCCTCCCTCCAGGGTCTGATGTCCACACCAGGTGGGGCGGAGCCAGGCGGTTGGCCCCACCCACCGAGGAGTTCACAGGCCTGGAGGCAGGAAAAGTGACAGTTTAGTCTTGGAGGTGAAAGTAGGAGGACACGAACTGCAAGTGTCTGGGTTGGAGCCCGGGCACTGACAGCAAGGTTGGCAGACGGGGGTGGCCATCTGCAGGAGTTGGTGGAACTCCGCAGAGCCGTAAGGACCGGGGTCAGGCGTCGGCCCGCCGTTACCGGATCGGGGAATGGAGTGAAGCTAAGCGCACAGGCAGGGCCATCGGACCCCGACCAGGCTTGGAGCCGCCGTCAATAATCAAATCCGAATGTGACAGGAACCCCAGGGGTTTCCTAACAACCAAGTCCCGATTGAAGGCAACAGTCCAAACAGAGAGGATATACAGCCACCGCCACAGGCTAGAGATCCAAGGGCCAGAGCCTGTGGGAAAAACGGGCTCCTACGGCACCTATACGCCGGGGAGCGGACTACCGGTGGGCAACCACAGGAGTCAAGAATATCTTCACAGGTGCAGGGAAAGACAGCCACCATCAGCCGCCCGGGGAGAGCACAACAACAACACTGCAGCCGGCTGCGGGACCCATCCATCCGGCCGCTTTTGGTTTACCAACGACTCTGTCAGTGATTGTCTGAGTGAGTACACCAGTGCCGTCCGGCACCGCGCCACGCTGTCCCTGCAACCCTGCACCCCAGCCATCCAGCCTCCCCGTTACACCACCGGGCCCCGGGATCACCAACCCCCCTACCCACGGAGGAGACAACATCCTAGCTGCACCCTACCATCTCTCCCAGGATCCCCGTTACCAGCAGCGATGGTGCCATCATCCCCACGTCCCATGGGTGGCGTCAAGAACAATCTCCCTAAACATACCACCACCCTTTTTTCACTCACGGGTGAGGAGCGCTGCTCGAGTCCCCGGGTCCGGTCCACCGCTCAAGCCACCGAGCAACAGCAGCAGAAGCCCTGGACCCAAGCGTGGCGAGCGCGTCCCCTCCGCCCGCGACACTCGGCACAGTGAGATGTCAGGTTACAGAACATATAGAAGTGTATGGAGTGGTGAGTGGGAGGAGGCGTGAGTAGTGCTCGGCACAGTGAGATGTCAGGTTACAGAACATATGGAAGTGTATGGAGAGGTGAGTGGGGAGGAGGAGTGAGTAGTGCTCGGCACAGTGAGAAACCCAGCAGTCAGAGGCAGATTGAAATGCAACTTCTAGTAAATTGTTTGTATTTCAGTGCTGGATGCACAGTCACACAGCAAACTACTGCTGTTTAAGGACACCCATGCTGCTAATGGTTCTGTCTGCATGAAACAGAAAAATAAGAGCATGAATCCATGTCTTGTTGTACATTGGAGATATTATGACAGCTAGTCTTCACCCACCAGCTTAAAGATAACAGAAAATTAGAGGTAGTACCTGCAGTGGGAACACTGGTGACATTAAAGTGGCATAAAAATTATATAATGCCCATTGAATAGGCATTGTAAATATAACTTTGACTCGCCCACAGCAGGGCTATGGGACACCCGATGCCGGGCCGGACTAGTCCGGAGGGTCGTCAGTGGTGGCTGGGCCCGACTCCGTACCCTGGTGGGGTCAATTAATATGGCTTCAGTGGGGGTGATTAAAGTTTGTATTATTCGTGACGCCACCTGTGGTTTGCGGCTATTAAGCCGCCGCTGCTGTGTGAGGCCTCCGGGGTGATGGAATGGCAGCAATGGTGGTACTGCTCCCCACAGGTGGAGCGGTGCCCCGGGGACACTGTTGGTGCTTGTGAGTGTTGATGTAGTTGCGGTGTAATGCAGGAGAAATGACTGAGGCAACTCCAGAGGGTGCAGTTTCAAGGTGTTTACTCACAGTTCCTGGTAGGTGCACACTGGTGCCTCTGGACTGCTGAGACCCACTGTCAGGGACCTCCCCCGATCCTGGGTAGATCTGGGGGCAAAAGCCGGTACACCCTTCTATGTGTTCCTTTCTTCAGCTGTCTTCTGAGCCTCACCCTTGTTGGCTGAACCTGGCTTGGCCTCCACTACAGCCTCCGGGCCAGGGGCTTGCCTGTCGGTAATTTACCCCCTTTCTAGAGGTTCTGCTGTGGGCTGTGGCCCGGGGAGCTTGCAGCTTTCCCTGGGCATCGTTTTTTTACTTTTGGAGATGACTTTTCCTCCTCCAGTTTCTAGGGACCGTCCCCTGTGTGCAGCTTGATCCCTCCACCGAACCTTCTTACTGTGGAACAGGCCACGAGCCTGAAATCTATCTGTGGCCCTGGAATCCCTTCTCTTCTCTACTTGGTCTCTGAGTCCCAGGGTCTTCACCAGGAAGCGTCACTCTCTTCTCTTGCTCCTGACTGACTAGAGCACTACTCTTCTTTCTCTTCTGCCTCCCGCAGACTTCTTCTCTCTCCTTCAATTACACTTCGTCTCCTCCTCTAGCTTCAACTTCTTCTCACTACTCCTCCTCCTCTGCTCCTCCTGGCAGACTCCTTCTCTCTAACTGACTACTCTTGACCTTCCTTTCTACTCTGCTCTCGGGTGGCTCCTCCCACCCCCCAGTTGCTAAGCTACCACCCTATGGGAGCAGGGATGGGTCTTACGGCCCCTCCCAGCATGCAGCATGGGAGGGTTGCTACCACTGTCCCTGGTCCCTGTGTGTACCTAACAATGGTGTAGTGCAAATTTGCCTGTGGACCGGCGTTCACTCCTTTCCTTACCCAGGATGGGATATCACACCTCTGGCTGGAGTGCAATGTTCCTGTGGTGACGGAAGCCTCAGGGGCGCCACAACTTCTTTTCATAAATGTGACAAAACCACTAATCAAGAGGACTAGGCAGGTAACAAGACTATAATACTTGCAGGTGTGAGCGGGGAGTGGATCCACTGGGACGTAGCATGCAGAATACCTAAGGGGGCTTGACTTTGATTTCACACCAGATTTTCATCAGGGCCTCTGATGGTGAGAGTGATGCACTGCAGGTACAAACCAGGTGCTCCTCAGGGAGACTGGTGCTGTGACAGTTGAACCCAAGGGTATAGACATGGAGAGTCTCTGCTGAGACAGGTGCAGCCAGGTTGGCTGATGCAGCAGGCTTGGCCAATAAGGTATGATGCAGCAGCGGCCAGTATAGTGGACTTGGCTGATAGGATATGATGCAGCAGCGGCCAGCATAGCAGACTTGTCTGATTTGGTACAATGCAGCAGCAGCTGGTATAGCAGACTTGGTCGACAGGGTACAATGCAGCAGTGGCTTGTATAGCAGACTTAGCCGGAGTGCAGAGATGCAGCAGCAGTGGATATTTCAGGTACTGGAATACGGACAGGTATTAGCAATATGGAACACAGCAATAAACAGCAGCAGCACTTAGAGACCTGACAACTAGCACAGTATAGACCACAATGTCCAGGTACCTTCATTAAGAGGAGGGTGCTTTAAATAACAGATGCATCTCAGCCATAATCTGACAGGCACTTCTGACTGGGTTAGGGCGTACTGGCCCTTTAAGAAAAGTGTGCACACCCACTCTTAGAGCCCTCCCGGGAGGCCTGTGGGGAGAGATCAGCAGGAACCGGGGATGGAGTAGCCACCTCTGAGGGGCTGGATGGGTTAGTGTACCGGCATCACATCAGGGAAGAGGAGCTGGATAGTGAAGGGACACCGGTAAGGGTGCTACAAAGACAACGTATGAGGTGAAGCTGCTTCAACATATTGTGCCTATTTCTCGGTGCTGCAGGTAGTTTATTGGGCTCGTTATGCTGTTGTGTACACTGTAGTGAATATTAATGTCCATAAAATGATTCTTGAACTGCATGTTACATAAGGCCTTTTCACATTAGTCTGATTTATCATTTTACCAACATCCGTTGCTCTTTGATGTATTCTTAATCTCTTCCAAATGCAGGTATCTGCTTCTTTTTCTTACCTAGTGCTGCAGTTCAGTAATAGAAAGCAGTTACATGGTACATGGTCGTGCAGACATTACAACACTCAGTGGTTGGTCTTTTGCAGCCAAGCAAGACGTCTGCATCTGGTAAGCATGCTTGAAGCCCTATAAACCTTTTTTGAAACCTCTCGCCAGGAAACCCGGAGAAGACACAGTCAAAGAGTAAGAATATTTATTAGAGACATTGGAGATGATTGGTTGCTGCCACTATTAGTGGTAAAAGGACAGAACCATTTTGGAGCTTATGCCTGTATCCTACATATTGCACTTTTTCTAGGACATGCTAACTCAATTGCTGTAATGTGTCCCAATGAATTATTTTCAAGCTTCACCAGTTTTTGTGGTATGTGTTTTTTAAATGTTTGTTCAGGCAAGGTTGTGTCTGACATCCCTGCTGCATTGCGAGCTGATATTTTATAGACCTGTCACTCCTGCTTTCTTACCTAAGTAATTAAGTGTTACATAGAACACAAAAAGCTCATTTTAGAACCACTTAAGCATTTACGTCTAAAATGTGAGACCGACAGTCCCAGCACAGACCTACAGTTAGAGGGACTACTTGGAGACTTATAAAGTCCACAACCCTTCATTTTTGGATGGAATTACTGACTGCTGTAACTGCCCACACATTGTGTATGTGTTTAGTCCGCACAAGAAAGACTTTCATACAACTTGAATATATATCACTGGCGGTTTTCAGCTGTTAATATATGTGGACGTTTACAGCAGCTCGGAATGAATATATCAAAAAAATAGCATACACGTTAGTCGACTTGTTTAGCTCGTGAGCTATATGTTAAGAAAAGAGGAGCTAAGTGGTTTCATTTAAACTTTTGGTGTTGACATGTGAAAAGGTTTTAATGAATATTTCTATGTAAAGCCTCTAAAATTTGAGCAGTGTTTGTAGTTTAGAATAACCACACTGTTAGTGTTAGCGGCAATAGTTTATAATACCCAAACATAAGAGGAATAAATCATTATAAAAGAGGAATCCAGCACCTAAAATATTCCACTTAATCTTATATAAAATAACTAAGTCTGCAACCGAGCAGCAATAATAACGTTTTGTAAACAGCAATTACCGTAGTTTAAAATAAATATTATATATATATACAGTATATATATATATATATATATATATATATATATATACCTAATATATAAAGCTGAATGTGTGTATGTGTGTGTGTATGGGTGTGTGTATGTATGTCCGGGATTGTCATCTGCACCGTCGCAGCTACAGCCACAAAATTTTGCACACTCACACGTCTGGTCCCCGAGAGCGTCATAGGCTATGTTGTGAGGTGAAATTTTAACCCCGCGCATTCCAATTTACCAATCAATTTTGCCCCTGTCTACATAATGGGGAAAAAGTGAAACGAAAAGTGTATCCGCACCGTCGCATTTACAATCACAAAATTTTGCACGGACACCTCAAGTGACCCAGGGAACGTCGTAGACTATGTTTTGACAGGTAAATTTAACACTGCACTTTACAGTTACTCTCCAAAAAACATGCCTTCATTAAAGTAAATGGAGCCTGGAACTACAGGTTATTAGTAGGAGGTGTGAGTGGTTGCTATAGGAACAAAAGACATTCATAGTATAAGAAGCGTATATGTGAGGTAATAAGATGTCAGTGGGGAGACGGATAGAGAGAGACAGACAGGGAAAGAGACAGAGAAATAGAGACAGACAGGGAAAGAGACAGACAGAGACAAACGGTAAAAGAGACAGACAGAGACAGACGGTGAAAAAGAGAGACAGACCTGGAAAGAGACAGACCTGGAAAGAGACAGATGGGAAAAGAGACAGACAGACATGCAGACAGGGACAGAGACAGGCAGACAGGGAAGAAGGAGACAGCCAGAGAGACAGACAAAGATAGATGGGGAAAGGCACAGACCTTCATAGAGACAGACAGGGAAAGAGACAGAGAAATAGAGACAGACAAAGACAGGCAGACAGGGAAAGAGACAGACAGGAAAAGATACAGACAAAGAGGCGGGGAGACAGACGGGAAAAGAGACAGACCTGGGAAAGAGGCAGACCTGGTGGAAAGAGACAGATGGGGAAAGAAACAGAGATAGAAACAGACAAAGAAAGAGACAGAGACAGGTGGACCTGGAAAGAGGCAGACCTGGAAAGAGACAGACAGGGAAAGAGACAGACGGGGAAAGAGACAGATCTGGAAAGAAACAGACGGAGCACATTACTTGGCCAATTTAGTTAAATCTGTGCGGAATATTTAAAGCCGGGTAGTACAGCTAGTATATAGATATATATATATATATATATATATATATATATACAGTCCAGACCAAAAGTTTGGACACACCTTCTCATTCAAACAGTTTTCTTTATTTTCAGGACTCTGAAAATTGTAGATTCACATTGAAGGCATCAAAACTATGAATTAACACATGTGGAACGAAATACTTAACAAAGAAGTGTGAAACAACTGAAAATATGTAAGACCATTTCCGGTGACTACCACTTGAAGCTCATCAAGAGAATGCCAAGAGTGTGCAAAGCAGTAATCAAAGCAAAAGGTGGCTACTTTGAAGAACCTAGAATATAATAATAATAATTTTATTTGCAATGCTGTCCCCATTGGGGCTCACAATCTAGAGTCCCTATCTGTATGTCTTTCAGGTGTGGGAGGAAACCGGAGTACCCGGAGGAAACCCATGTAAACACAGGGAGAACATACAAACTCCTTGCAGATGGTGTCCTTGGTAGGATTTGAACCCAGGACCCCAGCGCTGCAAGACGGCAGTGCTAACCACTGAGCCACCATGCCGCCCATAGAATATAAGATATATTTTTAGTTGTTTCACACTTTTTTGTTAAGTATTTCATTCCACATGTGTTAATTCATAGTTTTGATGCCTTCAATGTGAATCTACAATTTTCAGAGTCATGAAAATAAAGAAAACTTTTTGAATGAGAAAGTGTCGCCAAACTTTTGGTCTGTACTATATATATATATTGTGAGACTGTGAACGGGGTTCTCTATGACAGCCGGTACGTCTCGCCCCGGTTGTGCTCACTCCATGCATAGAAGGCAACTCCAGGGTTAATACTGTTTCCCTACAGGCTGAAGTGAGGGTTAAAAGGAAACAGGAACATGGGCGTGGGTCCCTAGTGTGTGAGGGAGTGAACACAACTCCCTGAGTATCCGCCGGAGAAACAAGTGTATGCTGTATTGGACTTGTGGTTTGTGCAATAAACCGTGTGCTGTGACCCTTGGTGCCTAGATCCCGTGTTTTCTGCTACGCAGCTGACCACGCTACCTCACATATGGTGGAGAATCGGCGGGCATGCCAGCCCGGTGAGGTGTAGCTTCCATTTCTGGTGACCCGGTAGCACATGTCCTGGATTCAAGCGACTATACTACAGCCCAAACCCGGCGACGCCATGGAGGACATACTAAAGCAGCTGGTTCTGGCCAATGCACGTCAGCAGCAAGCCTTGCAATTGCAGGAACAAAGACACCAAGAACAGATGGTTCTCCTGGCCAAGTCGATCCGTGGCGGACCGGCAGCAACAACCCCGGGACCGGGTGACGACGGCAGCGTCCGGAAAACGGTGAGACAAGCGTTGCAAAAGATGACCCCGGGGGATGATGTGGAAGCGTTCCTGGCGGTGTTTGAGCGGGTGGCCGAGCGGGAAAAGCTGCCGACCCCCCAGTGGGCTGAGGTTTTGTCGCCCTATCTGACAGGGGAGCCCCAAAAAGCATACCTGGACCTCTGTACCGAGGACGCCATAGACTATGCGACCCTGAAAGCCGAAATACTTGCTCGGTTGGGGGTGAATACCTATGTACGGGCTCAGCGGGTAAATCAGTGGTTCTATGAGGAAGCCAAACCCGTACGCTCCCAGGCCTATGACTTGTTGCATCTGGTAAAGAAGTGGTTGCAGCCTGACACTCTGAGCCCTGTGCAAATGGTGGAAAGGGTAGTGGTGGATCGATTTGTGCGTACCTTACCCGTCACCATTCAACGGTGGGTAGGACAGGGCGACCCAAGTACCCTGGACCAATTAGTGGGTCTGGTGGAGCGGCATGTGGCTACGCAGGACTTGATACGGGACACTGAGACTTTGCGTGCCGCCCATCGGTCCGGCCCCTCCAAACCTCGGGCCAAGGACCCACCGCTGACACCGGTGCGGGAGTCCGTTACCGTCCCATCTGAGGTCGCGCCCGCCGTCCCTGCGGTCCGGAAGGCTATGTACCCTAAACGACAACTCGTCAAGGAGGTATCCTTCCCTATTAGATGTTGGCGGTGCCAGGGGGTGGGACATATGGAAGCCCAGTGTCCACTCACCACGGAGCCCATGGATTGTGGGGTTACCCGGCGGGGTTCAATGTATGCTCAGGCGGTATATACCGCGGACCTTGTCTCCCCGGAGACTGAGCCCCACTTGTGTCAAATACAGGTGAATGGACGTCCGGTTACAGGCTTGTTGGATTCCGGAAGCTTAGTGACCCTTGTGCGATCAACCCTAAGGGCTAACATAAAGGCCACAGGACGTACCGTGGGGGTGGTTTGCATACATGGGGACCGACAAGACTATCCCACGGGGGTTGTCACCATCACAGCACCCTGCGGACAGGTGCAACATGAGGTGGGACTTATGAACTCTCTTCCCTATGACGTGATCCTAGGAACGGATCTGCCGTATTTTTGGACTCTATGGAAGGGGCCTCCTAAGTCCCTTCAGGTATTGGACCGTCCAGGACCTGAGCCCGACAATCCCGAATCCGGGACGCCTGCCGTAGGGGTCCCCATGATAGGGACAGAGTGTGAACCCGATAGGTCGCCCCTAGAGGTATTGGCAGGAGAGGCTGAGATGGTCAAGCCCATCCCGGAGTTGGAGGCGTCCCCGGATACGTTTGGGACAGCCCAACTCCAGGACCCTACATTAATACATGCCCGCAGTCGGGTGACAGTGGTTGACGGGGTGGCACAGCTACCCGGTGCCCAGGTAAGGTACCCCCATTTCGCCCTTAAGCAGGATTTACTCTACCGGGTAGATGAAATAAGGGGCGTGGGGGTAGAGCAGTTGGTGGTGCCCCAGCCGTATCGCCGGCGGGTCCTCGACTTGGCTCATAAACACCTGATGAGTGGCCACCTGGGGGTCAAGAAAACGCAGGAGCGAATATTGCAAAGGTTCTATTGGCCCGGGGTCTTCGGGGAGGTAAAACGGTTCTGTGAAACCTGCCCGGATTGTCAGCTTACTGCACCCCTGGCCCACTTTCGCAGTCCGTTGGTGCCCTTACCCATTATAGAAGTCCCTTTTTAATGGATAGGGATGGATCTGGTGGGGCCCCTCGTAAAGTCCGCTCGAGGGCACCAACACATCCTAGTGATCGTTGACTATGCCACCCGGTATCCCGAGGCAATACTTCTCAGACATACTGCAGCAAAGCTTATAGCTCGGGAGTTGTTTGCTGTGTTCTGCCGGATGGGGTTGCCCAAGGAGATCCTTACGGATCAGGGGACCCCATTCATGTCTAAAGTGACCAAAGAGCTATGCCGGCTACTCCAGATCAAGCAGTTGCGTACGTCTGTGTATCATCCTCAAACGGACGGTTTAGTCGAGCGTTTCAATAAAACCCTGAAAACCATGCTAAAAAGTGTGATTTCAAAAGACGGGAAAGACTGGGATATGATGCTTCCCTATTTGATGTTTGCCATCCCAGAGGTGCCACAGGCATTCACGGGGTTTTCGCCTTTTGAGTTGTTATATGGGCGACATCCCCGGGGATTGTTGGACCTGGCAAAAGAAACCTGGGAGCAGGAGCCCACCTCCCATAAAAGTGTGATTGAACACATTTTAGGAATGCAGAACCGCATAAGCGCGGTCATGCCAATTGTGAAGGAGCATTTACAGGAGGCTCAGGCCGCGCAAAGCGGCCGCTACAATAGACAAGCCACCGTGCGGACCTTTAAACCCGGGGATCGGGTGTTGGTATTAATCCCCACGGCGGAGAGTAAATTCCTGGCTCAGTGGCAAGGCCCCTACGAGATAAAGGAAAGAAGCGGGGTAGTCAACTATAAGGTATTGCAGCCCGGTAGGCGGAAACCTGAACAAATATACCATGTCAACCTGTTAAAACCTTGGCAGGAACGGGAAAGCCTGATGGTTGATATTTCCCCATCTCCCTCCTCTTCGGGTCGTTCAACCCTGGCTTCAGCGCCCTCCGGAGAGGACGAACCGGAAGTAAGGATTGGAGAAGCCCTCACCAAGCAACAGAGGCGAGAGGTCAGACGGCTGGTTCAGCAGAACCCCGAGGTCTTCTCCGAGCTGCCTGGTAGGACAAGTTTGATACGACATGACATTGTCACCGAGCCTCACCTGAAGGTACGCCTGAAGTCATACCGGGTACCGGAGGCTCGAAGACAAGCCATATCAGAGGAAGTGAAGACAATGCTGCGACTAGGGGTCATCGAAAAATCCCGGAGTGAATGGGCTAGTCCGATTGTCCTAATACCAAAACCCGATGGCTCCTTAAGGTTCTGCAATGACTTTAGGAGATTGAACGAAATATCCAAGTTCGATCTCTACCCCATGCCCCGGGTGGATGAGCTGATTGATAGGCTGGGACAGGCGCGATACTTCACCACGCTCGACCTGACCAAGGGGTACTGGCAGGTGCCACTGACTGAGTCCGCAAAGGAGAAAACCGCTTTTGTTACGCCGGAGGGTCTCTTCCACTATGTTGTCTTGCCTTTTGGGTTACACGGCGCTCCGGCCACATTCCAGAGGTTGATGGACTTGGTGCTGGAACCCCACCAGGCGTATGCATCAGCGTACCTTGATAACATCATTATTTACAGCTCCGATTGGCAGACCCACTTGGAACAGGTACAAGCGGTGGTGGACGCGCTCCGGACAGCCGGATTGACAGCCAATCCCAAGAAATGTGCGTTGGGGCTCACGGAAGCCCGCTACTTGGGCTACGTAATAGGCCAAGGAGTGATTAAGCCCCAAATTAACAAAGTGGAGGCGATCCAGAAGTGGCCTAGACCCCTGACCACGAAGCAGGTTAGGGCTTTCCTGGGTATTGTGGGGTACTACAGGAGGTTTGTAAAGGATTTTGCGGGACTATCGGCCCCCTTGACGGACCTTCTCAAAGGCAAGAAGTCCGTCATGGTGCGCTGGACTCCGCAGGCCGAGGACTCCTTCCGGGCCCTGAAGGGGGTCCTGTGCAGACAACCCGTTCTTGTTAACCCTGATTTCCGGAAGGAGTTCATAGTACAGACTGATGCCTCTGAGGTCGGCCTGGGGGCAGTGCTGTCTCTGGTGGTTAAGGGGGAGGAACACCCCGTCACCTTCTTGAGTAGGAAGCTCACCCCTCCCGAGCGGAATTATAGCATAGTGGAGAAGGAGTGCCTGGCGATCAAGTGGGCCTTGGAGTCCCTACGCTATTACCTGCTGGGACGGCAGTTTCGCTTGGTGACTGATCACTCTCCGCTGGTCTGGATGAGGTCCGCCAAGGAACGGAATGCCCGGGTTACCCGGTGGTTCCTTTCTCTGCAGAACTTCTGTTTTACGGTTGAACACCGGGCCGGTAGGTTGCAGGGCAACGCCGATGCCTTGTCCCGCGGCCCGTGTTTGATGGCGGGAGTTCAACCCCGCACGCTAGAACTGAGGGGGGGGTATGTGAGACTGTGACCGGGGTTCTCTATGACGGCCGGTACGTCTCGCCCCGGTTGTGCTCACTCCATGCATAGAAGGCAACTCCAGGGTTAATCCTGTTTCCCTACAGGCTGAAGTGAGGGTTAAAAGGAAACAGGAACATGGGCGTGGGTCCCTAGTGTGTGAGGGAGTGAACACAACTCCCTGAGTATCTGCCGGAGAAACAAGTGTATGCTGTATTGGACTTGTGGTTTGTGCAATAAACAGTGTGCTGTGACCCTTGGTGCCTAGATCCCGTGTTTTCTGCTACGCAGCCGACCACGCTACCTCACAATATATATATATATATATATATATACACATACAGAAGCTGTGGATATGTAATATATATGGATATATATAAATATACAACATAAGAATTAGACCTACTGGTAATGATGTTTCCAGGAGTCCGTCATGACAGCACAACCGGAGGTTGCTCCCCTATCCTCTGTAGGGACAGGAAACACGCAAGAGGTTAAAACCCCTCCCATCCCCAACATACTCAGTGACTTTCCAATTACTACCACAGGATGGGTACAACGCCATTTTATTGGAACAAAATAGTAACAGAAACTGTGCAAATTCAAAACAGCAGTACAAAACAGGCATGAAAAGGGAGGAAAATAAGGGTGCTGTCATGACGGACTCCTGGAAACATCATTACCGGTAGGTCTAATTCTTATTTTCCAGGTCGTCCTTACATGACAGCACCACCAGAGAGTACCAAATGAATTGGACTTAGGGGGGGTCGACTGCCTGAAGCACCTTCCTACCAAAAGCTAAACGTTTGTCAGCCGACAAATCTAGCTTGTAATTTTTACAGAAGGTAAAGGGACTAGACCAAGTTGCTGCGTCACAGACCTGCTTGTCAGAGTTCCGGGTTTTCCAGTTTTCTTTTGAAAGAGCTTGCCCTTTGTTAACATGGAGTTTTCTGTTCTGTTGCCTTACTTCCTGTCCATCTGTTTAAAAGCCGCCCCTAAAGCTTAGTCCAGTGCCTGAGTATATTGCTTCCTGTGTACTCCTGCCCTGCTGCTCTCATCTCCTGATTGCTGTTTGGATTCAGTGGAAACACCTGACACCAGCTCTGGACTTCACCTCTCATCCAACTGTGCTCGGACTCTGTCTGCTGTCTCTGGACGGCATTTCTGCCTGGTCCCTTCCATTCATATCCACCCTAGGACTCTCATCACGTACGGACATTTTCTGGACTATATCTGCTGCCCTTTGTGTCCCGGCTGCTGTGCATTTAGGCCTTCTGGGGTGATTGCCGGACAGCCCCTGTATAGGGGTTCGCTCTTGGTGGTCTCCCTGGGGGAGTCCGGTGTGGAGCCCCGGGAATTCCCTTTTGCTCTGAACCCAGCAGGTATTTACTGTGTTTATGTTCCACTGTGTATATACTGTTCTGTGTGCATTTTGCAGTTACATACTACTGTGTATATCTTTGTTCTGTTTACATATTGCGGTTACTTATTATTGTGTATTTTCTGTTCTGTGCACATTTTGCGGTTACATATTGTAAAACGTCTTTTGCACCAAGAACTCGTCTCTGGTTGTCATTGCCCTAACGCAATCGAAATCCTCAGTACATACAGTAGTATTACACTGCTCCAAGGTAGCACCTGCCTTAGTAGCCCAAAAAGCGGCAATAGCCTGGGTAGAGTGAGCCTTAATGGAAGAGGGAGGGTCCCGCCCCGCCCCGGAATAGGCCGCTGAGATCAAGGATTTAACCCATCTGGCCAGTGTAGCCTTGGAAGTCTTTTTGCTCCTGTGTTTTCCCCAGAATTGAACAAATAGGCAATGGTCCAATCTACAGCTCTTAGTTGCCTCCAGATAGGCCAATAGTACTCTGCGCACATCCAAAGAACTAAGCTCTTGTTCTCTAGGAGTGTCAGGAGTGGCGCAGAAAGACGGAAGAACAATCTCCTGATTGAGGGTAGCCGTAGACACAACTTTAGGAGAAAACCCAGGATCCAACTTCAGAATGATGCAGTCATCTCGTATCTGGAAATAAGGCTCCGATATGGATAGTGCCTGGATCTCGCCAATCCATTTCGCCGTAGTTATGGCGACGAGAAACACCACCTTGTACGTGAGGTCATTGATGGATAACGCATCTGCCGATTGGAAAGGCGGGGAACATAGGAATTGCAGAACTAGACTCAGGTCCCATGGAGGCGAGGAAACTCGAATCGTAGGCTGAAGGCGCTGTGTTGTCTTAATAAATCGAGCGACCCAGGGATGAACAGCCAAGCGCGTGTCCACGTAGACACTGAGGGCTGCCACCTGTACCTTCAGGGTACTAGGCTTTAAGCCTTTACTGAAACCTGCTTGGAGAAATTCCAGCACCCCGGCAATACTGACAGTGCACGTGGGTAAGAGACTGGTATTTTGATGGGCACAAAACGTTTTCAAAACCTTCCGATATATTGAATTCGTGACCGGTTTTCTGCTGCGCATCATTGTGGCTATAACCGAATCCGAAAGACCCCGGGATTGCAAGACCTGCCATTCAGGATCCATGCTGATAACTGAAGTTGCTGAAGGTTCTGATGGAGCAGAGGACCTTGGGAGAGGAGATCCCTCTGGAGAGGGAGAATAACCGGGGCATCCTGGGCCAGAATCTGCAGAAGAGAGAACCAACTCCGCTTTGGCCAGAAGGTGACCACTACAGTTACGTGTGCTTGATCCACTTAAATCTTCCGTAAGACCCTGGGGATGTGAGGAATCGGAGAGAAGGCGTAATGCAGACCGTCCCCCCAGAATTGAGAAAGAAAGTCCACCGCCAATGGCCGGTCTGCCGGATTGAGGGAGAAGAAGTGAGGCAGCTTCGAATTCCGCTGGGTAGCAAACAGATCCACCTTCGGCTGTCCCCATCTTTGGACGAGACTCCGAAAAACCGCTAGGTTCAGACACCATTCTGAAGGATGAACCTGGTGACGGCTGAGATAGTCCACTTCTGTGTTCTCTATCCCCTTTAAGTGTACAGCAGACACTGAAAGGAGCATCGTCTCCAAGAGCTGAAATATTTTGTCTGCTAGCTGCTGTAGAGGTGGGTGCCTTGCACCTCCCTTATGGCGAATAAAGGACACTGCTGTAGTGTTGTCGGAAAGGATTCGTACATGTTTGTTCCTGATCAACCGCCGACTCTGTTTGATTGCCTGCAGTTCCCGGAAATTCTAGGACCGTAACGTTATGTGATAGGGTCACGGTCCCTGAAGGTAAGATTGGTCCACTTTGGCACCCCAACCCGATTGACTTGCGTCCGTGGTAATCAGGACGTATGGCGACGTGCCCCAACGGACTCCTTGGAGGAGATTGCTCGTGTCGCGCCACCAGTGCAGAGACCCTCGGGCATCTTCCGTCAGGTTCATCCACCTGCATAGTGTGCCTGACCATCTTAAGCAGCGTATCAGAATCCCCGGAATTGAAGATATATCTCTTCCGGTCCACTGCTGGGGATGAAGAACGGCTACTGCCGTCATCTGAGGAGGAAAACGAGCAAGAGCCCTCCTCTTCGGAGGACAAGTCCATCTCCCATCGGGGTCTTTTATGAGTCCCCTGGGAGGTGGAAGAGGATGAGGTCAGGGAGACCATGGAAGCCTGAACTTCTTCCAGAATCATGCTTCTCATCTGCGCCAGAAGGGAGGATTGTTCATCATTCATACTGGTAGCAATACAGGCTGCACACAGCTCTTTAACATAGGAGGCTGCCAGTTTCACATGACAGACAAGGCAGTGTTTTGACTTAGAAGCCACCTTCTGGCCAGCCAACCTCTTTTGTGTTGGCACAGGTGATGCGTCCCTGCCCTAAAATACAGATAATACATGATAAGGCCAGTGGACACACTAGAACCGACTACCAGGCGAGTTAAACAGAAAACGCCTTACATGGACCAAGGGAGAACCCGGGGGGGCATCAGTCCGGGTGACATCCTTGACTAAAGGAAAAAACAGCACATAATCCACAGCGCTCCCGGATCCCCCCTTTTTAATATACCGTATCCTCGGCGTCCCTGGTCCGACCCTGCTGCTCCGTTCAAATCTCCCGCTCACGCCTCCGCTCCTTGAGCGACACGCCCGGAAGTAGAATGACGTGCAGTGCGGCTGTGCGCATCCCGGAACTCACCGCACACTGAAGCAGGGGACCCAGCGCTCCCGTATTGGGAGATGCGGTCTGAGCTGGGAGCTCCCGCTCTACCAGCGCCGCTGAGGGACCAGTTCGTCAGTTTCGGCCGCCAGGGGATCCACTTGACCAGGGAACGAGAGGCCTGTGCCCACCACTCCCTGGATCTGGTAAGCCGCGCCTCTAGTCACTCGATCTCTTGCATGCCCCTGTCCTGTGTAGGGACAGGAAAAACACTGAGTAGGTTGGGGATGGGAGGGGTTTTAACCTCTTGCGTGTTTCCTGTCCCTACAGAGGATATTTATACATAGCCATATAAAACTTTTACTTTTCAAATGGGTGTACTAATTTATGCTGCGTACTATATATATATATATATATATATATATATAATATATAGTGATCAGCATGAATGAGTACACCAACCTTTGAAAAGTAAGATTTCAATGAATACTTCAATGAACACCAGATTAATTTACAACATATTGGCAAGACTGTGCTTTATAGTACATTTTTTAACCCACAACATGACAATAAAGTTAATAATAAAACTTCTTATTACAAACTCTTTAGCATAACTCAAAAGAGTTGATGCCAAAATGAATACACCCCATTAAAAACTACTAAATCTAGTATTTTGTATGACCTCCATGATTTTTAAGACAGCACCAAGTCTTCCAGGCATGGAATGAAGTTTGAGACATATTGCAACATCTCTCTGTGGTATCCTGGTACCAATTCTACTACTGCTTGGTTAAACAGTTGTCGTGTGGCAGTAGATCTGTTCTAGTGTGCCAGTATTACTTTGTGTACTGAGAGTCAGGCACTATGAATTGCATTTTGTTATGCTGTGCGTACACTGGGGATTGCTAAATGTACTTTGCTACCATCTACTGGTCAATGTATGGGTATGAACGTTAGTTGTTCATTCCCCTCACAACAAGCTGCCATTGAAACATCTGGGAGGAGGGATCAAATAAGTCTAGTCAGGAGAAAGAGAAGATGCTCCAGGAATCCCTATCCCAGTCCATGCTGAGGGGACATCTTTTTCTTCATATTATCCCCTCCACAAAGGAGTGAAGCTTCCTACAGCCAGGAGAGATAAGGCTGAATATGGGTTCTCTTGCATACTGGTTTTCTATGTGCTTCCAGCCAGAACAAGTATAACGTGACTTCTATGCCACAAACTCTGTCTGCCCTACTCCCTGCAATAGGGAATGGTAGCGCCAAATCTGCAAGTAGCTTCATAGCACCAGTGTGTTGCCACGGGGAGCCAACCCGTGAAGGTCCCTCCATCAATGAAGCATTACCTGGAATAGGCATTATATTAGGTCCTACAGCAAGTTAGGAGAACTGTACTCCAGCCGCTCTGAGAGACCTAAGCTTGCTTATTTCATAAGGATAAGACACCTATTTTCATAGGCAAAATACTAAGTGTACCCTATACAGTGAACTGCTGCCACTTTGCCTTTAAGAAACAGACTGTATGCCTTTATTCACTTCACAAACATCATGGGTGCTCCAACACTTGCACCCAGACATCACCTTCATAGGAGCACCCCCATTGGGTCCTATACCATCTCTCACTATTGACAATTGTTGTGGACACGAGGGAAGTGTTTAGCGGTCTAGCAGCCCACTTCAGCTACTGTGACAGTAACATGTGCTGCCAGTGGAACTACATATCCCAGCTGTCGCCTCTGCAACATCTGGCACCTCTCCCGTGGGTCACCGCATATCGTTTTCTATTCTTCAAGAAAGACCTTTTTTAGAGCCTGGATGCTGGATGGAAAGTAATGATCAACTTACCTATTCAGAATTCACCACAGGTGTTCAGATGGGTTCAGATCAGGAGACACTTTCAAGCCTATTCTTCTTCAGAAATAAACTATTGGCCTTAGATGTGTGTTTTGGATCATTGTCACTTTCTAAAAGTGTATGTCTTCCAAGACAACAGAGTGAGTATAGTATCTTCTCTTTCAATGTAGAGCAAGCAGTACATCTATGAACTCAGGATACCATCAATGAAATGTAGCTTCCCATAACCGGGAGCACTCATACAACCCCACCTAAGGGCACTGCCAGTCACCATGCATTTTTCTTTTTAATTCTCATCTTTGCCTCTCCTAAAGCCCATGGGCAAAAACATTCACCTATTGTTACGGGGGGACTGGCAGATCAGGATAAGGTGGTAAATATCCCAATCGCCAGTTGGGGCCCACTGTGCTCCAGATTACAAAGGAATAGTGATGAGCGAGTACCAAAAAGCTCGGGTGCTCGAGGCTCGGGCCGAGCATCCCAAGATACTCGTGCACCGAGCCCAATGTTATCCTATGGGAGACCCGAGTATTTTTATGAAATGACCCCCGGCAGCATGTAGAAACCCTAAAAATGTCACAAAAGTCTTAGAAGAGTGCTCAAATGACATGGCAACAGCATGGGGAAGACCCCTTGACACATTTATTACTCAAAAGTCACAGCTGTGAACAATTTTGTCCGAGTTTTACGCCATTTTTACGGCTCACCAGAAAACCTTCCAAAATGACACCAAAATGAATTTTCATGGCGGAAATGTTAAGGGTACATACCCAATAGTGAGATAGAGCTGGTGTATGTTACTTTTTGAGATTACATGAAAGATTTTACGTGAAAACATTGGGTGGCACTCCGATGTCCAAAACGCACGTTTTGTGCTTTTTACTAGCCATGTCGGTCATTTTTTTTTTTCATTCTATCTCCCTCAGTCCGTCGGTCGGTCTCTCTGTCTGTCTGTCGGTCTCTCTCTGTCTTGTCTGTCTTCTCTCATACTTACCGTTCCCCGATCACTGCCGCGGCGCTGCACTGCTGTTCACTAAACTCCGGCGGCTTTTCCTCTTTTGAAAAAGCCGGCCGCTCATTAAACAATCTCATATTCCCTGCTTTCCTGCTTTTCGGCGCCTATGATTGGTTGCAGTGAGACATGCCCCCACGCTGAGTGACAGGTGTCTCACTGCACCCGATCACAGCAGCCGGTGGGCGTGTGTATACTGTGCAGTGAAATAAATAATTAAATAATTTAAAAAAACGGCGTGCGGTCCTCCCAATTTTAATACCAGCCAGATAAAGCCATACGGCTGAAGGCTGGTATTCTCAGGATGGGGAGCTCCACGTTATAGGGAGCCCCCCAGCCTAACAATATCAGTCAGCTGCCGCCCAGAATTTCCGCATACATCAGATGCAACAGTTCTGGGACTGTACCCGGCTCTTCCCGATTTGCCCTGGTGCGTTGGCAAATCGGGGTAATAAGGAGTTATTGGCAGCCCATAGCTGCCACTAAATCCTAGATTAATCATGTCAGGCGTCTCCCCGAGAAACCTTTAATGATTAATCTGTAAATTACAGTAAATAAACACACACACACACATGAAAAAATCATTTATTAGAAATAAAAAACACAAACCAATTCCCTCGTAACCAATTTAATAAGCCCCAAAAAGCCCTCCATGTCCGGCGTAATCCACGGACCTCCAGCGTCACTTCCAGCTCTGCTGCATGGAGGTGACCGGAGCTGCAGCAGACACCGCCGCTCCTGTGAGCTCCACGCAGCAAATGAGGTGAGTAGCGCTTATCCGCTTATACAGCGGTGGCCGTGAGTTACCTGACTGACAGCAGCTGATCGAGCTACTCACCTCAGTTGCTGTGTGAAGCTGACAGGAGCGGCTGTGTATTCTGCAGCTCCTGTCACCTGCATGCAGCAGAGCTGGAAGCGACGCTGGAGGTCCGTTGATTACGCCGGACATGGAGGGCTTTTTGGGGCTTATTAAATTGGTTACGAGGGAATTGGTTTGTGTTTTTTATTTCCAATAAATGATTTTTTCAGATGTGTGTGTGTTTATTTACTGTAATTTACAGATGGAGGCCCGCTCCTATGACACGGCACCTCACCATTGGTTGTCAGACGATGACTGGTGAGGTGTTCGGGGCTTGGCAGCCATGAGGTCATCAGTGACGTGGCGGTTCCGGATAGGCCGCTGGTGATGTCGTTGTTGACATGGCACTCCACTATTGGACCCTGGAGGATCTATTGGGGTCCACCCCGGGTTTGAGGCGGACCCAGGTTATAAAAGGGGCTGTAGACAACATGGAGGTGCACATTCTTCTCTTATGCCTGTTGGGAGCACACCTCCATGTATAGAGCCCATTGCGGCATAAGCCTTTGCTTGGAAGTGGTAGGTAGGGTTAGGCGTCCGGTGCTTATCATGCCAAGACACCCGTGGCTCAGCACGTTAGGGTCAGGCGCTGGGCTTCCACCTCCTACCATCCAGTCCTGCTTGTGCAACCCTGTGGAGTCAACTGGGCTGCGGCTGCTGCACCTCATGTCCAGTTGTGCCCCCTACGCACACGGACTGCGTACCCCAGGACCCCTGTGGCGTTAACAAGGAGTTCCTGGGCTGGGTGTGTACCCTGTTTCCCTTGTATCGGCTTCCCAGTCAATGCTACTGGTGTGGCCACCTGGCCTGACGTGTCCTTCACACACGTGTCCAGTCAAGAGGTGACCAGAAACGCTAATCGGAGGACCGCTCGGCCTGATGAGTCCTACATACTTGGCCGACAGGGCGCTTTCGCGGCGGTCTTCTGGTCAACGCTACCTGGTCACCACCTGGCCTGATGTGTTCCCTGCACACGTGGTCTGTGTAGCGCCAGGTGCACCAAAACGCTAACTGGGTTGTCATCTAGTCTGACGTGTTCCTACACACGTGACCAGTTCCCAGGTTTCCTGGGTTATCTCAAAGCCATCTAGCTCTGTATTCTCCGCCTAACCTTTAGGTTGCCAGCAGCTCCTTTGTCATCTGGAGCACGGTGGGCCCCGACTGGCGATTGGAATATTTTCCACCTTATCCTGATCTGCCAGTCCCCCCGTAACACCTACAATTTTCCAGGGCTACTCTGGAGAGATGTGACCAAGATAAATGTTTTTAGAACTGACGGCTTCAAAACTGTATCATGTTGCAAAGCTGGGGTGTCAATAGAACACAGGCCCTACTCCCGTGATTATGGTTAGAGAAGGCATACTGTATGGTTGTCCCTCTAGTCTTCATTCCAGACTAACAGCTCAGAGTTACATTGATTTGGTTGTTGAACCAGTGTCATAATCAGGTCTCCAAAGTGTCCAATGTGTCATTTTCCAACGATATTGACCATGACACAGTGGTCATGAAGCATTTCATGACTTGTTTCCCCTCCAGCACATCTGGGACATCATTACATTTGCAAATGGAGCTGACACCAGTGGATTTTGATGACTTACAACCTCAAATGCATTCAGTGTGTCAGAAAATTCCTCAGACAATCGTTAATATCCTCACTGATACCATGGATACTGGATAAATAGAGATGTTTTTAAAATGTAGTTTCCATTTTTACATTACTTGCATGCGATTAACACGCTTATCCATCCTGTGATTTTCATAATTCTGCAACTTTTTCTACTTGGTGTTACAATATCAATGTTGAAGAAGAGTATTTTTATTTTTTTATAGTGTTTTTTCAGGCCATGTAGAAAACTGTTGTTACATGGAGTAGATTGCAACTATAAGAACATTAGTTAGAGGAATGTCTGCCAATGTGGATTGATTTTATTACAACAATCTCATGTTTTATCTCATATCGTGGCTCCTTGCCTCTGGGTCTGGTTAAAACATGGTACCCCTGCTCTGTACCTTCCCCATACTATTAGTGTAAAAAAGATTACCGCAATTACAGCTCCCAGCTTTCCTAAATTCAGAAGCCGTAAGCCTTGTGTTACATTCAGCCACAAGGCTCACTTTGGGAATGCTGTTGTGATATCATTCACAGAATTTATCAACGCCGTATGACAGAAGGTCAACACTTATGCTGCCTGGTTTGTAAAGGGAATTATATGATATAGCCATTCTTTGTTTGTTTCCATGGCTAAACGGCCTGCGGCATTGGTAAGTTTGCCAGAATATCATTGTCAACGTCAGATTATTGCTACATAGCAAGTTTCTTTGCTCCCTTGCTGGTAGATTTGAGTGACAAAAGTTTATTTTTTTCCTTAAGCAAATATAGGTCAGTATACTTTCTGAATTTTCATTTACAGCCAACAATAGAGTTTCTTGTAACGTCTAAAGGCACACAAATACAGCACATCGGTATTATTGTTATATATTGTACACACAAAATATGCCATTATATTTTACCTTGTAAGATACTACAATGAAATCAAGCATCAACAATATGGTCCATCATCAGGATCTGGCTGACTATAGAGATTCTTGGAAATAATATATTTTTAAAAGGAACCTGCCATCTCAAGAATTGCTATTCACATGCAGATATAAGATTAATCTCCAAGAAAATAGCATTTAAACCCTGTGTGGCCAGTTTATTATTATTATTATTATTATTATTATTGTTTATTTATAGAGCACCATTAATTCCATGGTGCTGTACATGAGAAGGGGTTACATACAGAATACATATACAAGTTACAATAGACAGACTGGTACAGAGGGAAGAGGGCCCTGCCCTTGCGGGCTTACATCCTAAAGGATTTTGGGGAGGAGACAGTAGGTGGGGTGTAGGTGGGGCGGCAGCTCCGCACGGTGGTGGGGCGGCAGCTCCGCACGGTGGTGGGGCGGCAGCTCCGCACGGTGGTGGGGCGGCAGCTCCGCACGGTGGTGGGGCGGCAGCTCCGCACGGTGGTGGGGCGGCAGCTCCGCACGGTTTACTATAAGCGCAGCTACAAGGAGAAAATTAAGTTATATTTTCCCTATAGCTGCTCACTTCCAGTCATCAGGGCAGTGCAGAGAACGGTTCGGTAATCACTCATTATACTGTGAACACAGCTATAATAACTGTCCGACAAATTGATTGACAGCCTCCTCTGCAAAATATATGTAGAGACACCTGTCAAACCATTTGTTGGGGAGTGATAACATTTCACTGACAGTATAATGATTAATGACTGCAACTGCTCTGTCCACTGCATTGATGACTGGAAGCGAGCTGCTGCAGGGAAAAAAAAGTTAATTTTCTCCCTGTAGCTGCCTTTCCAGTAAACTGGCTACACAGGGTTTAAATGCTGTTTATCTGGTTGCCACTACACCTGCAGGTAAAATAGCATTTTTCGTGTTACTAGTACAGTAGATGCCCTCAAAGTCTAAACTTTGCAACCACTTCATCATAAATCAGTAGATTAGTATAAGGGTAGCTCCTTTGTAGATATTTTTTACAAATAGGTGTAGAATTTTCCCATAATTAAATAACATATCCTTGTTAAAAGCTTTGTGCTGTTTCCTTTATCTTCAATAATGAGTAAAATTCTAAAAACAAACAACTTTGCAATCTACTTCTTATTAAAAATCCTCACTGTTCTAAGAAGACAGAGATATTCAGTGCCATTATTTACTGCTCACTGCCTAGGGTACTGGCCACCTTTGCCATTTATTAAAGAGGTGGTTCACTAATTAATTTTCATAGGCACATCAATATTATGTTGTGAAACAAGGTTTCTCTCAAATATCTTGTGTTGTCATTTCTGCCTGTGAGTAGTGCAATTGCAGTCCGCTCATCCCCATCACGTGACCCCTGAGCTCCATCACCTCTGATGTCTGGTGATGTCACGTCAACTTCTTGTTGACCTGACATCACTGTAGCCATCCCCAGTCTCCATGAGTCACTGGGCTGTGGGAGGCTGTCACGGGGTCTTTTTCCTATATCACACAATCAACAGAGCGAGAGATGGCGGTATAATCCAAAGAGCATTTATTCCAAGCAATACAGACTGTCCATCAAATAATCCACCATACAGAGGGTAAAATATTCCAATTATAGCATAAATGTCCCAGAGATGAGTTACAATCCTCCTGCAGTCCTTTTACAGGCAAATCGGGGTGTCTCAGTCCCTCTGGGGTGTCAGCCTCTACTCAGAGGATCAATCTTAAGCTGGTGTCACACATAACGACGACGACAACGACGTCGCTGCTACGTCACCATTTTCTGTGACGTTGCAGCGACGTCCCGTCGCTGTCGCTGTGTGTGACATCCAGCAACGACCTGGCCCCTGCTGTGAGGTCGCCGGTCGTTGGTGAATGTCCAGCTTCATTTTTTGGTCGTCACTCTCCCGCTGTGACACACACATCGCTGTGTGTGACAGGGAGAGAGCGACGAAATGAAGCGATCAGGAGCCGGCACTGGCAGCTGCGGTAAGCTGTAACCAGCGTAAACATCGGGTAACCAAGGGAAGACCTTTCCCTGGTTACCCGATGTTTACGCTGGTTACCAGCCTCCGCTCTTGCTGCCAGTGCCGGCTCCTGCACTGTGACATGTGGCTGCAGTACGCATCGGGTAATTAACCCGATGTATACTGTAGCAAGGAGAGCAAGGAGCCAGCGCTAAGCAGTGCGCGCGGCTCCCTGCTCTCTGCACTGACATGTAGCTGCAGCACACATTGGGTTAATTAACCCGATGTGTGCTGCAGGAGAGCAAGGAGCCAGCGCTAAGCGCGGCTCCCTGCTCTCTGAACTGTGACATGTAGCTGCAGCACACATCGGGTTAATTAACCCGATGTGTGCTGCAGGAGAGCAAGGAGCCAGCGCTAAGCGCGGCTCCCTGCTCTCTGAACTGTGACATGTAGCTGCAGCACACATCGGGTTAATTAACCCGATGTGTGCTGCAGGAGAGCAAGGAGCCAGCGCTAAGCGCGGCTCCCTGCTCTCTGAACATGTAGCACAGCGACCTTATGATCGCTGCTTCTGCTGTGTTTGACAGCTAAGCAGCGATCATAACAGCGACTTACAAGGTCGCTGTTACGTCACCGAAAATGGTGACGTAACAGCGACGTCGTTGTCGCTGTCGTTTAGTGTGACACCAGCTTTAGTCCTTCTCTCTTCTCCTGCTCAGCCAGACTGCTAATCTTCAAGTAAAACAGAGAGTTTAGTTGAATCCCAGGACCCCTCCCCCATACGTAGGGACAGAAACACTGTAGGGGGTGAGTCCCAGTATTTGCAGAGCTAAGGAGTAAACAATGGACAGTCAAATATGTCCTTGGGGGTTTAGCAAAAGGAAAGCAAATGGTAACTGAGCTAAATTAATTAACCTGCAGTCAAGCAACAAATACACAGAATAAGTAGAGCAAGGCTCCTAAAATATGAACAGACACAAGATGATACACACAATGAACAATGATACATATTCCACCATCACAACCTCTCCCTCCTTCTGAATAAGTGAGTATGCCATGAGGTCTATACAGACCTCTGGCCATCTCACTTAAGTACATGTTTCTCAGCTGTGGCTAGTCTATGGTTCTTCTTGTTGGGACAGTGCATCAGCATTCTAGTGTTGGCTTCCATGCTTGTATTGGATGGAGAAGCTGTAGGTAGTCCCTTGTACAGCGATAGGGTTGGAAGGACAACTTTGTGTCCTCCTTCACTCAAACTGTATACACAAATCGGCATTGTAGATCTCCCACATCATTTCCTAGGAGAATATCTGCAGGCAGGCCGCTCATCACCCAAACCACACATTGCTTGACTCCTAAGCCAAAGTCCAGATTCACAGTCGCCTTTGGGATATTCCTTTTTTGTCCTCCAGCCAATTCAATAATAATCCCTGGTCCATGATGTATCACCTCTTGCCGAACCACTTGGGGATCAGCTATTGGGAGAAATGTCCCGGAGACACAAAATCCAATGACTCTCTGTCCATCCAGCACAACATTCTGTAAATGCTTCCTTTGATGGTAGTTCGGCTGTAGAGAATGAACAGGTCGATTTGGTGCAAGGTCAGTCCTCAATCAACCAGCAGGGCAAGTTTTTTGTAAATGCCCACGTTGCCCACATCAATAATATCTCCTCTGCGTCGTGCTCCTTTCAATGTGCTTTCTGAAGAAGGCAGTAGGAGAACCTGGTGACAAAGGCCGGAGGCCATACACTTCAACAGGGGCATCTATGGTGCAGAGGTCAGCGGTACACTCTGATAGAGGTGGTGGTAACTCTTCCTCAGGCGAGATGGAATGCACAAATTGCACCGGACGAGATAGAGGTGTGTGGGGGTCCCTCCGAATCCTTGCGGGACAACTGGATTGCAGGTGCCCAGGTTGTCCACACCCATAACATCTCCTCTCTGTGATTCTCCCAGGGTGTGGTCGGAACTGTTGGGGCCCAGGATTGGGAGCCGTGGTTGTCATCGACCTGCTACTGGGTGAAGGGGCAGATATAACCGGAGGGCAGGGGTGCAGGAGCAGGCTATGTCTTATTGTCCAGAAGCCCCCTCCATTGCGGTCGGATAGTAAGGGCCTCATCAGCCAGGGCTGCAGCTCCATCCAAGGTGCACGGCGTGCGCTCTGTGACTCAGTCCCGTATTTCTGAGCGACACTTGGAAAGAAATTGTTCTATAAGAAATACCTGTATAACGTCTTCCAAAGTGAAGGCGTCTTCCGCTTCCAGCCATCTCCGACATGCCTGAGACATCTTATGAGCATACATCCTAAACGATCCCCCCGTGTTGCATGGGAGGTCTCGGAACTGTGCCCTATGTGAGTCTGGGGTGATGGCATGGTAATCCAAGATAGTCCGCTTTACAATGTTGTAATCCCGGTTCTGCTGTGAGTCAATGGTGCGATAAGCCTCTGCCAGGCTTCTGTTCAGGAGTCCCACTAACAAACACACCCAGCCAGAGTGGGGAACCTGCATCATGACACACTGCTGCTCAAAGTCCTTGAAGAACCCTTCCACATCTCCGGAAGCCTCATCAAATGGCTTGAAGTACGCTAGGGTGATCCGCACAGGCTCCTAGATCGCTGGAGTTACACTCCAACTCACATTACTCCCTCTGTCGGACTCCATTACTTCTTGTCTCCTCTGTGCTCGGCGAGCAGCCTGCTCCTTATATTTCTGAGATACACCGGGGCCAAGAGCTGCAATCTTTTCTTCGAACCACACCATCCACTGGCTTTTTGGGGCAGGGATCCCCATCCCCAGTGTTTGTCCGTCAGACATCTGGGAAGAGGTGGACTGGCTCTCACCCACAAGTAGATCAATTAAGGCTTCTTTACTCAGTCCCTGGTAGCTCAAGCCCAGATCCTTGGCTCTCTGCTTTAGACTGGATGCAGTCCAGTTTCTGTACTCACTCTGTTGGTGGATTTCCATTAGGCTGCGCTCTGTTGATCCCGCCGCTGCCACCAGTTGTCACGGGGTCCTTCTCCTATATCACACAATCAACAGAGCGAGAGATGGTGGTACAATCCAAAGAGCATTTATTCCAATCAATACAGAATAAATAATCCACCATACAGAGGGTAAAATATTCCAATTATGGCATAAATGTCCCGGAAATGAGTCACAATCCTCCAGCAGTTCTTTTACAGGCAAATCGGAGTGTCTCAGTCTCTCTGGGGTGTCAAGGTGGCTTTACATGCTACAAGATTGCTAAAGCAATCTCGTTGGGGTCACGGAATTTGTGACGCACATCCGGCCGCTTTAGCGATGTCGTTGTGTGTGACACCTATGAGCGATTTTGAATCGTTGCAAAAACGTTAAAAATCGCTCATCGTTGACATGCCCCCCTCTTCCCAATTATCGTTTCTGCTGCAGTAACGATGTTGTTTGTCGTTCCTGCGGCAGCACACATCACTATGTGTGAGGCCGCTGGAACAACAAACATCTCCTTATGTCCACCGGAAAAGGAGGAAGGAAGGAGGTGGGCGACATGTTCCGGCTGCTCATCTCCTCCCCTCCTTTTCTATTGGGTGGCGGTTCAGTGACGCTGCTGTGACATTGCTGTGACGCTGAACGAACCTCCCCCTTAGAGAGGAGGCGGTTCGCTGGTCACAGCGACGTCGCAGAGCAGTTATGTGCGTGTGACGCTGCCGTAGGGATAATGTTCGCTACGGCAGCGATCACCACATATCGTGTTACCGACGAGGGCGGGTGCTATCGCACGCGACATCGCTAACCGATGCTAGCGATGTCGCAGCGTGTAAAGCGGCCTTCAGCCTCTACTCAGAGGATCAATCTTCGTCCTTCTCTCTTCTCCTGCTCAGCCAGACAGCTACTCTCCAAGTAAAACAGAGAGTTTAGTTGAATCCCTGGACCTCTCCCCCAGACCTAGGGACAGAAACACTGTAGGGGGTGAGTCACAGTATTTGGAGAGCTGAGGAGTAAACAATGGACAGTCAAATATGTCCTTGGGGGTTTAGCAAAAGGAAAGCAAATGGTAACTGAGCTAAATTATTAATCTGCAGTCAAGACAACAAATACACAGAATGAGTAGAGCAAGGCTCCTAAAATATGAACAGACACAAGATGATACACAATCCACAATATTCCACCATCACAGAGGCCTTTCACCACTGGTCACAGCCCAGCATTGCTCCTGCTTGCGGCCCTCTGTAGTGAAGAAGAGAGCATGGGAGATGCTGGGCTGTGATGCTGGGCTGTGCTGAGCAGTAAAATGCCACCCACAGCCTAGTCACTCATGGAGACTGGCCTCAATGATATGACATCAACAGACATCAGAGATCACGGAGCCCGGAGGTCACGAGATAGGAATGAGTGGACTGCCATAGCGCCACTCACAGGCACTATTGGCAACACAAGGTATTAGAGAGAACATGCTCCTCAACATAATATCAATGTCCCTATGAATACTAACTAGTGAACCACCCCAGTCTCATAGATAAGGTGCACAGCGTTTGCAAGCTCTTTGCTATAGACCTTGCAAATGCTGTTCTGAAGCATCTCTGTGGTCCTCCAAAACTGCAGAAGCGAACCTGCCTCCATTAGCAGTATGGGAGAGTGCACAGTCCGGGCCAGCAGCTGCGCCATGCTTCTGGAACAAACTGTCAATCATCAGAAGATGACACCAGGAGTCTAAAAACACATAATGAAACAACCCCATTCTGCTCTGATTCCATATTGCTCCTGTCCTGAAATTGCCATTGACAGAGGTGCCTGTGACCTGTCATTTCTATCTCATCTCATTGCCAGATATGACGTTAAGCTACTAGATTGATATTAACTGAATGGCAGAATATTGAGTCAAATAATGAGCACTATGGCTTCTACGGTCAGTTCAAAAGTCTAATCTTATTCTACAACATATTTTCAGACCATATTGTTCTCTTTATCTGGCAATTTATGGCCTGACGAAGCCATCAGTAATCTTTCTCCACCTGCATGAACGCAAACAACACATGTACTAGCTTCTTGCATCTTCAGGACCAATGCAAGCACAGATAGCTACTTGATAATAATTAGATTGTATTTATGATTTATCCATACTCATTTGGTAACATTTTGATAAAGAGACCAACTACATTTAGCTTTGGTCCTTATAATGGCAAAATTTGTCCATAAAAAAAAAAAAAATCTATTTACAACTATGTGAAAACTATAGATTATTTTTTTAAGTATAGTACTACACATAGTCTATGTGTTGGAGTGTGCAATATGTAGCCCTAAGTAGAAAAGATGCACAAGTCACAGAATCAAAGTGAGAATTAATGAGTATCTTGCTGGCATCCAAAAACAGAGGGCAGAAAACCTGTCAGGAGCCACTCAACATTTTATTAATGAACACCACAGGAGTAGCGACAGCCGCAGGGTTAGAGATATTGAATGGCTTAATAGTCCAAGGAGAAATGTTGATTGGTGGAAAAGTTACCTTAGATGGGAGATGCTTTGAGTTCTGTAAGTTGAGACATTATCCAGCAGCTCTGAATTTGACAAATTATTTGGCTTACATTTACAGTCATATGAAAAAGTTTGGGCACCCCTATTAATGTTAACCTTTTTTCTTTATAACAATTGGGTTTTTGCAACAGCTATTTCAGTTTCATATATCTAATAACTGATGGACTGAGTAATAGTTCTGGATTGAAATGAGGTTTATTGTACTAACAGAAAATGTGCAATCCGCATTTAAACAAAATTTGACTGGTACAAAAGTATGGGCACCCTTATCAATTTCTTAATTTGAACACTCCTAACTACTTTTTACTGACTTACTAAAGCACTAAAACGGTTTTGTAACCTCATTGAGCTTTGAACTTCATAGGCAGGTGTATCCAATCATGAGAAAAGGTATTTAAGGTGGCCACTTGCAAGTTGTTCTCCTATTTGAATCTCCTATGAAGAGTGGCATCATGGGCTCCTCAAAACAACTCTCAAATGATCTGAAAAGAAAGATTATTCAACATAGTTGTTCAGGGGAAGGATACAAAAAGTTGTCGCAGAGATTTATACTGTCAGTTTCCACTGTGAGGAACATAGTAAGGAAATGGAAGAACACAGGTACAGTTCTTGTTAAGCCCAAAAGTGGCAGGCCAAGAAAAATATCAGAAAGGCAGAGAAGAAGAATGGTGAGAACAGTCAAGGACAATCCACAGACCACCTACAAAGACCTGCAGCATCATCTTGCTGCAGATGGTGTCAATGTGCATCGGTCAACAATACAGCGCACGTTGCACAAGGAGAAGCTGTATGGGAGAGTGATGCAAAAGAAGCCGTTTCTGCAAGCACGCCACAAACAGAGTCGCCTGAGGTATGCAAAAGCACATTTGGACAAGCCAGTTACATTTTGGAAAAAGGTCCTGTGGACTGATGGAACAAAGATTGAGTTGTTTGGTCATACAAAAAGGCGTTATGCATGGAGGCAAAAAAACACGGCATTCCAAGAAAAGCACTTGCTACCCACAGTAACATTTGGTGGAGGTTCCATCATGCTTTGGGGCTGTGTGGCCAATGCCGGCACCCGGGAATCTTGTTAAAGTTGAGGGTCACATGGATTCAACCCAGTATCGGCAGATTCTTGACAATAATGTTCAAGAATCAGTGACGAAGTTGAAGTTACGCAGGGGATGGATATCTCAGCAAGACAATGATCCAAAACACCGCTCCAAATCTACTCAGGCATTCATGCAGAGAAACAATTACAATGTTCTGGAATGGCCATCCCAGTCCCCAGACCTGAATATCATTGAAAATCTGTCGGATGATTTGAAGTGTGCTGTCCATGCTCGGCGACCATCAAACTTAACTGAACTGGAATTGTTTTGTAAACAGGAATGGTCAAAAATACCTTAATCCAGGATCCAGGAACTCATTAAAAGCTACAGGAAGCGACTAGAGGCTGTTATTTTTGCAAAAGGAGGATCTACAAAATATTAATGTCACTTTTATGTTGAGGTGCCCATACTTTTGCACCAGTCAAATTTTGTTTCAATGCGGATTCCACATTTTCTGTTAGTACAATAAACCTCATTTCAAACCAGAAATATTACTCAGTCCATCAGTTATTAGATATATGAAACTGAAATAGCTGTTGCAAAAACCCAATTGTTATAAAGTAAAAAGGTTAACATTAATAGGGGTGCCCAAACTTTTTCATATGACTGTATTAAAGCATATGGTTATAGTGTCCATTATGTGTTGTTTTTATTCCCTTTTTGGCAGTAGCATTATATGTGACCATTTTTCCAATAACTGAAAACTTTAAGGTAGATATATTTAAATTATAATAGATTAAGGGAACCTGTCATCTAAAGAAATGCTATTTACCTATAGATATAGGAAGAAAACAAAAACTATGAATAAATGTGTAGGATTCACAAAAAATACATAAAAGTAAGAATTGTTTATTGGATATACAAATAAAAAACAATTATATAAAAGCAGCTATTTTAGCACATACAAAGCAAATGGTAGATGAATCCAACAAATGATGTAGTAAGCTCCTCAACATCCACTTTTTATACCGGTGTAGAAGGTGGTTGAGCCCTGCAATGTAAAGTATATGTGTTATGACTATTGCTAAATGTATATGTATGTATATGTTGATATGTTATGCTATTAGCTGGGTGCAGGTTCCAGATACAGTAGAGCAGGACTGTTACAAGATGTGCCACCTGGTGTTTTGGATGAGATAGCGGCAGGATGGAAGAGATAGCATTAAAGGGGTAGTGACAGATGTGGGGAAGACGTTGGTTTGGAGATCTCGAGAGGAGTCAGTCTAGAATGTGAGTCAAGTGTGAGCAGACGTGGGATCGGTACTAGGGCCAGTCAGGGAGCCCTGTGGTATCCTCGAGAGCTCTGGAGCCTACGGCTCACCCCAGCAGGCTTAGAGAGTCGTCTGGCTAGAAAGCCACCGGGACACAAAATTGGACGAAGGTGGATGGAGTCAGGGGGAAGGAGACACAGACCTCGGAGATTGAGGACAAAAACCAAGATAGCAGAGGGGGACAGGTTGAGAGGTTGTACCCCACACTGAGAAAGGAAGCAAAAGGAAGGCCATGTCTGTCATAACTATATGAACAATGAAGTTAACTTTCTGGTTGGCTAAATGAACTCTGGTGTTGCGTATGTTTCTAACTGTCTACGACAAGAGTCGCTAGCGGAATGATGGACACTGACCTGAAGAAATCAGTAAGTGTTGCGCACCCCACCTGACGTGCCATGAGTACCCAGAGTCTCCTTAGCGAAGGAGTACAGTTCCTGAGCAGCCAGGGACCTGCACCTTCCTTCACCTGTACAGAGATCTTAATTTGCACCAGGTTGCCTGGGTTGAGTCCACAAAGTGGCTGCTGGTTGGTGGAGCAGAGAAGAGTTGTATCAGCCTGGTCAAAAACAAAGTTAGAAAACAAGTCAGAATCATCTCGAGATAGGTTTAGATATTGCAATATTGTGAGCCCCAATCTAAAGGTAAAAGGAAAGAAATAACAATGAAATGACTCTGTTCAGGAATTAACCCTCAAATCTTTGTTTGGTCGACCTCACAAGGCCCAGAATATAAAACAAAGCTGCTGAATTGACACATAAAAGTTGTGGTGGCAACATATCACAGAGACAGAGGGTACAAGCATAGAGGTAACAGAAAAGCAATTCACAAAAAAGGATCAGAAACAAAAGGTAAAATAGATAATCTTTATTTCAGTTGATTAAAAATAAATGGTGAAGTGTAGTAACAAAAAAGTTATACTAGTTGGCATACCAGAACAGCAGAAAGCAATATAAGTGCCAATTACAGGAATGACTAAAGTAGATAGCCTCAGAACACAAGTATGAATCCCAGACAGGTATATCAAAGCATAATATTATATAGGACACTGTGATATGAGGTGAAGCGCTATGGCAAATAATATTCAATCTGAACGGCACATACTGCTGGAATGGCGCCAAGTCCCATCTGATCTGCGTTTCAGCAATAGCCTTCGTCAGGGGGGTGTCGAGTACGAGTAAGAGTGGTTTATATGTTGGTGTTTTGGGGATTTTAACTTTGTCTGTTATGCGTTGTTTTTGGATTAAATAATAAAGAATAGTTTATAAGAATATTTTGAGTGCTGGATTATGCCTGAATAACATGGCTGCTTCACTGCAGGAAACTGGCCGTCTTAATAAGTTGGTGCACCAAAGAGAATTGACGGAGGAATTAAGCCACATATTTGTGAGTAGTGAGTTGATTGCTTTTCTTATAAAGAACAATGATGACAGACAGGCATTATATGAATGATTGTTTTGCTTCAAGTAGTAATGTGGATTGATAATGCTATTTTTGTGTTACAAGTGATTGACTATTACCACAGTTGTAGTCAAGATTATTGCCACCCTTATTTACTATGCAAAGTTAATACTGAAATAAATATATATGTACAGTATCTACTATATATCAAACTATATTAATATCATTTTAAAATACATTGAACTAAAATGCGATAGGTCAACCATATATAGTCATTTAAAAAAATAAATATAGAGGAACCATGGTGCATGACGTGAACAGGACTAAAAAGAACGTGTCACCAGATCAAAAGTGGCCAATTTTTGCTCTTACTTTAATTTATCTTGTTTTATTCTATTTCCACTGTTCCCCTGTGTAGTCATTTTTTAAATCAGTCATGCAATTTCAAAGTTATGGGCCTTTGAATTTCATGCAAAATGTTAAGGGTGCTTTACACGCTGCAACATCGCTAACGAGATATCGTCGGGGTCACGTCGTTAGTGATGCACATCCGGCGTCGTTAGCGGCATCGCAACGTGTGACACCTAGGAGCGACGATCAACGATTGCAAAAACGTCAAAAATCGTTGATCGTTGACACGTCGCTTCTTTTCATAATATCGTTGGTGGTACATGCCGCTGGTTGTTCGTTGTTCCTGCAGCATCACACATTGCTATGGAACGACGAACATCTCCTTACCTGCGTCCACCGGCAATGAGGAAGGAAGGAAGTGGGCGGGATATTCCGCTCGCTCATCTCCGCCCCGCCGCTTCTATTGGACGGTTGCTGTGTGACGTCGCTGTGATGCCGCACAAACCGCCCCCTTAGAAAGGAGGCGGTTCGCCGGCAACAGCGGCGTTGCAGGGAAGGTAAGTCCGTGTGACGGGTGTAAGCGATGTGTGCCACGGGCAGCGATTTGCCCATGACGCACAACCGACGGGGGCGGGTACGTTCGCTAGCGATATCGATAGCGATATTGCAGTGTGTGAAGTGCCCTTTAGTCTTTATTAAAGTTCCACAGCACTCAGAGTAATAATGCTGAAAATCCTAAAGATGCTCCACTAAATAAAAAGAGCCACTTGTCAATTTTGACCTGAGGAAAGGTGCTCCTGTGGGTTCTTGTCCACTTGCGATTTTCATGTGCGAGTGCGAGCGATAAAACATCGGATTTCACTCGCACCAGTGTTAATCTATCAGGCAGTGTCCTTCTGTTATTTTTTCTTCAGCTCTAATCGTGCTGAGGATCAAATCGCAGCATGCTGCGTAGATCGTACCAGACTTGCTAGGAGTGCGAAAAAAATATCGCACGACATTACATACACATGTCATACGGATGGCATACGCATGTCACACAGATCCTTGGTGAGAAAAATCTACACCCTCGCACAGCACTTGCATGTCATACAGATGCTAAGTGAGAAAAAAAAACGCAGACCTTACACATGATACTCGTCCATGTTTTCAGGATGATTATCGCAGTAATTATTTTATCGCAAGTGGAAAAGCCCTCAAAGTGATTCTTTTCTAACTTTTGGCAATGACAGCATTTTTGTAGCCATCTTCCTGCACCAGTCTTTTGGTAATGTCTTCCACTTTTCCACTGTAGTTCTCTCAAGCTCTTGAATGTCTACAGGGTTCTCCCAATACCAGATGTCAGCTCTCTCTAAAGATTTAGATACATTGGTGGCCAGTTTAAAACATTCCATTGCTTCTTTCCTAACTACTTGTATAGTTTTCAATGTTTGGGTCATTATTCTGCTGTAGGGTTTTTGTTTGACTTGGTATTCTTGTCCTTAGGGAAATAAAATGCTGATAATTCTGTGATTTCAATTTTCCTGTATTACATTCTATATTCAAGCAGGGTCTGATTAAGGGTAACCAGGGCCCCCACAGTGGGAACACTGGCGGTGAACTCGAATTGCTCGGGATCAGCTGGGACCCATCACGGCGGTGATTGGCATCTCTCAGGTAAACCAGGACTGTGAGTAAAGAAAACCTTGAACCCACAGAGACTGTGTCTGCCTGTCCTTGCCAACGCCGTCACCCCGCGCTTCGGTGCCCGCAACTACTACCACCCTCCTCATCCTCCCCGGAGCCCGCTCCACCTGTGGGGAGCAGAAACATCTTAGTTTCTGTAACCATCCGCCCCAGAGGACAGCGACAGCAGAGTCGGCTATTCCCTGGCCGCTTACCGCAGGTGGCGTCACGAGAAAAATCCTCCACCATGATCACCCTTCCCCCCTTCTTTATTGTACACCTCAGGGCCATGGAACAAGGCAAGGGCCACCCGTGACATCCCCAGACCCAACATCACTAAGCCCGATGACGAGTAAAGTTAACCCCTTGCCCCATGGGTGCTACAACTTGGTGTCACGAACAGGATAAGGTACCCAAGCCAAATGGGTACTGTGCGCTTTACAGAACTGTGTAGAATTGCTTTCTTAAAAAGGATAGTCGCCATTAATCATTCCGCGCTGGAAGAAAAGGGGGCATCATGTCACCCCAAAAAGCGCACGAATAGAGGCCCCACTGCTGGAGGCAAGAACTACCCACCCAGGGAACCAAGCAGGACCGGAAGGAAAGATCTTGTTGATTAAGACAGAAGACCAGGATGATCCTGACACTGCACCAGTGACACAGGAGATGCTGGACTCACAACTTTGCACGTTTGGAGAGGAGCGACAGCAGCGGCGGCTATTCCCTGGCCGCGTACCGCAGGTGGATCACGAGACAAATCCTCCACCATCATTACCCTTACCCTCTTCTTTATTGTAAACCTCGGGGCCACGAAACCAGGCCACCCATGACATCCCCAGACCCGACATCACCAAGCCCGGCGACAAGTAAAGTTAACCCCTTGCCCCGTGGGTGCTACACTGTCATGATTCATGCACGACTCTGCCGTTACTGAGCCAGTGCATGTATCCTGTTTCCAGGAGGGGTCTGTTTGCTCTGGCCTTGCTCGGGGGGTCACGCCACCATATCTTGGTGCTGATGCCTCTAGGACACCACCAGTGATATTTCTGGCTTGGCTACGTGCTCTTCTCCTGTGAGAAGGACTCTGTTTCATGTCCTGCTGCCCAGAACCCTTCATCAAGACCTTTGACCCTTCTGCCCTACCTGACCTCCATCCCTATTGTCCTGCCTGACCTATGTCCCTCCTGCCTGTTCTGTCCTCCATCTGTCCTGCCCGACTTTGCCTCTCTACCTCCGTGTCCTCCGGTTTCTGGTCCTGCTCTGTGTCCTGCACCTGTTCCCCTGGGTTCACTTGTTCTCCTGGCATCCGACTTCAGCTCTGTTTCTCGACTTTGACTTGTTTCCTCTCTGGTACAGTCATGACATCCTGGCAATGACCCTTTCAATTTGACTATCCCTACACAGTGTTTGTGATCTCTAGTGGGGTTCTGAATTATTGCACTCACGAGTAGTTGCATACAGTACTTGAGTTCCAGTGCCACCTAGTGGTAGCCTGACAGTGGCTCTGATAGTCTCTATGCTACATTTGCTGTGTTAGTCCATGGATATAAGAGCTCTAAAGTTTTATGGCTAAGCCTGTGTGGCCCACTTTCCATCATGGAGCCCATTCAATACTGATGCTATTTTTGGTCATATATGAAATGGTGTTGGGGGATATTATTAGCAATCTGCGCTTATCAAATTGCAAATTCCTCAGAACCTGCAATTTGCATGAAAGATTAAATTGTTTCGCAATAGACCAATCCAACAAATCATCTCTACCAGCTTATATCATTTGGCTAGTCTAGTTAATCAGCTGTACAATTTGGACTGCAAATTGATACATTGCAACAAACTAGCAGAGGGGTTAATTGCTGCTCATTAATTTAGCTCAAACACATATCTCAAAAATGTAGATGAATAGGACCCCAAAGTATATTTCAAAGCTTTATTTACCTAAAACCTGACACTTACAACTCAAATTGAAATACACTAAATGACCAGTAGATGTCACTGTTGCCTATAGGTAGTGAACTGTAATTGCGTATATACAGAAATACAGGATTGAATTTTGCTGGATTTTCTTTTTCTAATACTATTACTTGCATTTTGGATTGTGTACAAATGAATTTTTAAGAGCTTATTGATGTATTTCAGGAAATCTCTGGTAATGCATGAATGCCAAGTGGTACATTTCATGTCACTTTTACGCCATCAGTATTTTAGACATTGCCACAAGTCCCATAAGCTAAATGGACTCAAGCTTGAAATTTAATACAATTACAACCATAGTTTAAAAGAGCTGTAATTAACAAGAAAGGAAAAGCAATTGGTATTATTTATTATAGCTTAGGTAATTTCCCCACATAATTAAGTTATTTGATATAAAAATAAAGTTGCCTAACTGTCTTGAGCAAAGATACTTTTATTTTATGATAATACCCAGTAAAGCAAATTGAAATAATACATACCTTGTGCTTGCATTGTTATAAATAATTCTCTGAATATAAAAGTGAAATAGATTCTCTTCAGGGTTTCCGCATTGCTGCAAAAAGATTTAAAGCCTTGTTCACAGTTTACATTGCATATAAATATTTTATGTTGTTGTGTGATTTCATTTTAGACTTTACTTTTACTTTTTTTGCTAGTCATATTCAGAGATGAATGGTTATAAGTCTCACAGCTAACGCTAACAGTAAAATATGTAGCACCAGATACAATAAAATCATGAATAAGACAATAAATGTGATTCAGAAACTCCAATGCCTTAAAACAAAAATCTATGAAAATATAGTAAAGATAACTAATTCTGCAACATTGGAAGACCATTAGGCAAAGTTCATATGGAAGTATGAGGGGTTAGGGATAAGAGCACAAAACGGTGGCATATCTAAAAGGGGCAGAAGAGGCATTTGGTATTCGTACATCCCGTGGAGTGTGTAGGGAGGTGCACAATTAAGCTGCCTGATGTGGTGGCCTAAGGTGTCTCCTAGGTGGTGTCATTTTGCCGTCATTTTGGAAGAGGGGTTCAGCCGTCCTCCGAGCCAGAAAGGAGAACCAATGCCCAGCATTCATTTATACTCATATCTTTCAGGTACAAGTACAATTGACGCCCTGACCACTGGCATTTCCGTGTCAGTGCGAAGGCAGAAGCATGATCAAATCAGATGATCACACTGCTGACTGCTGACATCATTCTTCTGCACCACAGAGTTTGTGAAAGTTGGAACCATAAGAACTCCAATGGAGTCGAAGAAACAAAAGTTTAATGTCATTGGGAATCTTGTAAGGAAATACAGTAGTATGGGGGTGGGGGATATGTAAGGAGACAATATGGATAAGGGGAATTGTCTAAGGAGACAGTTTGCAGAGATTATAAATGTGTGAAAAGATGGTATGGATAAGGGGGGACCTAGTGAGAAGACAGTTTAAAGAAGGGGGATGTGTGAGGAGACACTATTGAGAGAAAGGATGTTTGAGAAGACAGTATGAGGAGGTAGGAGTATGAGAAGACCATGTGGGCTGTAGGAATTTGTGAAAATACATTAAGGAGATGGGGAATGTGTTAGGAGACAATATTGGGAGGGAGAATTAAAATGTGTAAGGAGACAGTATGAGGAGTATATAGATGTGTGAAGTGACAATATGGGGAGGGGGAAAGTGGGAGGAGATATTATGGGTGATTGGAGAAAGTTTGAAGAGACAGTATGGTGAGGGGGATGTTTGAGGAAACAGTATACGGACATAGGAAATGTGAGATGAGACAATATAGGGAAGGGAAGGTGAAAGGAGACAGTATGGAGAAATGTTTTGAGGAGACAATTTAGGGAGAAGGAAATATGCAAGGGGATAATATAAGGACAGGGAAATGTGTGAATAGCCACAGTTTAGAGCCTAGGTAGTGTTGTAGACAAGTTTAGAGTGATGCATGCGATGCAATTGTATATGGGGCTAACCTGATGCAATTGATCACTGTACTAAGCTTAGCGCTGTACTCTTTTACTGATGGCGGCTCTGCTGATGTATTCATGTAAGGAAAAGGGTGGCTCTGTTGTTATATTTCCTATAATTAAAAAATTGAAAATTTATTTTTTCTAGCAAAATATATTGCTTTAGTCATATTTTGTTTTTTTCATTTTCAGAAGAGTAACAGAAAATTCATCATACCATTTGTTGGGCAATTTTTCCTGTGTATGCCGATACCTCACATATGATGGAAAACTACTATGTGGGCACACGGCAGGACTCGAAGGGGAGGAGTGCTATTTGAATTTTGGACCACAAAATATGCTGAAATAGCTAATGCCATGTTTAGTTGGTAGAGCCCATGAAGCGCCTAAATAATGAAAACCCCCACAAGACACCCCATTTGAGTAATTTCATCCCACAATGAATTTTTTTTAGCTGTATCATGAGCATTTTGAACGCACAAGTGCTTCACAGAATTTTATAATGTTGATCTGTGAAAATAGAAAAATATAATTTCACCACAAAAATGTTGCTTTAACCCAATGTTTTAATTTTCACAAGGGTAACAGAAGAAAGTAGACCATAAAGTTTGTTGTACAATTTCTCCTGAGTACACCGATACCTTACATCTGGTGGAAATCTACTGTTTAAGTGCACGGCAGAGCTTTGAAATGAAGGAATGCTATTTGAATTTTAAAGCACCATTTTGGCTGGAATGTGAAAATAAAAAAACCCCACAATTTTCCACCTAAAATGTTGTTTAGGCCCCAAAAGTTTTAATTTTCAGAAGGATAATAGGAGAAAATGGGCAATACAATTTGTTAGACATTTTCTCTTGAGTTTGCCAATACTCCATATGTGGTCAAAAACTACTTTTGCGGCTCATTGCACAGCACTGAAGCCCCATATTGGAGTTCAGATTTAGTTGGAATGGTTTGAGGGTGCCATGTCATATTGGCAGAGCTACTGACATGCCAGAAAAGCAGCCCGCCCCTAAGTGACCCCATTTTAAAAAGTACACCTCTTAATGAATTCATACAGAGATCGAGTGAGAGCTTTGATACCACAGGTGTGCCATAGAAGTTTATAACATTGCGCGGTGGAAAAAGAATACCGGTAATTACCTTTATTTTTTTTATAAAATTTAGTTTTAGCCCCAGATTTTCAATTTTCACAAGGGAAGTAGGTAAAAAAGGCCCCATAATATGTAACACAATTTCTCCTTAACTTGGTAATACCCCAAATGTGACTGTATAGTACTGTTTGGCCATACAGAAGGGTTCGGGAGTGCGATTTGACTTTTGGAGCACAGATTTTCCTACAATATTTTGCAGACTCCACTTGCAGAATGCGTAAATGTCAGAACAGCAGAAACTCCCTCAAGTGACTACATTTTGAAATTTTGAAAATTACACCCCTCTGAGAATTAATTTGTTAGTGTACTTACAATTTTGTCTCTGGAAAACACCCATAGAGGCAAACACAATGAATTTTGCATAATTAAAGAGAACACAGATTTTTCTGGCTTTCTTTTGCAGGAGAGCCAAAGTATTTTTCCAGAGCCTTTGCACTACCAGTAAGGTAGGAGCCCCCTATAGTTCCATTAACAGATGATAGACCTAAGTGGAGACTTGTTTTTTTGTGGGTTGAGTTGAATGCTATTGTTGGCAATTTGGGGTGAAGAACATTTTTGACCAATTTACATTTATCCAGAGCTCTATGCTAAGCACTTATTTTAGGGTTTCCATCTACATATCCAAAATACGTAATTCAGGTGAAACCCCCAATGGATCCATTTACTAATGAAGCAGCAGAATTACTCTGGACTCAATTTGGCCTCTGTTTAGCAGTGCCCTTCTTTTCAAAGGAGCAGAGACTGCGGTTAACTAGAGGTGAGAGAACTCATGGAAGATCAGTTCGGCGTGTTCAGCTGCACTTTATATAAAGTTCTGTTTGGGACCTGGACTTGACCGGAAGCCCAATGGAAGTCACTAATTGGGCAGTTCGGGTCTCTGCCCACATGCATCCAGTCATAAACAGATCACTTCCATAGGTGCTCGGGTGTTCTGGGCTTTTCAATTTTTTTTTGTTTGGTGCACACTACATCCGATCATGCTGTTGTTATTCAACATGTATGTCATTCAAACACTGTAACTGACTTGCACTGGGCTGAGCACTGAGCGTACCTAAGCACAGAGATGCTTGCGTGAGTGGTGTTATACATAAAGCATCTGAACTCCAAATGTATACTCTATTTTTATTGTAAAGGCTGTGTTTGGTATGAACACTGATCACCAAACCTTGGGTTCGGTTATCTCTATTGTTGACCGCACTTTTGTGCATGCATAAAAAGACATGTAAAAGATTGACATAGTCTGACCACAAGCCTGACGGGAGTTCAGCGTGACTCCCTCTGCTTGATTACAGTGAATCTCCCGTTGGGAATTTTGTCTGAATTACATTTTTCAGATATATACACATAAACCCCAGTGTATCTGCTCAGCATAGAGCAGGGGTGTACATAGGAATAATAGGGTCCCATAGAATAAATTTTAATTGGGCACCCCCAAAAAAATGTATTTTTGGGTCACAGAAGAACATATCTCATTACTTTCCCGCTGTTACAAAAAAAAATGTCCTCCTATTGAAACCACTAGATTCCCTTTTCATTGCACCCATACAGTATGATGGCAACAAAAGTGCTGCCCACCAAACGTAGTTTGATAGCCCCAAAGGGTTTCCTCCATAGTATCCTCCACATTCACAGTATGATGAGCCTACTGTACCCACCCACAACTACTCTAGCAAAGTATGGTGACCCCAAATAGTATGATCCTAATTGTGTCCACCACACAGCCCTCCATGCAGACAATGGGCCTACATTCAGTATAATGGCCCCCACACCTCTTCACACTGTATATTGGCCCCTACTAGGTGGTCACAATTAGGATCATACTATTTTGGGGTCACCAAACAGAGAAAGGGTATTATAGTACAGTTGGAAAAAATCCGTGAATTTGCACTTTTTATATGATGCCTGCCACTCTCAGATCATGCTGGCTCCCCTGTCTTTGTTTGGTTGTAGTTATACATACAGCTGGCAGCCCGCAGCCGCCCGGTATTGCCGCATCTATTAGATGTGACAATCCCGGTGCGATACCTGCCCTTCCCGGTGGCATGATACGGTGCTAATCGGGGTAATAGCAGGGTTTAATAACAGCTAATCTACACCTTCTGGCAAAAAAACGTGGTGTTTTGACGCATTTTTTTGCTGCGGTTATTTTTCCGCGATTTTTGCCGCAGTTTTTTGCCAGGAGGTGCACTTTTGGTGCTGAAATCATGTACACCAGATTTCAGCACCAAATTTCCACCTGTTGGCAGGAATTTTTTTTCTTTTTACAGCCTGCCATTCTCTGAACATGATTGTGCATGTACCTAGAAACACATGCACGCTCCTATCAGAAGAGTGCTGCTGTGCCGGTGATGTCAGATTCGTGCGGGTCTGCCAAGCATGACATCACCCGGCACAGCCTGCTGTTCTCTGAGTATGAGCGTGCATGTACCTAGAAACACATGCACGCTCCTGTTAGAAGTGTGCGGCTGTGCTGCGGTCAGACTCGCGGGAGTCCCTCGCATGCGGATTTTTTTAATTTAAATAAAGAACTTAAAAAAAAATTTGATGTGCGGTCCCCCCCAGTTTTCATCCCCAGCCATGATAATGCCGGCTGGGGGATGGTATATTCTCAGCCCCCAGCTGCCCGGTATTGCCGCATTTATTAGATGTGACAATCCCAGTGCAATACTGGCTCTTCTCGATTGCCCTGGAGCGGTGGCAGTTTGAGTAATAGAAGGGGTTAATAATGGTGCACAGCTGCCACTAAACCCTAGGTTTGTGATGGCATAGGTGTCTATCAAATACCTGCATCACACAAACCTGCAAATAACAGTAAATAAACAAGACACAGAGAACAATCCTTTATTTGAAATAAAGTACAAAACACGCCCTCCTTCACCACTTGATTAACTCCCAACACACCCATTCAGCTCCGGCGTAATCCACACGACGTCCCACGACGACACATCCAGTTCTGCTACATCTCAGAGCAAGAATCAAGAAGAAACAGCAATTCATGATTTATATATTTTTTTCGCTGTTCACCATGTTATAAAAGGGATAACATAGCTTTATTCTTTGGGTCAATACAATTAGAGTGATACCACATTAAATTTCTTTTTATGTTTTACCGCTTTTAACCAATAAGAACAATTTTATAGAAAATAAATAGTTTTTGCATTGCTGTAATCTAAAAGCTATAGCTTTTTTTATTTTTTTTGCTGCTGGAGCTGGATGGTGATTTGTTTTTTACTGGACAAGATGATTTTTTCAGCCATACCATTTTTATTTACATATGGTTTTGATCCCATTTTATTCCTCTATATATTCAGTTGTATGCTTCAAAGATAGCTTTTATTTTTAGTTTTTTTTACAGTGTTCACTGAAGCGGTTAGCTAGTGTGACAGTTTTATAGATCGGGTTGTTCTGGACGTTGCGTTACCAAATTTGTGTACTTTTTTGGTTATTTTTACATAAATATACATATCATTTGGTAAATTATTTTTTCATATTGTAGTTCTTTATTTTCTGATTGGCATGGTCTAGCAGTTAGCCAGCTAACTCAGAGATCGTACATTTGCCTGAAGTTACCATGGCAACAATTGGACTGTTGTATTGTCGCCAGGATCCCGAACTGGTGAATGACTCTCCCAGCCTCCTAAATGCTGTGATTGATGGTGATCGCGCACATAGGGGGTTAAACAGCTAGGGCCAATGCGATCACTGCACCTGGCTATGACAACTGGAGCTCAGCTGTAGGTTACGCCAAGCTCCTGGAGGTGATCATTTGAGCACAGCTCTAGTGCCCGCATGATCGCCATGATGTATATTTACGCCATTTTGCTATAATCCATTCTCGAACATAACCTAAACTTACATCAGATGTTGTGAAGGAGTTAAAGGATGAGCACCTTTTTTCCTCCAAAATTTTTTTTAACAAAAATTAAACCTGATAAACATCACATATTGTATATCTTTTATATCAAAAGTACAGTAAAGTTGAAGTGTGGCACAAGTGAGAAAATGTTTTCCTTTTCCCTTGTTTTATCATTCAATTTTAGCTATGTTTTAAAAAGATATACAAGAGGATTTCCCGTAGATAGTGTAAAATAGGCCTTCCCTTAAGGGTGCTTTACACGAGACGATCTATCGTGCGATAGATCGTCGGGGTCACAGTTTTTGTGACGCACATCCGGCATCGCTTGCGACGTCGGGCTGTGTAACACCTCCGAGCGACGCAGTATCGCTCACAAATTGTGAGTCGTGTACTCGTTGCTCGGTTTCATAATCTCGCTTAATTAAAATGGCGCCGGTTGTTCATCGTTCCTGGGGTAGCACACGCCGCTCAGTGTGACACCCCGGGAACGATGAACAGCAGCTTGCCTCCGTCCCGCGGCACCCGCCGGCTATGCAGAAGAAAGGAGGTGGGCGGGATGTTTTCGTCCCGCTCATCTCCGCCCCTCCGCTTCTATTGGCCAGCCGCTGTGTAACGTTGCTGTGACGCCGAACGTCCCTCCCCCTTCAGGAAGAGGATGTTCGCCGCCCACAGCGACGTCGCACAGCTGGTAAGTGTGTGACGGGGGTAACAACTTTGTGCGCCACGGGCAACTAATTGCCCGTGACGCACAAACGATGGGGGCGGGTACGAGCAGGCTTTAAAGCAGGCTTTAAAGATTTATTCAGCCTTTTACATTTGCTGCTCATTCATAGGATAGGCCTTTAATATTATATTGTGGCCATACGTCTCTTGATACTCTTTGGCATTTACATTTAGTTTTAGGCCAGTTTGCACTTACCTGCATCTTACTTTTCTTGGCAGTGACACAAGGTATAGCTAATTTTTTAATATCCAAGGCACCGAAAACCCCTTTATCAATTAGAAAAATCTTTATTGGACCCAAAGTGAAAGAAGGAATAAAAACAGCGCAATGTTTCGGCCAATGCAGGGTCTTTATCAAGCCATAAAAAAAGTGTACGGTTGATAAAGGCCCTACGAGCTGTTTTTATCCCCTCATGCATATTGGGACCAATAAAGATTTTTGTAATTGATTAAGGAGTCTTTGATATTACAATATTGTACTTGCTTTGCAGGGCTATATATATATACACACACACGTAAATTTATTTACTCATATAGCGCTGTTAATTCCATAATTCCACAGCATTTTACATACATTGGCAACACTGCCCATTGGGGCTCACTGTCACTATGTTTTTGGAGTGTGGGAGGAAACTAGAGGAAACCCATGCAAACACAGGGCAAGCATACAAACTAATTCCTGATGATGCCCTTGGTGGGATTTGAACTTAGGACCCCAGAGTTGTAAGAGTGTAGTGCTAACCACTGAGCCACCAGGGTGCACAAAGCTGCACAAATGATTGGAGTGGTTGCATAGGAGACAACTGTCTTAAGTGTTACAGGGTATAGCATTATCCCATTGTCCAATGCTTCTATATATGTTGCACTTCACACTAGAAAGAACAAGGGCATTAAGTACAAATGATTCTGAAAGCTCATGTAAACATCGAAAAGAGTTAATGAGAACTGATGCACCTTCAAACAGCAGATTGTTGAGTGTTTTGAGAATTGAACCCCAACCAATCTATTATTTTTGGCGTATTCTAAGGATCTTTTAAAAACAGAATAACACCTTTAAAGCATTATAGTGTTCAATGATTCTGAAAACTAGAAGGCCAAGCTAAAGAAAATGTTGACTTTGGGCCCTATTCATGAAGATTTTTGCCAGTGTTCTGGCGTAGAAAGCTTTGAAAAGTCGCCAAATTTTGGCAGAACTCAAGTTTGTGTTAATTTGTCGAGATCTTTGGCATCCTCAAACCATTTTTGTTCAGCTTCATCATAATTGTGTGGACCTGGGGTGGGACAGGAGGCATGTTGATATCTACTCAAGAAATTCCTAACAAGAGTTGCTACGCCATAAATCTTACTCCAACAGGGACTGGAGTGAGATTGGAGGTGCAGTGGCACACAAATATGCCTGTTCATGAAACAGGAGTGTCTGACTCCAGTACACCTCCTGCCATTCTAGATAATTAAAGGGCTTAAAAGGAACCTGTCAGGTGCAATATGCACCCAGAACCACAAGCAGTTCTGGATGCCTATTACTAATCCCTGCCTAACCGTTCCTGTGTACACTAGCATAGATAAAGGGATCTTTAGAAAATGTAGTTTTAAAGATCTTTTATCTTACGCTAATGAGTGCAGGGATTAGTCCCAAGGGTGTTATATCCCCCGACTAGCCGCCCTCTTAGCATGTTAGTGTGCCGCCTCTGTGCCAGCAGCCTGCTTGGGTCTGGGCCTTCTGGTGGGTGGCTCGAGGGTCTCTGGACCCGGGGGATCCCGTGGACACTCCGAATGAAAAAGGTTGGGGGGATGGTGGATGTAGGACGTATATGTACGGTCTGGGCCGTACTAGGTTCGTGATGCCACTCACGGTATGTGGTGAGTTTGGACACCACCGCAGCAGTTATGGGGCACCCGGGGGAGATGTTGTGCAGCAAGTTGTTAACCCCTCCGTGGGCAGGGATGGTGGCCCCGGGACCCGTTGGGTGCTTTGTTGGTGCAGGGAGATGGGCGACCGCAGGGTACTGGTGTACTCACTATTGAAGGAAACACACGAGTCTCTGGTAAACCAAGGTGATGGTGGTCGGTGCCCGCAGCCGGCTGCGTTCTGGTCCCCCACCCGGCTGGTGGTCTCTGTCTTTCTCCTGCACCTTTGTGTAATGGTGGACTGCCTGTGCTTGCAACTTCAGGAGTCCGCTCCAGGCTGGATGTGGCCTAAGGAGCCCTTGCCCGCAGACGCTAGCCCGAAGGGATCTGTGAGCCCTGACAAATAAAGAAATAACGTTTGGAACACCATTCTAAGTCTGAACTGGGTGCAAAAACCTAAAAAAAAAATCACTATATGGAGAGAAGGTATGTACACCAGTGACTATGCAAGGAGAATACATGTAATAGCAGAAACTGCTGTGTGAATACTGGCCTGAGAAATACAATAGCTACATGCAAAAATGAAAAAATGAGAGTGGAACCTGCATTACTGCCATGAAATATGAATAAAGAGAAATTTAGCTCTTGAATTGATCAATGCAACAGAGCCCCAAACCTCTTCACTGTATTCTCTTATTTTTGGGGTCTCTAGCTAATGTGTGTCCTCTCTGAACTGGGTGCAAAAACCTAAAGACTTTGCAAGGGGAATTCATGTAATAGCAGAAACTGCTGTGTGAATACTGGCCTGAAAAATACAATAGCTACATGCAAAAATGAAAAAATGAGAGTGGAACCTGCATTACTGCCATAAAATATGAATAAAGAGAAATGTAGCTATTGAATTGATCAATGCAACAGAGCCCCAAAACCTCTTCATGGTATTCCCCTTGCATAGTCACTGGTGTGCTTACCTTCTCTCCATATAGTGATGTTTTTTTTAGGTTTTTGCACCCAGTTCAGACTTAGAATGGTGTTCCAAACGTTATTTCTCTATTTGTTAGTAGTCTTTCGTTTGTGAACCCGACCCCACCCATACCTTGCTGGTCCACATTATACATATATAACCTGGGTCTCAGCTTCCCATACTTGGTAAGTTTTTTAACTGCATGAGAGGACACACATTAGCTAGGGACCCCAAAAATAAGAGAATACAGTGAAGAGGTTTTGGGGCTCTGTTGCATTGATCAATTCAATAGCTAAATTTCTCTTTATTCATATTTCATGGCAGTAATGCAGGTTCGACTCTCATTTTTTCATTTTTGCATGTAGCTATTGTATTTTCCAGGCCAGTATTCACACAGCAGTTTCTGCTATTACATGTATTCCCCTTGCATAGTCACTGGTGTGCTTACCTTCTCTCTATAGTGATGTTTTTTTAGGTTTTTGCACCCAGTTCAGACTTAGAATGGTGTTCCAAACGTTATTTCTTTATTTATTAGTAGTCTTTTGGTTGTGAACCCGACCCCACCCATACCTTGCCGGTCTACATTATACATATACTAGCTGTACTATCCGGCTTCGCCCGGGTTAATAACTGTTGTTAACAAAATAGAATGTATTAATATTCCCGGGATAGAATGTATAAATAGAATGTATTAACGCCCAGGATAGTAACTTTCTCTCTGTTTCTCTCCCATTCTCTGTCGGTCTCCCCCTCTGTATATCTCTCTGTCTCTCTCTCTATCTCTTTGTCTGTCTCTTTCCCTGTCTGTCTCTGTTTCTTTCTCTGTCTGTCTCAATCTCTTTTCCTGTCTGTCTATCTATCTCTGTCACTTTCCCTGTCTGTCTCTTTCCCTCTCTTTCCCTCTCTTTCCCTATCTGTCTCTTTCCCTCTCTTTCTCTGTCTGTCTCTTTCCCTCTGTCTCTTTCCCTGTGTCTGTCTCTTTGTCTGTCTCTTTACCTGTCTTTGTCTGTCTCTTACCCTGTCTGTCTCTTTCCCTTTCTTTCCCTTTCTGTCTGTTTCCCTGTGTCTGTCTCTGTCTCTTTGTCTGTGTCTGTCTATTTACCTGTCTGTGTTTGTCTCTTAACTTGTCTCTCTCTTTCCCTCTCTTTCCCTCTCTTTCCCTATCTGTCTCTTTCCCTCTCTTTTCCTGTCTGTCTCTTTCCCTCTGTCTCTTTCCCTGCGTCTGTCTCTTTGTCTGTCTCTTTACCTGTCTTTGTCTGTCTCTTACCCTGTCTGTCTCTTTCCCTTTCTTTCCCTGTCTGTCTGTTTCCCTGTGTCTGTCTCTGTCTCTTTGTCTGTGTCTGTCTATTTACCTGTCTGTGTTTGTCTCTTAACCTGTCTCTCTCTTTCCCTCTCTTTCCCTGTCAGTCTGTCTCTTTGTCTGTCTGTCTGTTTGTGTGTGTCTCTTACCCTGTCTATGTCTGTTTCTTATCCTGTCTGTGTCTGCCTCTTTCCCTGTCTGTGTCTGTCTCTTTCCCTGGCTGCATTGTGACACACCAACATTCCATTTAAGGGCGTGGCTAAGCATTATTCTGAAGTTCTGGCTGCACTGTGGCTCCCAGCTCCATTCGCTTTAATGTAGCCAGGTTTTTTGGTGAATAACTGTAAAGAGCGGGGTTAAAATTTCCACTCAAAACATAGCCTATGACGCTCTCGGGGTCCAGAAGTGTGAGTGTGCAAAATTTTGTGGCTGTATCCGCGACGGTGCAGATGCCAATCCCGGACATATACACACACATACACACACACACACACACACACACACACACACACACACACACACACACACACACACATACACACACACACACACACACACACACACACATACACACACACACACACACACACACACACACACACATACACACACATACATACATACACACATTCAGCTTTATATATTAGATAGCCTGGGTCTCAGCATCCCATACTTGGTAAGTTTTTTAACTGCATGAGAGGACACACATTAGCTAGGGACCCCAAAAATAAGAGAATACCTTGAAGAGGTTTTGCGGCTCTGTTGCATTGATCAATTCAATAGCTAAATTTCTCTTTATTCATACTTCATGACAGTAATGCAGGTTCCACTCTCATTTTTTCATTTTTTATATGTAGCTATTGTATTTTTCAGGCCAGTATTCACACAGCAGTTTCTGCTATTACATGTATTCCCCTTGCATAGTCACTGGTGTCTTACCTTCTCTCCATATAAGGAACTCTGAGCCCTGGCGGTGGCCTTTTATCCCCCTCGGTGGGCTGTTGTCTTCTATTGGGACTTGGGTGGGACAGGACCTCTAGTCCTGGCCTCAATCGGTTAATTAGCTGGTTCCAGTCACTTCTGGTCCCGACTTCAGGGTCCGAGTGTGCTCCGGTTTCCGAGTCGGTTCCCCGGGTCAGTACTGGCGGGCCATTACCCTGTCCCGGTCTACCTCGGTTCCACCAAGCCGTCTTCCCAGTTCCTGCAGACGGAGACCACCGGCTGTCTCCTAGCCAAAAGTACCAGGGCTCCTACCCTGATACCTGTCAGTTTACTTCAGACCTGACACACAGGCATGACCTCTACTTCCACTGCCTGACTGCACTCAGCTCTGCACTGATCTCAACTGTTGTTTTCCTGCCCGACTCCTCGGTGGTGTCTTCCAACCGCCTAGTTCCAACCCCTGGTGTGTCCATCTAGCCCTGAGGGGGGTGACTAGGGTTTTGAAGGTTGGCTGATGTCACCTGTGAGGGAAAGGTGTAGTGCAGGGGCCTATCTGTGACTACCTGGCCCAACCAGGGCATCACATTAGTACGCCCACAGGGGTGTACTAACATGCTATTCAATTCAGCATCACCACCGGTGATGCGCGTACCTGTATTTGCTGTGACTGCGACTCCGAATGCCGGGCACTTCCAGTCATGCGTAGTAGACCTCCCTGAAGCTGGGATGTGTATATCCAGCGTCATACTGCGCATGACCGGAAGTGCCCGGCATTCAGAAGTGCCCGGCATTCAGAAGCGCTGTCACAGCTAACAAAGGTATGTGCATCCCTGCTGGTGATGCTGAATTGAATAGCATGTTTGTACAACCTTGTGGGCGTGCCAACATGCTAAGAGGGCGGATTAGTCGGGGGAACTAATGCCCTTGTGACTAGTCCCCGCGCTCATTAGCAAAAGGTAAAAGATCTTTAGAAATACTTTTTCTAAAAATCTGTTTACCTATACTAGTGTATACAGGGATGGTTAGGCAGGGATTAGCAATATGCACCCAGAACTGCTCGTGGTTCTGCGTGCATATTGCACCTGACAGGTTCACTTTAAGGTTCTGGTCCCATCTTCCTCAGAGGCTTTGTTCAGATCTTCCAATGCATTTTCTGCCAGATTTGAATCAAAGATGACTACTTCATGCAGCCCTAAATTTCATTAGAGAAACGTATACATAGCACTCCTCAGTTTGAATTATAATCCATGTAAGTGACTTTATTTAGTACATAAATACTGCGGTGAGGAGACAGTAAAAGAGCAGAAATGTTGCTGTGTATTGTGACGCCCTGGCAAAACCAGGTAGTCACACAATAGGCCCCCGCACAACACCATCCCTCACCTAGGTCACATACAGCCGACCTGAAACCCTAGTCACACCCCTCAGGGCAAGACAGGCACACCAGTGGGCGGGACCAGGCGGTTAGGAAACGCCCACCTAGGGGTCTAGACAGCCCGGGCGGGAAAACAAACAGAGATTGAGTTGTACTTCAAGTTGAGAGGAATGTGGGCTGGAGCTAGGTGTAGCTCCAGCAGAGGAGAAGTTCAAGTTGAATGGTGCCAGGGTCGGAGCCTTGGTACCTTGGTTAGGTGGCAGACGGTGGTCTCCATCAGCAGGAGATGGGAAGACGGCTCGGCAGATCAGAGGAGGACAGGGTTGGAGCCCGCCAGTACCGACACCGGAGACCCAACCGGAAACCGTGCACAGAGGGTTACTCGGACCCTGAAGCCAGGACCGGAACCAACGACCTAGCTAATCAACCAATTGAGGGCAGGATTACAGGTCCTGTCCCAACCAAAGTCCCAAAATCAGACAACCACCTACAGAGAGGGATAGGGCAACCGCCAGGGCCCATAGATCCCATGGGTCAGCGTCAGCGGGCACGGCTCCTCAGGCACACAGGAAGCCGGGAGCGGACTCCCGTGTTCCATACCGGGAAGTCCAAACACACAACCACAACCAGTGCAGAGGAAGAGACGGCGACCATCAGCCCGGGTGGGGGACCAGAGTACAATCGGCCACAGCGGCCTGCCACCAGCACCTTGGTTTACCAAAAGACTCGTGTGATTCATTTACTTGTGAGTAACCAAACATCCCCTGGTAGTCCAGGCGTGCAGGCCCCTGCCATCGCCATACCCTGCACAGAGACACTGGGCCCCGGGGCAACCATCCCTACCCATGGAGGGGTTAACATCTGGCTGCCATTTCATCTCCCCCGGGTATCCCACAACAGCAGCGGTGGTGACTCACTTCACCACACACCATGGGGGGGCGGGCGAAGAGTCTGCAGCATGTGACCCAAGCAAATAAAGGGCAGAGACGACAGGACTCTGTGCCCCTTTTGTTCCTGGACACCGACAACGAAACATGGCCGACCAGTCTGCAAATGAGCAGTGGAGGAGCCCATGCCTGGAACAGCCGATTGGGTGGAAGCCCAGACCCAACGCATGTGCCGCAGGATCCAGGCTCAGGCCAGATTCTTGCTGAAGCAATGGACGGCCGAGATGGCGGAGCTGGCTGCAGCTGTTCGGGCCCGTGAAGTGGAGGCGACCTCAGAGGAGAGGGTAAGCGACCCACATCCCTATGTCCCACCGGGACCAGCCCACCAGGCTGGGGGCCCGGTCTTCCCCCGTCCGCTTTGCCGCCTCCCTCACTGCCCGTACCTGCGGCCGACACCCGCTTGGTCCGCTGCCACCAGCCACGGCAGCGCTACCCATTCCATCTGCCCGTGAGGCCCTGCCAGCGGAACCCTCAGGCCGTAAGCACGTCACCAATCCAGCACCCGTACCAGCTCCACGCCAGACCACAGCCCGGAAGACACCTCGTCCGGCCCCGATCCAGGCCGTGACCCTGGAGACATCACTCCCGGTCCCGGAGAAAGCAGCACCCGCAACGATGGCGGCCCCGGTAGTCCGCCCGACCACAGCGGAGGCAGCGCTGCCAGAGACGCTAACTGCTCCCAAGTTCCCGACCTCTGCTGAAGCGCAGCGGGGATGCACCTGTGGGACAGAAGAGCGGGCCATGACACAGCGGAGCCCTCCATTGCCAGTGGTGTCGGTCGTAGGCGGCATGGAGGAAGTTCGGCTGGGCACAGCCCCCACGCAGGTGGAAGCAGAGCATACAGCAAGTGCTCCGTATTGGGAATGGCAGTGGCGCCAGCTGAACAAAGAAATAGCGGCCAAGGAAAAGAGAAAGGCGGAGGTACTGTCCCGGACATATACTGAAAAGGACCATCTCCGGAATGCCATCTTCCGGGTGCGGGGCCCAAGATGCCCAGGCCAGGTCCGGCACTTCAATGCCCAGAGAGGCTGGGGCTTCATCTACGAGCCGGGCCTGGAGGCCGAGATCTTTGTGTCCCAGAGGGATGTGGCCCCTTATCTGCCTATTGGCCAACCAAACCGAGACCTGGAGCCCAGAGAATTGGTCTCGTATACCCAGCATTGCGGGGAGAGGGGGTGATTCGCCCTGGATATCAAGAGATGGGTGAGCGATGGAGAAAAATTCTACCTCCGCCCCTCTCCGCCACCTCCAGCACAAAGGATGATTAGTAGGTAGCGAATCCCGGCTACCCCAAGTGTGAGTCCCGGTTGGGACTGTTAACCCTTTAAAATTCCCATTTAAAAGTTTTAAAAATGGACCATGGCCATGAACTAGTAGGTCAGCCCAAAAACTGTTGGGCCTTGTAAATAGTCCCTGACCAACCTTCTCATCCTGCTACAGTCTCTAGAGAGGCTGGTTGGAGGAAGGGCCTGCGGTAGAGTGGGCCGAGGCCCAGTCACCACCAAAACCGGTGACTACCCTCCAGGTCAGGGGTCCCCTGGACATAGGGCCCTTGACAAAGACTGCCGGGCAAGGAACTTTTTACGCGGCCCGTAATGGAAACATCCGGACCTGTCCTGTACTTGGGCAAAGAGTGCGCACCATTACTTAGCGGTGGCACCAGGGGGCAGGTTGTTTTGGATGGGGGTGAGGTGAGAAGGACCCGGTCCATTCCATCCCGGTTTTGCATGTGTAATGTTTAAGAAAAGTGCCTCCCGTAAGGGATGAAAAACAAAATGTACCACTGTTATTATACTTGTAAGATTCTTTTTTCTATTTAAATTCCTGTTAAATAAATGTTGGTGGTCGGACAGCCCACGGACAGTCTGTATTAAACCAAGGAGGAATGTGACGCCCTGGCAAAACCAGGTAGTCACACAATAGGCCCCCGCACAACACCATCCCTCACCTAGGTTGCATACAGCCGACCTGAAACCCTAGTCTCCCCACCTCAGGGCAAGATGGGCACACCAGTGGGCGGGACCAAGCGGTTAGGAAACGCCCACCTAGGGGTCTAGACAGTCCCGGGCGGGAAAACAAATAGAGATTGAGTTGTAGTTCAAGTTGAGAGGCGTGTGGGCTGGAGCTAGATGTAGCGCCAGCAGAGGAGAAGTTCAAGTTGAACGGTGCCAGGGTCGGAGCACCTGGTACCTTGGCTAGGTGGCAGACAGTGGTCTTTGTCAGCAGGAGACGGGAAGACGGCTCGGCAGATCCGAGGAGGACTGGAGCAGGGTTGGAGCCTGCCAGTACCGACACCGGGGACCCGACCGGAAACCGTGCACAGAGTTGGTACTCGGACCCTGAAGCCAGGACCGGAACTAATGACCTAGCTAATCAACCAATTGAGGTCAGGTTTACAAGTCCTGTCCCAACCAAAGTGCCAAAATCAGACAACCACCCACAGAGAGGGATAGGGCAACCGCCAGGGCCCATAGATCCCACGGGTCAGCGTCAGCGGGCACGGCTCCTCAGGCACACAGAAAGCCAGGAGTGGACTCCCGTGTTCCATACCGGGAAGTCCAAACTCCCAACCAGTGCAGTGGAAGAGACAGCGACCATCAGCCCGGGTGGGGGACCAGAGTACAACCGGCCGCGGCGGCAGGCCACCAGCACCTTGGTTTACCAAAAGACTCGTGTGATTCATTTACTTATGAGTAACCAAACATCCCCTGGTACGTCTGAGCGTGCAGGCCCCTGCCATCGCAATACCCTGCACAGAGACACTGGGCCCAGGGGCAACCATCCCTATGCGCGGAGGGGTTAACATCCGGCTGCCATTACATCTTCCTCGGGTATCCCACATCAGCAGTGGTGGTTACTCACTTCACCACACACCATGGGTGGCGTCACGAACCGAATACAGTCAAGGCCGTAAAACTACGTTGCCCCCTTTTTCATTCGGTGTGTCCGCGTGACCCCCGGGTCCGGAGGATCCCTTGAGCCACACAGCGGGTCCGGATCCGAGCAGCACCGGCTGCTGGCACGGGGGCGGCACATGTATCATGTATACAGTCCAATTGTTGCCAACAAAAATGAAAATAAAAGAAATAAATGAAACCTAATGGACCAAACAATAGGAACATTTTCTAATTTACATTCTAATGGACATGATTAGAGATGACCAAACCAAAGATTCAGTGTTTGTACTGAACACAGAGGAGATTGAGTGCGTATGCAGACCACTCGGACGAGTATCGTTTTGCTCAGATACGCCCAGTATGAGCCGCTTGCAGTGTTTGATTGGCTCATACTGGGGTTAACAAGAGCGTGATCGGATGTAGTGTGCACTCCCCAAAATGGAAAAACCCCATCCACCTGCCTAATGAAGTGTTCTGTCTATGGCTGGCTGCATGCAGGCGGATACCCAAACTGCCCAGTTAGTGACTTCCATTGGCGTTCAGGTAACGTTTTGGTCCCAAATGGAACATTTTCAAAAGTCCGGTTTTACCCGCGAAACCAAACTTACATGGGTCCGCTCATCTCGGAAGATGATACAACCCATGGACAAGAGCCATGTTGTCTCTAGAAAAACAAATACTATATTTTTATAACTCTTTTACTAATGAGCATAAGAATATAATCTGTTTTAATAATGGTATAAAGAATTGGAGCACCCCATATTCAGAATTCAGTAAGATCATCTCTGCAATGTGCATTGTTCATTAGAAACATATCTGAGCACTATACTGCATTTACAGATGGTGCTCATATCGTACAGTAGGCAGATTCACGCCTCTTCTTTCCCTGCTGCATATCACAATAATATGCAGGTGATAATGAGGTGAGTTGGCAACATTCAGGACTCCAGCCATTGTGCTAGTGAATAAAAATGTTTTTGGATTATAATGCAGAAAACAGATTATTAGTAAAGCATCTGTTGATATTGTCATCATTAGAATAACTATTGCTATGCATCCAAGGAAAGTTCTGCACTTCATTATTGGGACTCAAATACTATTTTATTAAAATACAGTATAAATATTATATATGCACATGTGAGTACAAGAATGCCAACATTCTTTTAAAGTTTATCTACTCACAACACCCTCCTATGGTATTTGGGTCTGAAATTCAGTGATCTTCTCTATTAGCCAAACAAAAATTAGGCGTAGGGCTTTAAGAGGTTCGGCACATGGAGGGTGAAGCATCTGAGTGGGCCCCTAACCAGGTACCCCTGAATACTACAGTGGCATATTCTAATTGTTAATATAGGGGAACTTTACAGATAACCGCATTATTACAGAAAACAAATCACTATAGAAAGACTAGCTCTGATTTTGTCACCATATGATGACCATGTAGTGGTAGATTTCAAGCCAGAGAAGATGTAATAGATTATAATATAGTTACAGTTAATGACTTATGCCCCTTTCACTCATCAGTTTTTTGCCAACAGTCACAATCCGTTTTCTCGACTGATCGACGGATCCGTCGCATATTCTGGCTAAACTGATGCGACGGGTCTATTTTTAATGGATCTGACTAGCTGGTGGCTAAATAATAAATTGGAGCATGCTCAGTTAAAAAAAACGGAATCCGTTGCCAGATTCCGTCATTTGACGGATGGCGATGGATCTTGCGCCCCTAAGCTTCCATTCTACCAAACAACAAATGGTGATGGATCTGTTGCTGTCCGTTTTTTTGACGTACACAAAAAACAATACTTTGGCTGTTGTCTCTGACAAAAATTTTCGATGGATCCGTCAAACGACGGATGAAATGTGAGGCCATCCGTCGCAATACAAGTCGATGAGAAAAAAATAGATTGAGCGGCATCAGTCGCAAGATCCGTTTTTTACGACGGATTGTGACTGACGGCAAAAAACTGTGTGATAGGGGACTTAGGCCCTGTGCGCACTTACCGTTTTTTTGCCGTGGATTTCCTGCGGTTTTGCTGCATGTTTCGCTGCATGTTATGTTCATAACATCTCTGCAGTGATTCACCAGCAAATCCTATGGGAAATATAAAATCCTGTGCGCACTATGCAGATTTTGACAGCTGCATGTTTTGCTGCGGGATTCCCGCAGCAAAAACAATTGCATGTCACTTCTTTTCCGCACGTCGCTGCGGCATTACACTCCATTGACTGCAATGTAATTGGGAAATCCCGCAGGGAATAACGCAGGCAGCAAATTCTGTGCGGTTCATTGTGTTTTCCTGCGTTATTTCCTGCGGTATTTCACGGTTTCGGGACATAATGTTCATCACTGCCTGTGGTTTGCAGGGAAGTGATGTCATTATGACAGGAAGAGGATGCGGAGCAGAGAGTAAACACACACACATCACACTCACACACAGACACAGACATATAGAATACACATAGAAATCAAACGGACATATAAAAATAAAAAAAAGTGGGCTCCGCCATATTTTTACCGTCCAGCTGACATACAAACACAGCGGCGGCCCGGTATTCTCAGGCTGGGGAGGGCGAGGGCCAGGGTTAATGCCCGCCCCCTCCCGCAGCCAAGAATATCAGCCCGCAGCTGCCCCGGGACTGTTGCATGCATTATGCGGCAGTCCTGGACTGTCCCCGACTCTTCCAGATTGCTGTGATGTGGTGGCAATCAGGGTCACAATGAGTTAATGGCAGCGCATTGCTGCCACTAAGTCCAGGCTTTAATCATGTCAGCGTCTATGAGACAGCCTTCTTGATTAACCTGTAAGTAAAGTGAATAAACACAGACACCGAAAAATCCTATATTTTAAATAAAACACAAAAAAGCCCTCTCTTTCACCACTTTATTAACACCCCCAAACACACAGCTCCGGCGTAATCCACCGAGGTCCCACGTCGCGTCAGCATCCAGCCGCGACTGATACTTTACAGAATGCAACGTCGTAACGAGATTACAGAGAGGTAACCACAGGTCATTTCCCACGGCCGGTAATGTGAACACACTACCGCCGGGAGAAATGCAGTGTGTCGATTGTTGATTGATCTGTCCTCTATCTATCTATCTATCTATCTATCCCTCTAGCTATCTATCCATCTATCTATATATCTATTCTATCTGTATATTTATCTATTTATCTATCTATCTATCTATCTATCTACTATCTATCTCAGAAGGAAATTACTTTTTTTTTTCAATGTGCCTTATTGCATTGAATGCATTAAAACACATGTACCAACCCGTGGCAAAACCGCGGTAAAAATACCACGGCAATATCGAGGCAATACCGTGGAAAAACCACAGCAAACCGCGGCAAACCGCATGCGGTTTTCGGGTGGAGTTTGCAGCATTTTTTTACCGCGGGTGCGGAAATCTTTCAGACCCTGCGGAATTTTCTTAAGAAAATTCAGTTTTCCAGTGCGCACAGGGCCTTAGAGGTAATGTTATTTCTGGAGTCGTCCACTTTACCCTTATTTTCTATCTGGCCCAGACTGACATAACATTTCCAGCCATGACTCATCTGTAGACATTACAACAAAGGACATCTGACTTCCCACATTTCTAACACCATTTCCATCTATTCCCATTCTGCTCAAACATCTCATCCTACTGATACCAATTCTGAACCGCTGCTACTGCTTGTGTCCCTATTAGAGATGAGCGAACCGGTCCCGGTTCGGCTTGAGGCCGGTTCGCCGAACGGGGGTCCCGTTCGAGTTCGGTTCGTCGAACGTTCGACGAACCGAACTCGAACGTATAGGCTATAATGGGAGGCAATCACAAACACATAAAAATGCATGATAAATGTACACAAACAGTTAATAAACATTGCCATAACACTTACCGGTCCTCGCGATCCCTTCTGCACTCTGTCTCCTGCCGCTATTCCATCCGATGATCGCTGAATCCTCCCGGTGACCTGCACTGCCAGCAGAGATGCAGGACCTATCGTGACGTCAAAATAGCCATGTGACCAGTCACATGGCTATTATCTCATTGGCTACAGACTGGTCACATGACTATGACACGTCATGTAGGACCTGCGAGTGCATCTCTCCGGTACACGGTACACATATGTGTATCGCCGTGTACCGGCGACATGCTCTAGCACACGGTCGACTCCCCGTTCCGTTAGGGACCGGCTGACACAGCCGGTCATTAACGGAGATCACCGTTGCCATAGCAACGCAGTTAGCGGTGACGTCACCGCTAACCGCGGCTCCGAGAGCACCGTTGCTATGGTAACGCGTCTGTCAGCGTTACCGCTAGCAGCCAGCACTGATCACTCACGGAGTGAAGGCTGCACGCTGCTTCCCGATTGTAGTGATGATTGTAGTGAGGATGGAGGTTCCCCAGCCCCAAGTGATGAGCTGGTGAATCTCATCCTCACTACAATCGTCACTACTACTACACTAGAAAGAAAGAAGACAGAAGAGCAGGATCGTGGAGGGCTGACAGGGGGTAATAAAGATGGAGTCTCTAATGTGTCTGTGTATTTATTTCTATTAAAGTATTTTTTCTCTGTGTGGTGTCTTTTTTTTAACCCTTTATTGGAGATTCTTAATGGCCGGGTCAAACGTGCCTGACATTAAGAATCTCTGGCTTAATACTGGCTAGTAAAACAAAGCCAGTATTAACTCATGATTACCCAACAAGCCACCCGGCTCCAGGGCTGTTGGAAGAGTTGGATACAGCACCAGATGATGGCGCTTCTATGAGAGCGCCATTTTCTGGGACGGCTGCGGACTGAAATCCGCAGCAGAGGCACCCACAAACCTCGGGCTAACCTGTTCTGCGGATTCCAATCCCCAGCTGCCTAGTTGTACCCGGCTGGACACAAAAATGGGGCGAAGCCCACGTCATTTGTTTTTTAATTATTTCATGAAATAAGTGAAATAATTAAAAAAAAACGAGCTTCCCTATATTTTTGGTTCCCAGCCGGGTACAAATAGGCAACAGGGGGTTGGAGGCAGCCCGTGGCTGCCAGCTGTACCTGGCTAGCATACAAAAATATGGCGAAGCCCACGTTATTTTTTTGCTGGGCAAAAAACTTCTGCATACAGTCCTGGATGGAGTATGCTGAGCCTTGTAGTTCTGCAGCTGCTGTCTGCTCTTCTCCATACAGACAGACAGCAGCTGCAGAACTACAAGGCTCAGCATACTCCATCCAGGACTGTATGCAGAAGTTTTTTGCCCCCTGAAAAAATTATGTGGGCTTCGCCATATTTTTGTATGCTAGCCAGGTACAGCAGGCAGGTACGGCTGCCCCCAACCCCCAGTTGCCTATTTGTACCCGGCTGGGAACCAAAAATAAAGGGAAGCCCTTTTTTTATTATTTCATGAATTTCATGAAATAATTAGAAAACAAATGACGTAGGCTTCGCCCCATTTTTGTGTCCAGCCAGGTACAACTAGGCAGCTGGGGATTGGAATCCGCACCACAGGTTGGCCTGAGCTTTCTGGGCCCCACTGCTGCGAATTGCAGTCTGCAGCCGCCTCAGAAAATGGCATTTTCATAGAAGCGCCATCTTCTGGCGCTGTATCCAACTCTTCCAGCACCTGCCTGCTATACCTGGCTAGCATACAAAAATATGGCGAAACTCACGTCCTTTTTTTGTAGTTTTTTGGCAAAAAAAATAAAAAATGCTTCCCTGGATTTTCCATTGCCAGTGAAGGTAACACCAAGCAGTGGGGGTTAGCAGCCAGTAGCTGCTTGGATTACCCTTAGCTAGCAATACAAAAAATGCAGCGGGCGCCCATATTTATTTTTTTTAATTATTTATATAAATAACTAAAAATAAAATGGGCTTCCCTGTATTTTGATTGCTGGACATCACAGTGCTGTAAAAATAAATCTTTAAAAAAATGACGTAGCGCTCCGCGGTATTTTTGATTCTCAGCGCAGATAAAGCAGACAGCTATGGGTTGCCACCCCCATCTGCCTGCCGTTACCTTGGTTGGCAATCAAAATACAGGGAAGCCCATTAATTTTTTCTATTTAAAAAATAGTTAAAAAAAAAATGACGTTGGGTCCCCCCATTTTTGATAGCCAGCTAGGGTAAAGCAGACGGCTGTAGCCTGAAAACCACAGCTGGCAGCTTTACCGTGGTTGGGGATCCAATGTGGAGGTCCCCTCAGGCTCTTTTTTATAATTATTTTATAAATATTAATAATTACACAAAAAAAGTAGGGTCCCCTCCAAATTGGATCACCAGCCAAGGTAAAGCGGACAGCTGTGGTCTGGTATTCTCAGGGTGGGAAGGTCCATAGTTATTGGGCCTTCACAGCCTAAAAATAGCAGGCCGCAGGCACCCCAGACGTGGCGCATCCACTAGATGCGCCAATCCTGGCGCTTCACCCCAGCTCATCCCGTGCCCTGGTGCAGTGGCAAACGGGGTAATAAATCGGGTTGATACTAGCTGTAAAGTCACCTGAGATCAAGCCCAGCAGTTTGTGATGTCATGGCGTCTATTAGATACCCAACATCATAAACTGTCAGTACTAACAAAAACAAAAAATCGACAAAAGAAATTTATTTGAAAAAACAGTCCCCAAAACATTTCCTCTTTCACCAATTTATTGTAAGAAAAAAAAATAAAGGGGTCCCACGACGACTCTGGACCGTCTAGAATATGGGGGGGAGACACTCAGGGAACGTATCCCCCATTTTCTAGGAGTGCGGACCCTTCATGTGAGGAGTGTGGGTGCAATGAATCTGCACTCACTCTCCCCGGGTCCACAGCAGCAGAGTCCATGTCGTAATGGTTGCTACCAAAGCTGCAATGCCCTGCTCATGAGGTAAGGGCATGCCTAATCAGGAGAACTACTGTAGAGGAAGCTCTGCTCACTGGTATATAGGTGCTCAGAGGTAATAATAGATAAAATTAGTGAGTAACCTCGGCACTCTAAATCTCCCAGACTAAGTCAGTAAGTCACAATGGATAGTAATGCAAAATCACTCTTTATTGGTCCGTATTAAGAAAATTTTTTTTTTCATAAGCATATATGTTTTTGTCCAAAACAAGTTACAAATGACGTTTCGGCCTGAGCCTTCGTCAGATTGGACTTATCTCCATGTAATCATGAAAAATGACAATAATCAGTATCACATAAGAGTGAGAGAACAATAACATAAACTCGAACAATGTAGAGGTACAATTGGGATGCAGCAAAAAAATTGCAACACAGCAAGAAATGAAACACATGATACAAATGTCATAATACAGTACAAGGACAATATAGTAATGACAAATATGGGGTCAGAGTAGACTTAGACTGCTCTGGTACGAAAGAGATGTCAATCATAAAGTAACATGTGCAGTAGGTGTAGAGCTACAGTATGCATGGCAGAGCTAATGGGTAGACCGACCATAGAAAAAGAACGGAGAAAAAGTGGAGAAAAAGTGGAGAAAAAAATGGAGAAAAAGTGGAGAAAAAGTGGAGAAAAAGTGGAGAAAAAGTGGAGAATAAGTGGAGAAAAAGTGGAGAAAAAGTGGAGAAAAAAATGGAGAAAAAGTGGAGAAAAAGTGGAGAATAAATGGAGAATAAATGGAGAAAAAGTGGAGAAAAAGTGGAGAAAAAAATGGAGAAAAAGTGGAGAAAAAGTGGAGAAAAAGTGGAGAAAAAAATGGAGAAAAAGTGGAGAATAAATGGAGAAAAAGTGGAGAAAAAGTGGAGAAAAAAATGGAGAAAAAGTGGAGAAAAAGTGGAGAAAAAGTGGAGAAAAAGTGGAGAAAAAATGGAGAAAAAGTGGAGAAAAAGTGGAGCACCCTTTGGTGCCTTTCATGTGGCACTAAGGGGTGCTTAGCTTTATATTTAGCCAAAAAAATGAAAAAAAAAAATGACGTAGGGTTCCCCCTAGTTTTGTAGCCAGCTAGGGTAAAGCAGACGGCTGCAGCCTGCAGACCACAGCTGGCAACCTCACCTTGGCTGGTAATCCAAAACTGAGGGCACCCCACGCTGTTATTTTAAATTAAATAAATAATTTAAAAAAAAAAAAACACGTAGGGGTCCCCCAAAATTGGATCACCAGCCAAGGTAAAGCAGACAGCTGGGGCCTGATATTCTCAGACTAGGGAGGTCCATGGTTATTGGACTCTCCCAAGCCTAAAAATAGCAGGCCGCAGCCGCCCCAGAAGTGGCGCATCCATTAGATGCGCCAATCCTGGTGCTTCGCCCCAGCTCATCCCGCGCCCTGGTGCGGTGGCAAACGGGGTAATATATGGGGTTAATACCAGATGTGTAATGTCAACTGGCATCAAGCCCTGGGGTTGGTGAGGTCAGGCGTCTATCAGATACCCAACATCACCAACCCAGTCAGTAATAAAAAAAAATAGACGACAAACACATTTTTATTTGAAAAAACAGTCCCCAAAACATTCCCTCTTTAACCAATTTATTAGAATGAAAAACAAATCCAGGTCTGCTGTAATCCAAGGGGTTGCCATGACGATCCACACTGTCCCAGTCAATGAAGAGCAGGATGTTCCCCATTGGCTGGGAGAGCAGTGCCGTGACCTGAGCTAACATCAATGGGTCAGCCCAGGTCACTGCAGGGGATGACAAGTGCTGCTGTCAGCGAGGTACATTACCTGCACTGATCTCCAGCACTGCCGACAGCCCCTGTCACTGAGTTCAATGACCGGCGCCTTCACAGCCAAATATCGCGAAAGGTCCGTGACGTCACCGCTAGTCAGTCTCGGGTCGGAAGTGAGAGGTGATGTGACAAGCGGCGGCCATGGAGGACAGTGACAGCACTGAGGTCGGGATGGCGGGACTTCATCACCGCAGGTAAGCCGAGCGGGGGGGGGTGTGGGGGGTGTGCGTGCGTGTGTGTGTGTGTGTGAGAGTGTGTGTGTGTGTATGTATGTGTACATGCCGCGTGCAGGAGGGGGCGGAGCGAGCTGAGCGGGGAAGTGTGGGCTTCCTGCACGTAACTAAGATAAACATCGGGTTACTAACCAAAGCGCTTTGCTTGGATACCCGATGTTTATCTTGGTTACTAGCTTGTGGCAGGCTGCCAGCGATGGCTCCTGCACACTGTAGCTGTAAAAAGCCCTGCTTTTTGCTGCTAGAACCGTTCTCGAACGTATCTAGAACTATCAAGCTTTTGCAAAAAGCTCGAGTTCTAGTTCGATCTCGAACAGCCCCCAAAATCACTCGAGCTTAGAACTGGAGAACCTCGAACCGCGCTCAACTCTAGTCCCTATTACTGCACCTGCAGTTTTGTAAAAAACAAAGCTCCTGTAGGTGCCCATATAATAATGGCCACCACTGTGCACCTTATAAAGTAAAATGCCTCTGTTGTGCCCTCTAGATGGTAAAATTGCCCCCTAGAAAATATTAATGCCCTGTGCAAGTTCCCAAGAAAATGAGTGTCCACAATTTTCCCCTAGAAAGTAATAATGCCCTGTGTGCTCCCTTCACAGTAACAACACCCTAAAGGGTGCTTTACACGCTGTGATATCGCTACCGATATATCGTCGGGGTCACGTTGTTAGTGACACACATCTGGTGCCGGTAGTGACATCACAGCGTGTAATACTAATGAGCGACAATCAACGATCGCAAAATCATTCCAAAATGGTGATCATTGACACGTCGCTCATTTCCTTAATATCGCTGCTGCCACCAGTACGATGTTGTTCGTCGTTCCTGTAGCGATGTCGCAGTATGTAATGCACCCTTAAGTGCTGCTACAACAGAAAGTATTAATTGCTTCCCTTCTTCCAAGAGCCGTAACTTTTTTATTTTTCTATCAATCTTGCTATATAAGAGCTTGTTTTTTGCACGACGAGTTGTTCTTTTAAATTAAATCATATGTTTTACCTTATATTGTACTGGAAAATGACGAAAAAATTCCAAGTGCAGAAAAATTTAAAAAAATAAAAATTCGATTGCATGATTGTTTTTGGGATATATTATTCACTGTGTTCACTATATAGTAAAACTGATGTATTGGTTTGATGTCTCAGGTTGACACGTGTTTATAGACACCAAACATGTATAGGTTTACTTTTATCTAAAAGGCACTTTACATGCAGTGATATCGCTATCGATATCGCTAGAGAGCGTAACCACCCCTGTTGGTTGTGCGTCACGGGCAAATTGCTGCCCGTGGCGCACAACATCGCTTACACCCATCACACATACTTACCTGCCAAGCGACGTCGCTCTGGCCGGCGAACCGCCTCCTTTCTAAGGAGGCGGTTTGTGTGGCATCACAGCGGCGTCACTAAGCGTCCGCCCTATAGAAACGGTGGGGCGGAGATGAGCGGGACGAACATCCCGCCCACCTCCTTCTTTTCTCATTGCGGGCGGCCGCAGGTAAGGTGATGTTCCTCGTTCCTGCGGTGTCACACGTAGCGATGTATGCTGCCGCAGAAACGACGAACAACCTGTGTCCTGCAACGATAATCGGGAAAGGAACGGCGCGTCAACAATCAACGATTAGGTAAGTAATTTTGATCGTTAACGGTCGTTAGTGCGCTTCACATGCAACAACGTCGCTAACGATGCCGGATGTGCGTCACGAATTCCCTGACCCCAACGACATCTCGTTAGCGATGTCGTTGCGTGTAAAGCGGCCTTAAGGTGTTAAAAAAAATTCAAAAGTTTGTCCAAAAAAAGTGGCAAACTTTTCACGCCATTTTCTGCGACCTGTAGAATTCTCATTTTTTGGGATCAATTGCTCAGTGAGGGCTTATTTTTTGCATGTCAAAATGATATTTTAACGGTATAATTTTTGCACAGATCCTAATTTTGATCTCCTGTTATTTGGAATTTGAAATTTTTTTGCTGCTACGCCGTTTATCGATCAGATTAATTGATTTTATATTTTGATATATCGGACATTTCTGAACATTGCTATACTAAATGTATGTGTATTTTTTATTTTTTTAAACCTTTTATTTTCAATGGCGCAAAAGGAGGTTAATTTGAACTTTTAGTTTTTTTCAATTCCTTAATACTTTTTTTAGCTTTTTTTTTATTTTACTAGTCCCTATTGGCTCCTTTTACGATCAGCAGTCTGATCGCGCATTCATTTCTGTTGATCACAGCTACACAGCTGAGATCACCAGAAATGCTCGTCTCTTGGAAAGCCAGCTTAAGGGTATGTGCGCACGTTGCTTTTTACCTGCTTTTTACCTGCTTTTTTGCTGCTTTTTCTTCTGCGCTGTTTAATGCCAAAATGGATGTGTTCTTCTATTCAAGCAAAGTCTATGGGAATTTGGGTTTCTTGTTCACACTATGTTGTTCAAAATGCTGCCTTTTTGTGGCAGAACTTTGGTCAAAAACTCAGCTTTGCAGTGCAGAACCCAAATGGCAAAAACAATTGACATGTTGCTTCTTTGAAAAGCTGAGTTTTTGACCAAAGTTCTGCCATAAAAAGGCAGCATTTTGAACAACATAGTGTGAACAAGAAACCCAAATTCCCATAGACTTTGCTTGAATAGAAGAACACATCCATTTTGGCATTAAACAGCGCAGAAGAAAAAGCAGCAAAAAAGCAGGTAAAAAGCAACGTGCGCACATACCCTTACACCTTACAATTAGGTATGCGATCTTGTATGCGATGTGACACGCCCAGGTCGCATATGCGATCTAATGAGATTGCACGTAGGTCGTTTATTTGCTGTCACACGTGCGTTAGTAGTCTTTTTTTTAATTGATCAATATTGTGTGCGATCTTTTAGATCATGTGTTCTCTGACGTATGCATTGTGCACCCTTTTTTTTAATTTAAATTACAACCATCAATTGACGCAATTACGTTATATTTTTGTTTTATAAAATACACCAGAACTATGTGCGCTGCATTCAAGACTATTAAAGGCTTGCAATGCATGTTTTATTTGGCAACCCACTATAAAAATATCGCACGTGCGTTAAAATTGCAATTTTTTTTTTTTTCCCCTTGATTTGTCATTCTTGTTTTTTGAAACTTGCTAGGTAATTGCTTGATTTTAATAATGTTTATGAATCATGGCAGTGTTTCAAGGCATTGCAGGATGCCATTTAAAGAGAGATTAAGCCGTAACGCAAGTACGATTATTTAAATGTATGGGGATGGATGTAAAAGCTTGACGTTCAACAACACACCCACAAAGCTTCTGACGTATAAAAGTTGGGTTCCCAAAATCGTAGGAGGGATGTCACACGTTACAATTAACTAGGTTTGTACAATAGACCGTACAATGCATGAGGAATAAACGACGTATATGCGATCAACGAATTTGCGTTCAATCTTGATCGCACGTAGGTGTCACACGCAAATACGTCATGAACGATGCCGGATGTGCGTCACTTACAACTTGACACCGACGACGAATTGAAAGATATAGTGTAGCGTGTAAAGCTGGCATAACAGGCAGCACTCAGCTGGCTGTTACAGGAAGTGAGTCATGAGAGCTACAGAAGTCATCACATGACTCTGTGCTAACATGGAAACAATCGGCTCCATGTAATCACGTCACATGATGTGCGATGGCGGCTGATGAAAGAACGTTTACTGCGGCGGGAATTTAAATTGCGCTGTCACATTTTGACAGTGTGATTTAAGGGATTAACAAGCGCGGGTGGATTGTGGATCCACTTGCACCTATGAGGAACACATGTCAGGTGCTCAAATCAGCTGTATGAAATCGAAAGTAAATCCAAATCCAAATCCAAAGTAAAGAGGAGTGGGGATAAAGCTCACCATTAGTTCTGCAGACCCACAGGTGTGAAGACATGGCTGGCTACCACAATTTAAATAGAAAAAAGGAAAGGTCCAGCACCAAAATTTTCCATTAAAAAATCTGTCTTCTTTATTCAGAAATCACGCACATGATCAAATCAAATATGTCCCATGATGTGGACCTAATAAGGCAAAATCCTTACGCGTTTCAGAGATGACTCCTTACTCATAGGCATACAGAGTACCATATACAAGTAGAAACATGCTACATCATGACCAGACCACATACCACCACACAGTGACTAAATAATATACTGATCATTAATAAAAGCCACAATACTAATAATACCACTAATAACATTATACTCATGAGCTCTATATACAGTGCTGGTCAAAAGTATTGGCACCCCTGCAATTCTGTCAGATAATACTCAGTTTCTTCTTCAAAATGATTGCAATCACAAATTCTTTGCTATTATTATCTTCATTTAATTTGTCTTCAATGAAAAAAAAAAAATTGTCATAAAGCCAAATTGGATATAGTTCCACACTAAACATAAAAAGGGGGTGGACAAAAGTATTGGCACTGTTTGAAAAATCATGTGATGCTTCTCTAATTTGTGTAATTAACAGCACCTGTAACTTACCTGTGGCACCTAAGAGGTGTTGGGAATAACTAAATCACACTTGCAGCCAATTGACATGGATTAAAGTTGACTCAACCTCTGTCCTGTGTCCTTGTGTGTACCACATTAAGCATGGAGAAAAGAAAGAAGACCAAAGAACTGTCTGAGGACTTGAGAATCCAAATTGTAAGGAAGCATGAGCAATCTCAAGGCTACAAGTCCATCTCCAAAGACCTGAAAGTTCCTGTGTCTATGGTGCGCAGTGTCATTAAGACGTTTAAAGCCCATGGCACTGTGGCTAACCTCCCTAGATGTGGAAGGAGAAGAAAAATTGACGAGAGATTTCAACGCAAGATTGTGCGGATGGTGGATAAAGAACCTCGACTAACATCCATACAAGTTGAAGCTGCCCTGCAGTCCGAGGGTACAACAGTGTCACTCCGTACTATCCATCGGCGTCTGAATGAAAAGAGACTGTATGGTCGGATACCCAGGAAGACCCCACTTCTTACCCCGAGACATATAAAAGCCAGGCTGGAGTTTGCCAAAACTTACCTGAGAAAGCCTAAAACGTTTTGGAAGAATGTTCTCTGGTCAGATAAGACAAAAGTAGAGCTTTTGGGGAAAAGCCATCAACATAGAGTTTACAGGAAAGAAAAAGAGGCATTCAAAGAAAAGAACACGGTCCCTACAGTCAAACATGGCGGAGGTTCCCTGATGTTTTGGGGTTGCTTTGCTTTGGGGGTGCATGGCATTATGAAGTCTGAATACTACCAACAAATTTTTCAGCATAATGTAGGGCCCAGTGTGAGAAAGCTGGGTCTTCCTCAGAGGTCATGGGTCTTCCAGCAGGACAGTGACCCAAAACACACTTCAAAAAGCACTAGAAAATGGTTTGAGAGAAAGCACTGGAGCCTACTAAAGTGGCCAGCAATGAGTCCAGACCTGAATCCCATAGAACACCTATGGAGAGATCTCAAAATGGCAGTTTGGAGAAGGCACCCTTCAAATCTCAGGGACCTGGAGCAGTTTGCCAAAGGAGAATGGTCTAAAGTTCCAGCAGAGAATTGTAAGAAACTCATTGACGGTTACCGGAAGCGGTTGTTATTTTGGCTAAAAGTTGCGCAACCAAGAATCAGGCTAAGGGTGCCAATACTTTTGTCTGGCCCATTTTTGGAGTTTTGTGTGAAATGATCAATGATTTAATTTTTGTTTCATTCTCTTTTGTGTTTTTTCATTGCAAGCAAAATAAATGAAGATAATAATACCAAAGAATTTGTGATTGCAATCATTTTCAAGGAGAAACTGAGTATTATCTAACAGAATTGCAGGGGTGCCAATACTTTTGGCCAGCACTGTATAGTGTCTAGAACACATGTAAACCAGTGAAATACCAGTGACATTATACTCAGGAGATCTGTATGTATTGTATAGTTACTACAGGGATCACCATTGACATTATATACTGAAGATCTATATATAGTGTATAGTATACAGGCAATACAGTGTTCACTAGTGACATTATACACAGGAGCATTGTAAACAGTGTATCATATACAGACAATGCAGTGTTCGGAAGTGAAATTATACACAGGAGCTCTTTATATAGTGTACAGGTAATAGTATATATATATATATATATATATGTAGTGTATAGTGTAAGTGTACAGATAATACAGTGAATTAACAGTGACGTAGTTGAAGTTATTCATCTTCCCTTTTCATACACAGTCATCTATAACTGATCATTTCTAAAACAAATTCCCACTTTTTCCCAATTTCTGCACTGCGCAGATGAAGAAAAAAGCAACATAGAGTCACCCTGCACAGTATCAGGACCTTTCTTTTCTTCCCCCCATGGAAAACAACATCTTCAAAAGCACTAATAATGTCCCTTAATTGGCCCCTACTTTAAATATGTCTCCCATATGTCTCTATAAAGTAATAATCTATGCTCCTAATTCTAGCCCCCTTATAGTAATTGTCACCCATTCTGGCCCCTTCCTATAATAATGTCCGTAATTCTGGCCCTGTAGTGTAATAATGAACTCCATTCTGGTTTTCATATATTCCCCATATAATGCCCCATCTTAGTCCCTATGTTTCGTCCACTCTTGTTCCCATATAATCCCACATCTCGGTCCCAATATGTCATTTATCCTGGTCCCCATATGAATAATATAATGACATAAAAATATATACTGTACTTCTTACCTGTCTATAGTCCAGCAGCATCCTCTTCATGCTTCACTGGTGGTGCGGAAGGGTGGGTGCATGGAATGGCAGTGGCTGCAATATGCATGCTATCATCAGCTGTCAGCCACTAATGTAACCTGCCAGCCTCTGATAGGCTGGCAGTTGATACCAGCGACGTGCACGTTGACATCAGCTGCTGGCCTCCATTAGGCCGGCGGCTATTTTAACTATAGCAGTACAGGAAAGGTTTCCTGCTTGGCAAAATATTTCAATTGAATGTGTGTCCAAGGATACACATTCAATTGAATTCAACGGGCCCCCAGAACCAGGTTGGGGCTCTGCTTCTTGCCGGTTTGGGGAACTGGATGCAATTTTAACAATTGATTCCCTCAAACTTGAGAGAACCAGCTGAATTTCACTCGTATTTGAACTGCTGCCCGATTCTAATGATCTTTAAACACCAGTGGTTGTATATAAGTACTTTTATCTGTGCTTTGTATTTAATTAATTCCTAAAGGTGGCGTTACACGCTACGAGATATCGAGCGATCACACCCGCCCCCATCGCCGGATGTGCGTCACAAATTCCGTGACCCCGACGACATATCGTTAGATATATCGTAGCGTGTGACGGGACTTTTCATCGCCATAGGATTTTAATTTTATAATTTATTGCCTCTTATAAAAAAAATACTTTTTCAGCTAAGTGATCAACAATCTCATTAATAGAACAAATGACCATTTTTTATTTGTATCTACTTTTATTACTTAACATTTTATATTTTGGATAACATGTTTGATCACTGTTAAAGGGGATTTGAGGAATCTTCCCTTAGTTAATTAAAGTGATGTGCCTTTAGAATTTGAATAGGAAGAAGAGAGACTATATTACAGGGAAGTGTTTCTTCTTCTGTTACGTATTTCATGGAAAAAAATGTTAAAATAAAGCCTGCTTTACACATGTCGATATGTCGTGCGATCGCATTTGCGATCGCACCTGCCCCCATCGTTTGTGCGGCACAAGCAATTTGTTGCCCGTGTCGCACAAAGTCGGTAGCCCCCGTCACATGTACTTACCTTCGAAACGACGTCGCTGTGGGCGGCAAACATCCTCTTCCTGAAGGGGGAGGGACATTCGGCGTCACAGCGACGTCACACAGCAGCCGGCCAATAGTAGCGGAGGGGCGGAGATGAGCGGGACGTAAACATCCCGCCCACCTCCTTCCTTCTGCATTGCCGGTGGGATGCAGGTAAGCTGCAGTTCATCGTTCCTGGGGTGTCACGCGGAGCGACGTGTACTGCCTTGGGAACGACGAACAACCGGCGCGCAGAAGGACATTCGATTTTTAGAAAATGAGCGACGTGTCAATGAGCAACAATAAGGTGAGTATTTTTGCTCGATCACAGACGCTCGTAGCTGTCACACGCTTCGATATGTCAAACGATGCCGGATGTGCGTCACTTCGCTTCGATATGTCAAACGATGCCGGATGTGCGTCACTTACGACGTGACCCCGACGACATATCGTTAGATATATCGTAGCGTGTAACGTGCCCTTCAGTTGTGTTAGTCATGTCTTCATAAGGCCATTAGGAAAAATTTATTGTATTTACCCATACAGCTTGAAATATTAAATCTTAAATTAGTCTATACTTTCCCTGGTATATTATTGAAGAGTTTAAAATACAATGATGTAGGAAAGACAACATTTATCCTGGAATTTATAAGCTCCTCTTTTAATTTATTTACAGAGACAAAGTCATTTATTTGTCTTAAAGGGGTTGACCACTTTATCCTGATTTTAAGATATGCGTTGAGGACATAATTTTGAGTCTTGATTTAAACATGTGTTGGGGACATAATTTTGCATACAGTTATCACCAGTGCTTTTTTTGTAAAAAAATATTTGCTGGTACGCATCTCTGAGACGAGGAGCGGGGGGTGGGGGGTGGGGTGCTGTTAGGCGCTGGCAGCCAAGATTGAGGAGGGGGGGTGGGGGGTCATCCAACGGCCGAGTTTGAGGAGTGGGAGGGAGTGCTGTCGTTGCTGTCATGCTGCCGGGAGATCCTGTGCACGGTTTACTACATACTGCATACGGTACTGTATGCTGGATAGAGAGGCAGGGGGTGCAGAACTACAAGGCTCACCATACTCCATCCACTAGTGTATGCAGGAGAGGCAGGGGGAGCAGAACTACAAGGCTCACCATACTCCATCCACTAGTGTATGCAGGACAGGAGAGCAGACAGCAGCTGCCGAACTACAAGGCTCAGCATCCTTCAGCCAAGACTGTAAGCAGGAGTTTTTGCCCAAAAACGTAAAATGTAAAAAAAAAAAAAAAAAAAATGACATGTGCTTTGCCATATTTTTGTATGCTAGCCAGGTACAGGTACTCCAACCCCCAGCTTTCTATTTGCACCCGGCTGAGAACCAAAAATATAGGGAAGCCCTTTTTTTAATTATTTCATGAATTTCATGAAATAATTTAAGAAAAAAAAATGACGTGGGCTTCGCACAAATTTTGTGTCCAGCCAGGTACAACTAGGCAGCTGGGGATTGGAATTCTCAGCGCAGAGTGCCCAAGCTTTCTGGGCACCCCTGCTGCAAATTGCAGTCTGCAGACTCCCCAGAAAATGGCGCTTTCATAGAAGCGCCATCTTCTGGTGCTGTATCCAACTCTTCCAGCGGCCCTGGAGCTGGGTGGCTCGCTGGCTAATAAGGGGCAGGAGCAGCACAGTGATTACAGGGCAGGTGGGAGGAAGCGGAGGTCGTGGGGGGGTTGAATCGGACGACGGGAGGCAATGGAGGTCGGGGAGGGAGTGGAAAACAGCAGAGGGGAGCAAATACCTAACCGGATGGCAGCAGATTGGGGTAACCGGCCGTGATCTTGATCTTCAGCGTCCATGAACATCTGGAAGAGGGCGGGCACCCACCGGCCCTCCACATCTGATTGGAGGGATAGCGTCACATGGATGCTAGCTCCAATCAGATCGGAGAGGGGGGGAGACACAGAGGTCACCCTGTTCTAGCCAATGGCTGATGATATAGCAAATTAACAAATTAGCCATGTGGACAGAGCCAGAGGTGCTTATCCTCAGCATTCTTCAGATTTTCCGGTACGCCGTACCGGCACGTACCACCGCAAAAAAAGCACTGGATATCACTATATACTATAATTATGGCAGATTCTTCTCTTTTATTTGCTAGTGTAGCTTTCCTCACAGTTTGTACAGCTCTCCTGTCCATAAAATGACGGCTGGTGGAGTAACATATGACCAGATAGGTCCATCAGCCTCATCCAATTGAAAATCTTCACATGACAGGGCTGTTTTTCAATTGGAAGACGCTCATGGACAGGTTTTGCCACACTCTCCTATTTTAGGGATAGGATAGCAGTGCAGACTGTGAGAAAAGAAACCCTAGCAAGTGCAGGATGGAGAAGAACTTGTCATTCTTATATAATAGTAAGTGTACACAAAATCAATATCTGAAAACATCTGTTAAGATTAAAGTAAAGTGGCCAATCCCTTTAACATTACTTTATCTGATATCAAATATTTCTTGGAATTGTTCATATATTATAAAATGGGAGCCACATTTGTGAAAATTCCATTTTTGTAGACTCTGGAATACAGATGTGACCTGCATTTTGATTTTTTTCCATGGCTTTTGGCTTTGAAACATACATTTGTACATATTGAGATTTAGCTCAAAGTATATTAAATAGTTTTGTTGTGAATAAAAACATCAAGTTGGTGACGTATGTATGTCAATAGCCAAGGGTGTGTTAAATTAAAAGGTTAAAAAGTTATTAATCGTATATACAAATTAGAATGTTTTCTTTGTTCACGAGGGATACCAACTGAATGGAACGTCAGCTGTAACCCACATGATTTACCTATTATTTCCATCAATGATGCATGATTAGTCTGTTTCCCTCTATAAGCCTTGTATCTCTGGCCAGTGGGTGGATTTAGTCATCTCATACAATTCAGTTAGTTGTCTCATTTGCCAACTGGAAATAACACTGATACAAGATGTGGACCCAGGGTGAAGAAATATCGCTGATAGAAAAAAAAGGTTTAGCTAAAGCAAAGTGCATTTTTAGGCTTATAGGATTGAAAAAGAGTGAATTTAACTAAAATATCTGGTTATGGTATATTCACACAAAGCAGATTTGTTACAAAAATTTCTGCAACTCAAATTTTTTTTCCTTCAAGTGGAATTTGTTTGGCAGAAAACAGATTTTTGCATACCCCATCCAAAAGTCAGCATCGTTCGCATTTTTAGAGTTTCAGTAAATATATTTTATTCTTTAAAGTTAAACCATTTTACAATATAATTTCTATTTCAATATATTTTAATATATTTCGATATGATACTCAAAAGGAATGTGCCTTCTTCACATGTAAAGGACTGATTTTTATCCTGTACTTGTAGGGTATTTTGTAATAAAGTAAATGACAAAAGTGTTTACGGGATGTCAGGTGACTTTCCCCATTTTGGTAGTGTAATTAGTTCTTTTAACATCGAGGGGAAAAGAGCTAGTAAGCTGGTAAGATATGGCTCCATTATATGTATGTGGGTTTTATAATCTAATTTTGTCAGATCATTAGCTCAGGGTTACTTTTTAGGTTTAAGAGACTTAAGGGGGCTTTACACGCTGCGACATCGCTAATGCGGACTCGTTGGGGTCACGGAATTTGTGACGCACATCCGGCCGCATTAGCAATGTTGCTGTAGCATCGCTGCAAAAACGTGCAAAATCGCTCATCGGTGACATGGGGGTCCATTCTCGATTATCGTTACTGCAGCAGTAACGATGTAGTTCGTCGCTCCTGCGGCAGCACACATCGCTATGTGTGACGCCGCAGGAACGAGAAACCTCTTCTTACCTGCCTCCCGGCCGCTATGAGGAAGGAAGGAGGTGGGCGGGATGTTCCGGCCGCTCATCTCCGCCCCTCCGCTTCTATTGGGCGGCGGTTCAGTGACGCTGCTGTGACGTCGCTGTGATGCCGCACGGCCCGCCCCCTTAGAAAGGAGGCGGTTCGCTGGTCACAGCGTCGTCGCCGGACAGGTAAGTATGTGTGTCTGCGCGATGTTGTGCGGCACGGGCAGCGATTTGCCCATGTCGCACAACAGATGGGGGCGGGTACCCACGCTAGTGATATCGGGACCGATATCGCAGCGTGTAAAGTAGCCTTTAGGCTAGGTTCACACACTGCGTTTTTTTGACGCTGCGTTTTTGTGCGTTTTTTGCGGCAAAACCCGCACATAAATGCACCCGCGGCAAAAAAACGCGGCAAAAAACGCATGTGTTTTTGCCGCGATTTGGTGCATTTTTTGCTGCATTTTGCTGCGTTTTTGCTCACTGCGTCTTTATGCGTTTTTTATCAGTGAACAAAAAAAAAGGTCTGATGTCATTTTCTTCTTCAATATGTTCTTCATTCTCCACTAGTGTATGCAGGAGAGCAGACAGCTGCAGAACTACAAGGCTCAGCATACCCCATCCAATAGTGTATGCAGGAGAGCAGACAGCAGCTGCAGAACTACAAGGCTCAGCATGCTCCATTCTTGGCTTGTATGCTGGAGGGAGAGTCAGGGGGAGCAGACCTACAAGGCTCAGCATACTCCATACACTAGTGGATGCAGGAGAGCAGACAGTAGCTGCAGAGCTACAAGGCTCAGCATCCTCCATCCAATAGTGTATGCAGGAGAGCAGACAGCAGCTGTCGAACTACAAGGCTCAGCATCCTCCTTCCAGGACTGTATGCAGGATTTCTTTGCCCCCCCCAAACAAAAAAAATGACGTGGGCTTCGCCATATTTTTGTATGCTAGCCGGGTACAGCAGGCAGGTACGGGCTGCGCCCAACCCCCAGCTGCCTATTTGTACCCGGCTGGGAACCAAAAATATAGAGAAGCCCTTTTTTTTAATTATTTCATGAATTTCATGAAATAATTGAAAAAAAATTACGTGAGCTTCGCCTAATTTTTGTGTCCAGCTGGGTACAACTAGGCAGCTGGGGATTGGAATCCACAATGCAGGGTGCCCATGCTTTCTGGGCCCCCTGCTGCAAATTGCAGTCCACAGCCACCCCAGAAAATGGCGCTTTCATAGAAGCGCCATCTTCTGGCCCTGTATCCAACTCTTCCAGCTGCCCTGGTGACGGTGGCTCGCTGGGTAATAATAGGGTTAGGGCTAGCTGTGTATTATCAGCTGGCCCTAAGCCCAAAATTCATGGTGTCACACCAATATTAGGCATGGCCACCATGAATTTCTAGTAAAGATAAAAAAACCACAACACACAGAAAAATATTTTTATTAGAAATAAAACACAGCACAATTAGTGACTCCATCTTTATTGTAATAAAGAACCCCCCTCCGCAGTAATCCTGGATCAAGGGTCCCGCGCCGTCCAACCCGGATCCAATATCATCTGATCGGTTTGCTGGAAGGCAAAGCGATCAGATGATGTGTCAGGTTCTAGGATGTGAATCACATCACACACCAGCTGATTGTATAAAAGCCGGTTATACAATCAGCTGATGCATCAGTGCAAAAAAAACTACTCACCTGTCTGCAAAATCCCAGGACACGACTGATCGCTCCAGGAGCCGCCGGTAATCAGCTGCTGCAGTCACCTCAGAGCATCACCTGATCGCTTAAACCAGCTGGGCTGTAAAAAGACGGCCCCACCGCTGGACTTAGACTGTCAGCTGATGCCGTAGCGTGACTGCACCAGCTGATTACCGGCAGGTCATGAAGCCGATCACACGTGTCCCGGGAGGCTGCAGACCGGTAAGTGTGAGATTTTTTTTTTCTAGTGTTCCCGCTTAGCAGCTGGGAGCAGACATGGCGCCGGTGGTAGCAGGTGGTAGCAGGGGGAAGCAGGGGGGAGGGTCGTTTGTGAGCACTGGTGGACAGGGGGGTGAGCACTGGGGGCCACCTCCCACCCCCTGCGTTTATAGCTGCGTTTTTGGTCTTAGAAACGCAACAAAATGCACCAAAACGCAGCTATAACAACAATTAGCGATTCTCATTGCATCTTTCAATGGATGAAAAACGCGGTGAAAAACGCGGGAATAATTGACATGCTGCGTTTTTGTGGTCACCACAAAAACGCAGCTGAAAAAAAACGCTGTGTGCAGACAGCAAAAATGAAAACTCATAGACTTTGCTGGGGGAAGCAAAGTCATGCAGTTTTTTTGGGGAAAAACGCACCCGAAAAACGCGCAAAAACGCCGCGAAAAACGCACTGTGTGAACTTACCCTTAATGGAACTTATAGTTTCTTGTACATGTAAATGATAGCGATGTTGTAGAGGTTTTTTGAGCAGGGGATTGGGAAAAGATCCAACTGATCGAAGAAGGCCTTGATGTGTACAAGGTCCAGTTGTGTAATTTAGAGGTTATAAGTAACTTTACAGTTTGGTTTCTTAGTATTGTAGTCCACCATGGTGTTTGAATTTCATGTGGATATGTAACTTTGCCTTTGTTTGTGTTGTAAATAAGATGCAAATTTTGGTAGACTGTGCCTTTAATTCTTTTGCAAGAAGCTCATTTGGCTTATTTCCATGATAATATTAAGACATTCTAATTCTCTCTCCTAAAATCTAAATCATTTTTGTATGCATAAATTGGCATCATGTATCTGTATACACACAAATATTGGCTGGTGACTGGTTCATACAGCTTTTAATAAGTACCCTTACTCAGGGTTGGTCTGTGGGCTAGAGGGGCATATGCCCCCCATGCTTGTCCCCAAGGAGCAGAAGAGGGGCCAGGTGAGCTGGCTCTGTTCCTTAAATTGTTAAAATAGGTGTGCCAGCCTGACCATCTGTTAAAGGGAGGGAGTGCGCTTCCCTGCTTCTTCCTGTTGGAGAGGAGCCGCATAGAGATGGAGAAGGTGGCTTCTGCTCTTTGTACAGTGAGGAGGTGGCAGGACGCTGCTGACCTCCTGATAAGTTCATGGCTGGATACTATATTATTTCAGCGGCCACTCTGCCGAGGCTCAGTTAGATTTATTACAGTAGCTTAAGCTTTCATTCAGATCAGGTCATGCTGTCACTGAGAGATCATTGGTTCACCAGATCTGCAGGAAAGTTCAGTCTGCTGAACTAAATCAGCTCTTATCTGTGAGTGACCAAAGAGACAATATAAAATCCTGCACTGTATGATCAACCCTGAGCCTTGTTACAGGATATTACATATGATATATATGATTTTATATATAGTATTTAGTATGTATGTCAAGATGCATGTGGGATCAGTCCATTGCATATGACATTCTATATCTGCGCATAGTATACAGCACAACCAGGATAAAAAATTCTAAATGACTGGGATTGTCCAGTCTAAATCCAATACTTTGCAAGCACTGTGAGGATTCACCAGTTTCAGAGCCGAGAACAGCAGTCACATGGCCTTGAGAATGTGATAAGCGTACTACTGGTCAGAATCACATTAGAGGGGTAATGACCTCCCTCAATACACTTGCATTGAGTAAGGCTGCGCCCCTCTTGTTGGGTTAACGTGCCGAGAGAATGCAGATCGCATACTTTGCGGCCAGTTAACCAAGATTCTCGGCTCTGAAACTGGTGAATCATCACAGCACACAGCACGTGCAATAAGAGGATTGATGTCTGCAGATTTATGGATTTACACTGGAAAACCCCTTTAATATAGTGTTATAGACATCAGATGTTATACTGTATACACCCGAGGAAGCTCAACGCAAAACGCGCGTCAGGGCCGTGGTTGTTTACATTCCCTGAGGCAGGACTATATGGGTAAGATAGATCTTTTTATATACTGATTCTAATATTGTTGCATGTACTGACAGTACCCCCTAGTGGCTATGGACAAATATCACAGGCTTCAGTGCCTCATTATAACTTTCCATCCCTTTTACCTGTTTGTGATATTCCCTATAAGTCCATTTACAATTTCAAAACTTTTTTTGCCCCCTTTTTGTGATATAATATTATTATTTTTATCTTGATACTAATCACAGTAAAGTATACGGTACACTGGACATGGTGCAATACTGTTACTGAGACAAATAATTTTATTACCTTTATCCCTCTCTGTACATATATTGTCAGGCGAAGTGCAACAATTGAACATTGTCACACTCGTTTTAATTGATCCATGCTATATACCCTATCCTTACTTAGACCTCGGGAATTTTGTAATCAACTCCCCTTTTCTGCACTCCTCATTTCCTCCCTGGTTTTACCATGTATCCTTCTGGTCTTTTGTATATTTTTTTGTTTTTTTGTTTAATAAAATGCAATTATTCTTGATGATTATGGATTTTGACACTATTTTTTCTGAATCTTACTAGTTAGTTCCATTAATTGGTTTCATTAATATGGTTTCTCAGATGATATTTATTCTTGTTTTAGTTGTTGAATTATTATGCACAGCATCTGAACTATAAATGCTGCAGAATATGTTGGCACTATGTAAAAAAATTATTTCAGTTCTATAATTATGAGTGGATTTGTGAAATTTTCGCTCCTTATTATGACATGCATTGAATGTCAAAAATGACTAACCAACATGATTCTTCAAGTCAGTCAAAGTACAACGATGAAAAATATATAGTTTTTCAAATATTTTAGTAAAAAAATATTCATATTGTGTTGATATATTTCAGCCTTCTCTAACATCTATAATTTTTTACATTTTTTCTCGATGGGCTTGTTTTTTTGCATAGCAAACTGTTGTGTTTAGTACTACATTTGGGGAACATTGGATTTTATAATTGATTTTATTGTATTTTTGAGAGAGGTTCTTTGATTGAAAAATAGAAATTTTGCCTTTTTTTCTCTTTATGACTTTAGTATTAATAGATCCTATTAAAGATGAGCAGATCTCTTATTCTCCTGTTCACTTGAATTTGCCCAGGAAATTGAAATCCCAGAGACGTTTTTTCTACACAAATTGAATGTCCTTTGTTATACTCCGGGGTTTCTCCAATATCCAGAGCATGATAGATGTATGATGTCAAAAATAAAGAAATATTTGTACTCACCTTACCGCTCACCTCTGTGAACCCTCCGCTCTTCACCTTCACCTGTATATTCTTTGTTGCACCTTCTTATCAATGCTACTCACCTTGAAGTCTCAGGGTCTCTTCAATATTCATGCTAGGCTGGAATTTCCAGCTCTGTTGAGCCCAAGTATAGTGTTGCCCAAGCACTCATATTGTCACAACGGCCTGATGTCATAATGTGCCCCATGAATAAAGAAATATTTGTACTCACCCTACCGCTTACCTCTTTGGACCAGCCGCTCTTCATCTTTACCTGTCTATTCTTCATTGCATCTTCTTACCATTGCTGCTCACAATGAAGTCTCATGCTCTCTTCACTCTTCAAGCTATGCTGGAACATCCAGTTCTGTTGAGCCCCAGTATGGTTTTGCCCCATGACTTTATGTGCACATGCGCTGAAATGTACTGGGCCTAATCAGAGCCAGAAGGCAAGTCCTAGCTTGGAGTGGGCTGAGGATTTCAGCACAAGCAGCAATAATACGAAGATGCGCCAAGAACCGGAAAGGTGACAGTGAAAAGCAGAGGGGCCAAAGAGGTGAGGTGCATATAAATATTTTTTTTTTTTAAAAAAAACTTTTTAATGGCCCTTTACCGTTCACCAAAATAGTGTCCTGCTGCCATTTTCTTAAATCTACGTAGAAGCTAATGAAAAAGAAATTCATATTTTGTCGAGCGCAGATTTTTGTTTTGTTTAAAGAACAATTTCATTTCATTTGACTTATATTCGCTAATTTCTAAATCCTTTCTGTAAATGTGATTCAGATTTTCCTCTAAACTCATCAGTTTTGGGTCAACAGAAATATTTGATAAGAATGTTTTGACTTGAAGGTGCGTTTTTCCTAATAACAATAGAAGTTTCCAAGCAAACAAATCTTTTTTAGCTTTGGAAAATTTTAAATTATTAATCAAATCTGTATGAATCTTTATCTCTGAGAAGTTGATAAACAATCACTATGCACTATGTAGAACATCGGCTTGGCTTGGTTGTAGGAGAACATCATCTGAAACACATTTAAGAGTAAAACACAAAAGACTGGACTTCAAATATTAATAAAATATGTACATATTATTTGTTCTTGTCTGCTTTATAGTCATGTCTTTTATTCTATGTGTTTCCCAAGGTAATGCACATTGCTCTGAGAAGAAGAGAAAAGTGGAAAATATGTATTCCTTTTAGGGATATATACGGTTAGATATCATATATCTACTTTTGTTTGCAGCGTTCCCATGAAATGTTCTATATTACTTTTCTAACACTTATGGTATTAATGATCATGAGAATATGCCGCCCTCTTTAAATGCAACAAATTATCATGACAGGCCTGCTGTGCATTTATAGTGTTGTGTTTACTAGCCAAGAGGATATAATACAGCCATATTTATAGTAATAAATCTCTACACTGGCCTGGACTGGTATTTTGCCATACTGGGCAGATGTTCAGTAAGCCGGGCAGTCAATGAATTGGTTGCCATTGCAAAAGAGAAACAACACAGAGAACATATGCATTATCAGGGAAGTGTCTGTGGCTAGAAAGGGTGAAGGAGCGGAAGTTACATTAAGGTCACATGACCGTGAGGGCGCAGATCTTGGAACCATTTCGAGTCTGACGACTGCAGATGAATAGATAATGGTATTTGGTTGAAGCAGTTGTGGGTGGCATTTTTTCTAATCTGAGGCCAATGTAAAAGAGGGTTGAGAAGGCATTATTTCTGACGAGGAAGCGTACTCGGCACTGCTCGGTGCTCAATCGAGCATTGGGATTCTAGAGACTCTAAATACTGGATTGAATATCCTGGTACTCGGGAGTAGAGATGAGCGAACCGGTCCCAGTTCGGCTCGAGGTCGGTTCGCCGAACGGAGGTCCCGTTCGAGTTCGGCTCGTCGAACGTTCGACGAACCGAACTCGAACTGCATAAGAAACAATGGCAGGCAATCACAAACACAGAAAAACACCTAGAAAACACCCTCAAAGGTGTCCAAAAGGTGACAAACAACTCACAACACATGGGAAAGTGACAAGGACATATACTCATGCGAAAACAAAAGAGCTGGACAAGGAAAAAGAGGAGGACACACAGATATATGAGTATATGCAAGGAAACATCGATTCAATTAATGTGCAACTTGAGCCCTGCTCATTTTTGGCTTCCAATCTGGATAAATTGCCTGAGCTCGCCACGTACGCCTTGGGGATCTTGTCGTGTCCTGCAGCCAGCGTTCTCTCGGAACCTGTCTTCAGTGCTGCTGGGGGTCTGCTGGCAGATAAGCACACGTGTCTGTCCACTGACAATGTGGACATGGCTCTCAGAGGACTTTTCTTCCCCTGGGTCAGCCAGGGGACGGGAAAGGCACGCGTATTTTTGAGAGTGCTTCATGCAAAGCATCTTTTTCTTTTTCAAAAGGGGGGTCAACCGATGCCAGTCAAGTGGGGTGTGTGTGGCCCAGTTAGTGGAAACGAGGGAGACTGTGGTTGGAGTCCCCTCGCTGTGTTTCTAAAAGAACCAAGATGAACAAGTCATGGCTCTCAGAGGACTTTTCTTCCCCTGGGTCAGCCAGGGGACGGGAAAGGCACGCGTATTTTTGAGAGTGCTTCATGCAAAGCATCTTTTTCTTTTTCAAAAGGGGGGTCAACGGATGCCAGTCAAGTGGGGTGTGTGTGGCCCAGTTAGTGGAAACGAGGGAGACTGTGGTTGGAGTCCCCTCGCTGTGTTTCTAAAAGAACCAAGATGAACAAGTCATGGCTCTCAGAGGACTTTTCTTCCCCTGGGTCAGCCAGGGGACAGGAAAGGCACGCGTATTTTTGAGAGTGCTTCATGCAAAGCATCTTTTTCTTTTTCAAAAGGGGAGTCAACTGATGCCAGTCAAGTGGGGTGTGTGTGGCCCAGTTAGTGGAAACGAGGGAGACTGTGGTTGGAGTCCCCTCGCTGTGTTTCTAAAAGAACCAAGATGAACAAGTCATGGCTCTCAGAGGACTTTTCTTCCCCTGGGTCAGCTAGGGGATGGGAAAGGCACGCGTATTTTTGAGAGTGCTTCATGCAAAGCATCTTTTTCAAAAGGGGGGTCAACCGATGCCAGTCAAGTGGGGTGTGTGTGGCCCAGTTAGTGGAAACGAGGGAGACTGTGGTTGGAGTCCCCTCGCTGTGTTTCTAAAAGAACCAAGATGAACAAGTCATGGCTCTCAGAGGACTTTTCTTCCCCTGGGTCAGCCAGGGGACGGGAAAGGCACGCGTATTTTTGAGAGTGCTTCATGCAAAGCATCTTTTTCTTTTTCAAAAGGGGGTCAACCATGCCAGTCAAGTGGGGTGTGTGTGGCCCAGTTAGTGGAAACGAGGGAGACTGTGGTTGGAGTCCCCTCGCTGTGTTTCTAAAAGAACCAAGATGAACAAGTCATGGCTCTCAGAGGACTTTTCTTCCCCTGGGTCAGCCAGGGGACGGGAAAGGCACGCGTATTTTTGAGAGTGCTTCATGCAAAGCATCTTTTTCTTTTTCAAAAAGGGGGTCAACCGATGCCAGTCAAGTGGGGTGTGTGTGGCCCAGTTAGTGGAAACGAGGGAGACTGTGGTTGGAGTCCCCTCGCTGTGTTTCTAAAAGAACCAAGATGAACAAGTCATGGCTCTCAGAGGACTTTTCTTCCCCTGGGTCAGCCAGGGGACGGGAAAGGCACGCGTATTTTTGAGAGTGCTTCAAGCAAAGCATCTTTTTCTTTTTCAAAAGGGGGGTCAACGGATGCCAGTCAAGTGGGGTGTGTGTGGCCCAGTTAGTGGAAACGAGGGAGACTGTGGTTGGAGTCCCCTCGCTGTGTTTCTAAAAGAACCAAGATGAACAAGTCATGGCTCTCAGAGGACTTTTCTTCCCCTGGGTCAGCCAGGGGACGGGAAAGGCACGCGTATTTTTGAGAGTGCTTCATGCAAAGCATCTTTTTCTTTTTCAAAAGGGGGGTCAACCGATGCCAGTCAAGTGGGGTGTGTGTGGCCCAGTTAGTGGAAACGAGGGAGACTGTGGTTGAAGTCCCCTCGCTGTGTTTCTAAAAGAACCAAGATGAACAAGTCATGGCTCTCAGAGGACTTTTCTTCCCCTGGGTCAGCCAGGGGACGGGAAAGGCACGCGTATTTTTGAGAGTGCTTCATGCAAAGCATCTTTTTCATATTGAAAATTGGGTCAACTGATGCCAGTCAAGTGGGGTGTGTGTGGCCCAGTTAGTGGAAATGAGGGAGACTGTGGTTGGAGTCCCCTCGCTGTGTTTCTAAAAGAACCAAGATGAACAAGTCATGGCTCTCAGAGGACTTTTCTTCCCCTGGGTCAGCCAGGGGACGGGAAAGGCACGCGTATTTTTGAGAGTGCTTCATGCAAAGCATCTTTTTCTTTTTCAAAAGGGGGGTCAACTGATGCCAGTCAAGTGGGGTGTGTGTGGCCCAGTTAGTGGAAACGAGGGAGACTGTGGTTGGAGTCCCCTCGCTGTGTTTCTAAAAGAACCAAGATGAACAAGTCATGGCTCTCAGAGGACTTTTCTTCCCCTGGGTCAGCCAGGGGACGGGAAAGGCACGCGTATTTTTGAGAGTGCTTCATGCAAAGCATCTTTTTCTTTTTCAAAAGGGGGGTCAACTGATGCCAGTCAAGTGGGGTGTGTGTGGCCCAGTTATTGGAAACGAGGTAGACTGTGGTTGGAGTCCCCTCGCTGTGTTTCTAAAAGAACAAAGATGAACAAGTCATGGCTCTCAGAGGACTTTTCTTCCCCTGGGTCAGCCAGGGGATGGGAAAGGCACGCGTATTTTTGAGAGTGCTTCATCCAAAGCATCTTTTTCTTTTTCAAAAGGGGGGTCAACCGATGCCAGTCAAGTGGGGTGTGTGTGGCCCAGTTAGTGGAAACGAGGGAGACTGTGGTTGGAGTCCCCTCGCTGTGTTTCTAAAAGAACCAAGATGAACAAGTCATGGCTCTCAGAGGACTTTTCTTCCCCTGGGTCAGCCAGGGGACGGGAAAGGCACGCGTATTTTTGAGAGTGCTTCATGCAAAGCATCTTTTTCATCTTGAAAATTGGGTCAACTGATGCCAGTCAAGTGGGGTGTGTATGGCCCATTTAGTGGAAACGAGGGAGACTGTGGTTGGAGTCCCCTCGCTGTGTTTCTAAAAGAACCAAGATGAACAAGTCATGGCTCTCAGAGGACTTTTCTTCCCCTGGGTCAGCCAGGGGACGGGAAAGGCACGCGCATTTTTGAGAGTGCTTCATGCAAAGCATCTTTTTCTTTTTCAAAAGGGGGGTCAACTGATGCCAGTCAAGTGGGGGGGGTGTGGCCCAGTTAGTGGAAACGAGGGAGACTGTGGTTGGAGTCCCCTCGCTGTGTTTCTAAAAGAACCAAGATGAACAAGTCATGGCTCTCAGAGGACTTTTCTTCCCCTGGGTCAGCCAGGGGACGGGAAAGGCACGCGTATTTTTGAGAGTGCTTCATGCAAAGCATCTTTTTCATCTTGAAAATTGGGTCAACTGATGCCAGTCAAGTGGGGTGTGTGTGGCCCATTTAGTGGAAACGAGGGAGACTGTGGTTGGAGTCCCCTCGCTGTGTTTCTAAAAGAACCAAGATGAACAAGTCATGGCTCTCAGAGGACTTTTCTTCCCCTGGGTCAGCCAGGGGACAGGAAAGGCACGCGCATTTTTGAGAGTGCTTCATGCAAAGCATCTTTTTCTTTTTCAAAAGGGGGGTCAACTGATGCCAGTCAAGTGGGGTGTGTGTGGCCCAGTTAGTGGAAATGAGGGAGACTGTGGTTGGAGTCCCCTCGCTGTGTTTCTAAAAGAACCAAGATGAACAAGTCATGGCTCTCAGAGGACTTTTCTTCCCCTGGGTCAGCCAGGGGACGGGATAGGCACGCGTATTTTTGAGAGTGCTTCATGCAAAGCATCTTTTTCTTTTTCAAAAGGGGGGTCAACTGATGCCAGTCAAGTGGGGTGTGTGTGGCCCAGTTAGTGGAAACGAGGGAGACTGTGGTTGGAGTCCCCTCGCTGTGTTTCTAAAAGAACCAAGATGAACAAGTCATGGCTCTCAGAGGACTTTTCTTCCCCTTGGTCAGCCAGGGGACGGGAAAGGCACGCGTATTTTTGAGAGTGCTTCATGCAAAGCATCTTTTTCTTTTTCAAAAGGGGGGTCAACCGATGCCAGTCAAGTGGGGTGTGTGTGGCCCAGTTAGTGGAAATGAGGGAGACTGTGGTTGGAGTCCCCTCGCTGTGTTTCTAAAAGAACCAAGATGAACAAGTCATGGCTCTCAGAGGACTTTTCTTCCCCTGGGTCAGCTAGGGGACGGGAAAGGCACGCGTATTTTTGAGAGTGCTTCATGCAAAGCATCTTTTTCATCTTGAAAATTGGGTCAACTGATGCCAGTCAAGTGGGGTGTGTGTGGCCCATTTAGTGGAAACGAGGGAGACTGTGGTTGGAGTCCCCTCGCTGTGTTTTACATGCTTTTAGAAGGGCATGACATGGCTTGGAGGTTGACTTTCAGCATCTGCAAACTGTTGGCTACCAAAATGCTGCCTTTCCAACACCTGTGGTTATAGACAATGAGGAACATACTGATGAAGATGAGACGCAGATACCCGATTGGGATGACAACTTAAATATTCGGTCAGGGCAAGAAGAGGCTCGGTCTGAGGGGGAGGGGAGTGCAAACACAACAATTGATGATGAAGTTCTAGATCCCACCTACTGTCAACCCACAGTCAGACACTCGAGGAGGTCAACAGAGGCGGTGGAGGAGGATGCAACCGACGACGAAGTTACCTTGCGCCTTCCTGGACACAGTCGGAGCACTGGTAGCACGTCTACAACTGCATCCTCAGCCACCACTCTGCCTCTGAGCATTATTCGGGGTGGATCAACAGGTCACATGGCCTCTAAGCCTTGCCTAGCGTGGTCCTTTTTTGACATAGAAAAAGATCGCCCAAATTATGTGATCTGTAAAATTTGTCATGGTTCTCTTAGTAGAGGTCAAAACCTCAGCAGTTTGACAACTTCTTCCATGAATCGTCACATGAATAAATATCATATGGCCTGGTGGGAAGCTCACCGTGCTGCAATGCGGCCTAGCGGAGCGAACCATCCACCGCCTGCCCCTTCCAGTGCATCCGCGCGCTCGTCATCTTCTAGGACTGTGGGGACAGCTGTCACACCTGTTTTTCCACCCACAACTTCCACCACTGTAACCGCAACAGGCAGTTTGCTTGGTAGGTCGTCAGTTGGTTTGGAAGGGGAAACAAGTGAGTGTGTACAGCTCTCTCAAACATCGATAGCACCAACGTTGGATGAAGGCAACATCATGTCTCCGCCTGCACTTTCCTCACAAACCTGCATTTTTCCAGGGACACCCTACTCAACACCGTCTACACACAGCAGCCAGATCTCTGTCCCTCAGATGTGGTCAAATAAAAGGCCACTTCCTGCGACCCATGACAAAGCTAAGAGGTTGACTCTATCCCTCTGTAAGCTGTTGGCTACCGAAATGCTGCATTTCCGCCTAGTGGACACACAGGATTTTAGAGACCTTATGTCTGTCGCTGTGCCCCAGTACCAGATGCCCAATCACCACTGCTTCTCCAAGAAAAGCATGCCCGCGCTACACCAGCATGTCGCACACAACATCACCACTTCCTTGAGAAACTCTGTGTGCGACAGGGTGCATTTCAACACAGATACTTGGACCAGTAAGCATAGACAGGGTCATTACATGTCACTGACTGGGCACTGGCAAACTATGGAGAAGGGTCTGCTGTACAAGTCTTGCCGTCCCCACGAGTTGTTTCAATCCTTCTTCTGTATGTAGAAGTTAATACACTGCTTCTGCCTCTTCAACCTCGTGTGGGTCCTCCACCTTGGCACAAACCCTGTGTGGTCAGGCCACCCTTCCTTGTAACTGCGCACAAGGACTACCACACACCTCCTTACTATGCTGGCAGCAGAGCTCAATGCCATCAGGCGGTCAAAGTTTTACTTTGAAATGTATGGGAAATGTGAGTCACACCGCTGAGAAGTTGTGGACGGTTAGCTCTGGATACCGAGTTTCATCAATGGTTGTCTCCACTCAACCAGCTGCCAGGGAAGGCCGGGTGCGACAATGATGCAAACATGGGTGCGGCCCTTCGCTGTGACAATGTGACACACATTCCTTGTGTGGTTCACGTGTTGAACCTGGTTGTCCAGCAATTTTTAAAGCACTATCCTGGCCCACATGGCCTTCTGCAGAGAGCACGGTGTAACGCCTTCCTTGATCCACACACTCAGATGGGCTGTTAATGATAGGCTAGAGGGAAGCCACTCACCAAGCAGGACCCCTAGAACCCTGAAACCCTTTAACCCCTATACAGGGATTAGGAATTGCACAGGGCCCAAGGTGATTAATACCTGTGGAAGGCTGCAGTTCCAGAGAATAGTAGTCAGGCAGGGTCAAAACATTAATTGAGGAACAGGAACAGAATGGGACGGCCAGGACTTAATCAGAAAACAAGCAGAGGTGAAATGCGGATCGGCCAACAAGGTACATAAACAGCAAGCAGGAAAAGTAGTCAGGTAACAAGCACACAAAATCATAAAACTGAACTGGGGGTAAAATTAACCAGAGGTTCATAGCTATGTCTGGCAGTGGTCTGCAGACTGGATGTGCATAAAAAAGGGTGTGGTGTCTTCCCATTGGTTGTAGCTGAATGATGGTATTTCATCTGTGAGATACCCACCAGCTACATTCAGCCAGAGATTCTGCATCTGTCAAGGTAATGCAGCCCAGTGGGTGAGCATAACCTGCGTCCACCTGCGCCGCTGGCATCGACTCCTCTCCCATCATCAGCACTATTCATGAAAGGAACACGTTGTCACCTGGCGACCGGAGTACAAATTGACGGAGCGGACTCCGTTGGTGACTTAATAGCCGTGTGCGGTAATGATGCAAACCTGGCTGCGGGCCATCGTCAGGGCAATGTGACACACGTGCCTTGTATGGCTCACGTGTTGAACCTAATTCTCCAGCAATTTTTAAAACACCATCACGGCCTACATGGCCTTGTGCAGCGTGCACGCTTGCTATGTGCTCACTTCCATCGTGCGCACACAGCAGCTCAACAACTTTTGTCGCTACAAAAGTCTTTAGGTCTGGTGGTTAAACGCCTGAAATGCGATGTGCCCAAACACAGGAATTTGAATCTGCACATGTTGCAGCGTTTGTGGCAGCACCGCCGAACCCTGCTGCAATACATTATGACATATAGCCTGGGATAACTTGATCCAGAGGTGGTGCAGATCACGCTGCTGGAGTGGTGTCAGATCAAGGACCTATGCACCCTGCTACACAGTTTTGAAATGTCGACGAAGATGTTTAGCACTGGCAATGTCATTCTCAGCGTGACAATTCTGGTCATCTACATGATGGAGCACACTGTAATTATTATTCGGAGTCAGGTGTTGGGACAAGAGGAAGGGGAGGAAGTACAGGAGGAGTCATATGCGGAAGGGATAACAAGATCTACGAGGTCCAGATGGTCAGCGGCACCTATGCGGCAGTCATGGTGAGGGAGAGGGATTAACAAGGGCGCATAGTATCAGCAAAAAGTGTTGAGGAAGGTGCAGGAGCCCATGAAGAAATGGAGGACGAACTGGCGATGGGCATGGAAGACTCAGCAGATGAGTGAGAGCTTGCTCACATTTCGGTTGTGCGAGGTTGTGGGGAGAGGGCAGAGGAAGGAGGCACCATTCTCACCTCTCTGCCACCAACACACCAAGGACTTGGTCCTCCTGGATGCACAAGATACATGAGCGGCTTCTTGCTGCACTACCTACAACATGACCCTCGGATTGTACGAATTCAAAGTAATCCAGAATACTGGGTTGCCACACTGTTACATCCCCGGTACAAGACAAAATTTGGCAAAATAATTCCTGCCATAGAAATGGACGCACGTATACAGGAGTATCTGCAGAATGTGGTACGTAATCTTAGATCTACTTTTCCACTAAACACCAGTGCTGCACAGAGTGAATCTCAACACTTTGTCATGGATAGGAGGAAATGGTCTTTTACTTGTCCACATCTGAGGGACCGAGGGCTGGCTGCTGTGCTGAGATGGCGTTGAGTACGGTGTCCCTGCACAGTTGCACTTTTGGTCATATACCAAAATGAGTTGAAAAAGGACAGATGCTGGTGGAAAGGGGAACAGGTGTGTTGGAAAGGGGAAAAAAGTTTTGGTCCGTGGATTTGGTGGTTAAGCAACAGTAACATTTGCTGAAGAAACACCATCTGTTACAGTGGGACTGGCAGATTTGGATAAAGTGGTATATACTATGTTACCGCTATATAACGAAAATTAATAAGAAAAGAAAGAGAAAGGTATATATCCCCATCAGCAGTCAGTGTCCACCGTGCTCCCAGTTGGAAAAGGAGAGGTTGGCAACTGGAAGGTTTGGTGGAGGATACAGAGCTGTGTGCCTATGAAACTAATAGTAGCCTGAACCGAGTTAGACGCCATTCGGATCTGGAGACTGTGAGCCCTGTTAGCGTCACAGGGTCCACATGCCCACCCAGCCCAGGAACTCCCTGTTAACAACACAGGGGCCATTGAGTACGCTGACCGTGTGCGTAAGGGCACACCTGTGGACAGCAGGCGCATCAGCAGCAGCAGGCCTGTTAATGCCACTGGGCTGCACAAGCAGGACTGGTAGGACAGGAGCTGGTCTTAACCGTTCTGCGTTACCAACTGTGGTGGTGGCCTGCATCGACACCCTATCCTTGCCTACCTCTGGCCTAAAGCCGCAATGGGTTCAACACATGGAGGTGTGCTCTTTCGGAGCATAATAGAAGACTGCGCACCTCCTTGTTGGCTCCAGCCCCTTTTATAACCTGGGTCCGCCCCAAACCAGGGTGAACCACAATGCACCTCCTGGAGACAAAAGTAGAGTGACACGTCATGAGTGGCATAACTAGCGTCCTATTTGGAACCGCAACTTCAATGATGACCTCATGGCTGCCATGACCCAAACACCTCACCAGTCATCGTCTGACCATCAATAATGCGCTGACAAGTCATAGGGGTGGCCCTCTGCAAGCCATTTGGGAGGACACCTGATGCCCTGTGGTCTATATGTGCCCCCCCCACATCAGGGGCAGGGCCAAAGAGTTCATTACCGGACCTAGTCTCTGATGCAGTAAGTGCCTGAGCATTCTCAGTAGCATGAAATACAGTATCTGAAAAAAGACTATCAGCTTTAGCATGGTGTCTAGGCACAAAACAGGACTTAGACCCGGCACGTAATGCAAGCACCTGTGCAAAGAGGCTTTTCACACTTAGTGTGGGAGCATGCGCTGTATCCCAAAATGAAGACTTAGCGTCAGGAATAGCACAGTCAGGCTGAGCATACTCACTAGGCGAAACACTGTAATTAGGCTGCAGCTGGGGTAAATCGGCACAGCATGCGCACTAGCTGCCTCTACACACTTAGACGTGGAGGGGAAATTGCTCTTGGAGATGCTGTCTATGAACAGAAGGAAAAGCTAAAGGAAGCATCACTTTCTATCCCTCCGAATTATCAAATGCAGCAATGAATTCCCTGAGTTTGCTATAACATTAGCGTAGCAAAATGTGCATGAGGGTGTCATGTAGAGGTGCTAGAAATAGCTTGGCACCAGTGGGGCACTAATGGAATACAACAGCCAGTTCTATGATGCCACTAAATGGCAGTATTTTTTGCTATCATTATAGCTTATTAAAAACAGAGCAGGAGGGTGTCATGCAGAGGTGCTAGAAATAGCTTGGCACCAGTGGGGCACTAATGGAATACAACAGCCAGTTCTATGATGCCACTAAATGGCAGTATTTTTTGCTATCATTATAGCTTATTAAAAACAGAGCAGGAGGGTGTCATGCAGAGGTGCTGCACATAGATTTGCACTAGTGTGACTAGACAAAAGTACAATAGCCACGTTTAGGATGCCACTAGGTACACTGACTGTTTGCTAGTAAAATGGCTTAGTTAAAAAAAGTTTGAGTGTGCAATGCAGGCAGACGTGCTGCAAATATCTTTACAATAGTGTGTATAGACAAATGTACAATAGCCACGTTTAGGATGCCACTAGGTACACTGACTGTTTGCTAGTATAATGGCTTAGTTAAAAAGAGTTTGAGTGTGCAATGCAGGCAGACGTGCTGCAAATATCTTTACAATAGTGTGAATAGACAAAAGTACAATAGCCACGTTTAGGATGCCACTAGGTACACTGACTGTTTGCTAGTATAATGGCTTAGTTAAAAAGAGTTGGAGTGTGCAATGCAGGCAGACGTGCTGCAAATATCTTTACAATAGTGTGAATAGACAAAAGTACAATAGCCACGTTTAGGATGCCACTAGGTACACTGACTGTTTGCTAGTATAATGGCTTAGTTAAAAAAAAGTTTGAGTGTGCAATGCAGGCAGACGTGCTGCAAATATCTTTACAATAGTGTGAATAGACAAAAGTACAATAGCCACGTTTAGGATGCCACTAGGTACACTGACTGTTTGCTAGTATAATGGCTTAGTTAAAAAGAGTTTGAGTGTGCAGTGCAGGCAGACATGCTGCAAATATCTTTACAATAGTGTGAATAGACAAAAGTACAATAGCCACGTTTAGGATGCCACTAGGTACACTGACTGTTTGCTAGTATAATGGCTTAGTTAAAAAAAGTTTGAGTGTGCAATGCAGGCAGACGTGCTGCAAATATCTTTACAATAGTGTGAATAGACAAAAGTACAATAGCCACGTTTAGGATGCCACTAGGTACACTGACTGTTTGCTAGTATAATGGCTTAAGGTCCAGTCACACTAAGCAACTTACCAGCGATCCCAACAACGATAGGGATCGCTGGTAAGTTGCTAGGAGGTTGCTGGTGAGCTGTCACACTGCGACGCTCCAGCGATCCCACCAGCAACCTGACCTGGCAGGGATCGCTGGAGCGTGGCTACACGAGTTGCTGGTGAGCTCACCAGCAACCAGTGACCAGCCCCCAGTCTCCTAGTTACAGCACACATCAGGTTAATTAACCCGATGTGTGCTGCAGCTAAATGTGCACAGAGCAGGGAGCAGCGCACAATGCTTAGCGCTGGCTCCTTGCTCTCCTAGTTACAGCACACATCGGGTTAATTACCTGATGTGTGCTGCAGCTACATGTGCACAGAGCAGGAGCCGGCACTGACAGTGAGAGCGGAGGAGGCTGGTATCAAAGGTAAATATCGGGTAACCAAGGACAGGGCTTCTTGGTTACCCGATGTTTACATTGGTTACCAGCCTCAGCAGAAGCCGGCTCCCTGCTCACTGCACATTAGTTGTTGCTGTCTCGCTGTCACACACAGCGATCTGTGCTTCACAGCAGGACAGCAACAACTAAAAAATGGCCCAGGACATTCAGCAACAACCAAAGACCTCACAGCAGGGGCCAGGTTGTTGCTGGATGTCACACACAGCAACATCGCTAGCAACGTCACAAAAGTTGTTCGTTAGCAGCGATGTTGCTAGCGATGTTGCTTAGTGTGACGGGGCCTTTAGTTAAAAAGAGTTTGAGTGTGCAATGCAGGCAGACGTGCTGCAAATATCTTTACAATAGTGTGAATAGACAAAAGTACAATAGCCACGTTTAGGATGCCACTAGGCACACTGACTGTTTGCTAGTATAATGGCTTAGTTAAAAAGAGTTTGAGTGTGCAATGCAGGCAGACGTGCTGCAAATATCTTTACAATAGTGTGAATAGACAAAAGTACAATAACCACGTTTAGGATGCCACTAGGTACACTGACTGTTTGCTAGTATAATGGCTTAGTTAAAAAAAGTTTGAGTGTGCAATGCAGGCAGACGTGCTGCAAATATCTTTACAATAGTGTGAATAGACAAAAGTACAATAGCCACGTTTAGGATGCCACTAGGTACACTGACTGTTTGCTAGTATAATGGCTTAGTTAAAAAGAGTTTGAGTGTGCAATGCAGGCAGACGTGCTGCAAATATCTTTACAATAGTGTGAATAGACAAAAGTACAATAGCCACGTTTAGGATGCCACTAGGTACACTGACTGTTTGCTAGTATAATGGCTTAGTTAAAAAGAGTTGGAGTGTGCAATGCAGGCAGACGTGCTGCAAATATCTTTACAATAGTGTGAATAGACAAAAGTACAATAGCCACGTTTAGGATGCCACTAGGTACACTGACTGTTTGCTAGTATAATGGCTTAGTTAAAAAAAGTTTGAGTGTGCAATGCAGGCAGACGTGCTGCAAATATCTTTACAATAGTGTGAATAGACAAAAGTACAATAGCCACGTTTAGGATGCCACTAGGTACACTGACTGTTTGCTAGTATAATGGCTTAGTTAAAAAAAGTTTGAGTGTGCAATGCAGGCAGACGTGCTGCAAATATCTTTACAATAGTGTGAATAGACAAAAGTACAATAGCCACGTTTAGGATGCCACTAGGTACACTGACTGTTTGCTAGTATAATGGCTTAGTTAAAAAGAGTTTGAGTGTGCAATGCAGGCAGACGTGCTGCAAATATCTTTACAATAGTGTGACTAGACAAAAGTACAATAGCCACGTTTAGGATGCCACTAGGTACACTGACTGTTTGCTAGTATAATGGCTTAGTTAAAAAAAAGTTTGAGTGTGCAATGCAGGCAGACGTGCTGCAAATATCTTTACAATAGTGTGAATAGACAAAAGTACAATAGCCACGTTTAGGATGCCACTAGGTACACTGACTGTTTGCTAGTATAATGGCTTAGTTAAAAAGAGTTGGAGTGTGCAATGCAGGCAGACGTGATGCAAATATCTTTGCACTACTGTGACTAGACAAAAGTACAATAGCCACGTTTAGGATGCCACTAGGTACACTGACTGTTTGCTAGTATAATGGCTTAGTTAAAAAGAGTTGGAGTGTGCAATGCAGGCAGACGTGCTGCAAATATCTTTGCACTACTGTGACTACACAATAGTCCAATAGCCACGTTTAGGATGCCACTAGGTACACTGACTGTTTGCTAGCATAATGGCTTAGTTAAAAAGAGTTGGAGTGTGCAATGCAGGCAGACGTGCTGCAAATATCTTTGCAATAGTGTGACTAGACATAAGTTCAATAGCCACGTTTAGGATGCCACTAGGTACACTGACTGTTTGCTAGTATAATGGCTTAGTTAAAAAGAGTTGGAGTGTGCAATGCAGGCAGACGTGCTGCAAATATCTTTGCACTACTGTGACTACACAAAAGTCCAATAGCCACGTTTAGGATGCCACTAGGTACACTGACTGTTTGCTAGCATAATGGCTTAGTTAAAAAGAGTTGGAGTGTGCAGAGGACAGGAGGGTACAGTGGCAGGATTGTGGGGCTCTGAGTAGAGGAATGGAAGCCTGCCTTTCTATTCCCTCCTAATGGGGAAATGCAGCGACGAAATCCCTGACCTTGGCTACACAGACGCTGTCTCTGTTTTCAGGACCTGTCACCTATGGCTCTGACCCTACCGGTTTCAGCCCTTAAAAGGACTGATAGAAAGTGCTCTCCCTATGCTGTCTAACGCTGTGTATGGAGCGCATACAGCTGTATCGGCGATAGGACTCAGGAGGACGGAGCTGCGACAGTGATGTCTGACACCAAAGACGCAGAAGAGATAATGGCGTCCTGGAGGAAAATGTCCGGTTTTATAATGCAGGGACATGTGACATGGACATCCTATCACACATGCCGTTGCTTCTCTGGCTAAAAGTCCACTTAGCTGTGTGTGTGTCTGGGATTGGCTGACATGCTGGCCCGCCCCACTTCACGCGCGCACTTAGGGAAGGAAGACAAGGAAAAAAAAAAAAATGGCGATCGCTATTATAGAAACAGCAGTGATCTGAAGGCGCTGTTCATGCACACTATACACTGAAATGTCATAATAGTGTGATTCACAGAGTGACTTACACTATTACAGCGGAAACCAAGCTAGGAATTAGCTGTTTTTTTGCTGCTAGAACCGTTCTCGAACGTTTCTAGAACTATCGAGCTTTTGCAAAAAGCTCGAGTTCTAGTTCGATCTAGAACAGGCCCCAAAATCACTCGAGCCTAGAACTGGAGAACCTCGAACCACGAACCGCGCTCAACTCTACTCGGGAGCAATGCTAGAGTCACTGATCTTCATGTTTGCAGCTGTTTTTCAGCCACTAAACATGCGGGGATTGCCTGCCCATTGCAACAATGTCATAACCATGTTAGCCACTGGCATTGCTGTGATTGGCCACCTGCATAGCATCATCGGGTCTATATAACACCTAGTGATGCCATGCACGATGCACTGTACCCGAAAATTGTGTATGTAGACTTTCTGCTTTAGAAAGGACAGTATGTTATACCATCACAGTACCTGCTGGCGCAACTCTAAAGCAACAGTCCTTTTCAGGGCTAATTTAAACAGATTCTATTCCTTAATAATAATAAAGCTCATAGTTTACAATTAGTGTAAAGCTGGGTTCACACATAGCGACAGCAACAACGACGTCGCTGTTATGTCACCATTTTCTGTGATGCAACAGCGACCTTGTAAGTCGCTGTTATGATCGCTGTTTAGCTGTCAAACACAGCAGATGCAGCAGCGATCATAACAACTTGCATCGCTGTGCTACATGTGCAGAGAGCAGGGAGCCGCGCACACTGCTTAGCGCTGGCTCCCTGCACTCCTAGCTACAGTACACATCGAGTTAATTACCCGATGTGTACTGCAGCTACATGTGCAGAGAGCAGGGAGCCGGCACTGACAGCTAGAGCGGCGGACGCTGGTAAAGAATGTAAATATCGGGTAACCAGGGAAAGGTCTTCCCTTGGTTACCCGATGTTAACCCTGGTTACAGCTTACCGCAGCTGCCAGATGCCGCCTCCTGCTCCCTGCTTGCTTCATTTCGTCGCTCTCTCGCTGTCACACACAGCGATGTGTGCGTCACAGCGGGAGAGCGACGACCAAAAAATGAAGCTGGACATTCAGCAACGACCGGCGACCTCACAGCAGGGGCCAGCTCGTTGCTGGATGTCACAGACAGCGACAGCGATGGGACGTCGCTGCAACGTCACAGAAAATGGTGACGTAGCAGCGACGTCGTTGTCATCGTTGCTGTGTGTGACACCACCCTAAGGTTAGTTTTTGGAGTAGGGATAGTGTTTAAGAGGCATGTAGGCAAGGATTCCAGTCATAAAGACCTTGCTACTGCTACGTAATCCCAAAAGTTATTTTCAGGGCTAATTCAAATATATTCTATTCTTAAACAATACAACTCTTAGCTGTAATTATTATAGAGCTAGTTGTTGGAGAAGTGTGACTCATGTAGGCAGGGATTCTAGCCTTACAGACCTTGCTGTTGCTACAAAACAAATCTATTCTATTCTATTTCAGTATAATACTGCTCTTATCTGCATTTAGTGTAGAGCTAGTGTGGCGCCCCTGACCTGGTCAGGCACCACTGAGTACTGCACCCATGCTGGGGACAGTACAATACAGGTAATCCAGAAGGCTGACCGGGGTGTGGAACACAGGCGCATAGTGATCAGGTCTCACACATGTACCCATGAGAGGACCCCTGGGGATCCCAGGAGGGGGCAAGCCTTCACCTTCACTGGAATAGTGGAGGGGGTAGAGCCTCCATCTCCTCTCAAGGGGTGTGGTGGAGAGTCTGGTTGCTAGGTGGCGTAGGCAAGAACAGGAGAGGAGGAGCAGTGAGTCAGTTAGAGCAGAACTCCATAGGGCTCAGTGAGGAGCAGACCTGTGGGGCTGTTGCTGTCTAACAGCGCCCGCGCAGTGGCTACAGACGGGGGAGAACGGTCAACTAGGAGTGCTGCCTGAAAGCCAGCTTCAGCTAGAGAGTGCAACGGAGTGGGAAGTAAGGAGACTGCTAGAGAGCACCAGGCCCAACCGGGCGGCAGATCCCGAAGCGAAGATAGATCCAGCTTTCTTCTGCTAAACCTGCCGGTGTGGGGCTCTCAAAGCCCACACCACATCACCACAAAAGCCGCAGCCACGTAACCGCAGTTAGGGCCCATAGGTCATAGGAGGCAAGAGGCTGGAGTGGCCTGGTCCGGGGAACAAGCACACGGCAAACAACAAGGGGAGAGAGGCTGCAGCATCTTCCCTGGGTGACCCCCATAGGGACTCAAAGTCGGGGTCACCCCAAACCACCAAGGGCTAAGGAAGGCGAGTCAGTAGTCACCCTCATAAAGTCAGCCTGAAGGATACCTGGTTCCTACCTGGTTCATCTCAGCTACGCCCGGGTTACTCACCCTGCCACCTGAAGTGAGTAAAAACCCTGAAAGACATTCCTGCCTGTGTGGTCATTCTGCGCCTTGTGGTACTACGAACCTACACAGGGCCCTGGGGCTTGCCTCACTCTCAGGAGGCTGCTACATCTAACTGCACACACCATCAGCCCCAGGCGTCCCCTAACCTGCAGTGGCGGTCCCTACTGGCCGCAATACTGAGAGTGGCGTCACGATCAAACAAGAAGATTTCCTACCAGTGACGGAGATCCAGCTGAGTGGAGTCCCTGAAGGTAATGCACCGACACAACACCTGTGGGGCTTCACACTAGCTTCTGGAAAAAAGATAGTGTATGAGAGGCATGTAGGCAGAGATTCTAGCCTATTACAGACCTTCTTGCTAATATGTAAAAATCTCTTCTATTCTATAATAATATTGCTCCTATCTGCATTTAGTCTTTGGCAGGCTGCTGGAGAACGAATAGTGTATGAGAAGCTTGGCATAGATGCTAGCCCTACAGACCTTGCTGCTGCTATATATAAAACTTATTCTATTTATAATAATATCACCATTTAGTCTAGGGCAAGCTGCTGGAAAAGGAATAGTGTATTAGAGGCATATAGGCAGCGATTCTAGCCTTACAGACCTTGCTATTAATTCATAAAAATCTTTTCTATTCTATAATAATACTGCACTTCATGTTGAACAAGCTGCTGAGGATGGATAGTCATATATAACATAAAAATCCAGATATTATAGGCAACAACTCGGAGATACATATTAAACACAAGGCGCAAGAGTCTTTAAATTTACCAAAGTATAGAAATACCCCATAGACACCGTGATACAAATGTGACGAAACACGTGTTGGGACGTCGGTCCCCACGTGCCCTCCAGGATTCTACATAGGATTATCCTTATGGTCATCAGGTTGCCACATTAAGTGTTGTAATCATCTGGTTCAGCAGGTCCGACACAACTTTGATACAATTCCTGGGTCACGTGGGGGTCTCCCCTCTTCCTCACCTACTCAATCTGGTTTTTCATGACTGTTAATTTATATGTACTGTAATACCCTGTGCACTATAAAATAAAATGTTTTATACATTTGTATCACGGTGTCTATGGGGTATTTCTATACTTTGGTAAATTTAAAGACTCTTGCGCCTTGTGTTTAATGAGGATGGATAGTGTAGGAATGATAGTGTAGGGGTAAGATGCATGAAGTCAAGGGATCTAGCCTTACAGACCTTGCTGCTACATAGAAACAAAATCTATTATATTCTATAATAATACCGCTCTTAGCTGCATTTAGTGTAGGGCTAGCTGCTGGAGAAGGAATAGTGTATTACAGGCATGAAGATTGGGATTCTAGCAGTGCAGACCTTGCTGCTGCTACATAAAAACATCTATTCTATTCTATAATAACATTGCTTTTATCTGCATTTTCTGTAGGGCAAGCCACTGGAAAATGGATAGGGTACTGTAGACGTAGGCAGGGATTCTAGCCTTACAGACCAATAATCCTTTTCAGGCTGTCTTCTATTCTGTTCCATATTAATTAATATCAATGTTAACCCCTTCACGACCCTTGACGGATCTATCCATCATGGAGCGTGTGATGTTAAGCCCCGCCCCCTACTGCAGGCAGGATGCGGCGATCCACGCACATATCAGCTGATTTCAACAGCTGACATGTGTGCCTGCATGTTACGAGTGGAATCGCTTCCACTCGCAACATTTAACCCCTTACATCTCGCTGCCAAAGTCTGGCAGCAAGACGTATATGCGCACGGCCATGATTTTCACTTACCGCTGCCCCCACCGGAAGTCACGTGCATGATCACGTGACTTTGGGTGGTTGCCATGGTAGCACAGGGTCATGTGATAATGCCTGTAGCTATGACGAGCCACTTTCAGTTTCACTAGGCCCGAAGCCAAATGAATCAGGAAGTGATCATAGGACACGAAAAATAATAAACCATGAGTCTTATATTCTGTTAGGCGTGGGAAAGGTGCATGGGAATACACCACAAAAAAATTCAACATTTGAATTGTCTTTATTTTCCCTGCTATCATTTGCTGAAGTTGAGAAATCGGGGCCAATCCTGGCCTTGTTCATTTTGAGAACAGTCAGCCTGTCATCCATTTAAGTTCACAGGTGGATGCGCAAATTAGTTATTATGCCCCTGGTGGCAATAAAAACCACACAGAACTTAAAGTATAAATGTAATTTCATTGAAAGAAAAAACAACAAAAATCAAGACTGTGCTGGTTGTTAGTGATGGGTCACATGGCAGATAAGATTATGCTTTTTATGCCAAACATATTTTCTCTATTTTTGGGGCTCTTTTAAAGAGCAGCAGGATTTTGCTATATGAGGTAAAGGCAGTGCCCTACAAGCACTAAGATGCTGAATCCAAGCATACCTATTATTGAAAGATGTGATGCTTGGTTGATTAAATATCTTTATTCAAACAACAGAAAAGCACTGCAGTTTGATTGATGTGTGCAACAGGGGCGGGTCTATTCCTCCTCCTCCGGCGTCCCCGGCATGCCTCCTTTTCTTTAATTGAATATCGTATTGCGTCGCCATTGCTGTTGTTGGCAGCGTGTGTGCATTGCCACAATACTCAGGTCTTCATTAAAATGGCACTGGAGTACGTGCATGTGTAGTACCCACGGAGCAGGGGGTTAACTGTTTACTCGTCGCTGGGCCTGGTGATGTTGGGTCTGGGGATGTCACAGGTGGCCTCGCCCAGATTCGTGTCCCCGAGGCATACAATAAAAGGGAGGATGATAATGGTGGAGGAGATGATGGGAATAGTTTGTCTCGTGACGCCACCTGCAGTACGCGGCCAGGAATTAGCCGCCGCTTCTGTCGCTATCCTCCAGGGCAGATGGTAGTAGCAGCAAAGATGGTTCTGCTCCCCAAAGTATGATTTTTAGTGTTTAATATGCTTTGGGGTCAAAAGGCCAGAGAACTTTAGAAACTACGTACATTTATTAATGTCAATTGTGGCTCATTCAATTTACATCAACTATTTAATATTTTCAGAATTTGGACTTTCCAGTATTATGTACATCTATTAAAAATGTATTCATATGTATTCAAATTCTGTGGATAGGATATAAATTCATGTGATAGGATAACCCTTTTAAGACATTTTGTGGCAGTTAAAAAACATTACTTCTTTTACTTGCAGTAATTTTCTGGGAGGGGTCGTGGTGACCGCTGCTCATAAAATCCATGACAAGCGGATACGTCTCAAATTTTTCTCAAGTTCCTCGACGAAAGTAATATCACAGATATATATGCGTGCCACTTCTCGAATGGTCCTGATTCATGAAGAGGCGTAAACTACTTGATAAATCAGGAGTGTCTGATTCCTGCCGGTCTTGATGAATTGGGGTCCGTGTCTATCAGTTAAAAATCTCATTTTTTGTTGAATATTTGTTCAGATAAAATCAACTTTCTGTTCACGAAGGGAAAATACAAAGGTCAGAACTCCACAATTTTCATCTAAAATCTCCAAATTCTTGTTTACCCTTGGAAGAGACCCAAACGAAAAGCAACTGAAGTGATCAGGGCACTAAAAAAATGTTCCAGATGGTTTAATTTTAAAAACAGACTGAAGATTTGCATCTGTAACATGAGAAAATTAGAAAGCAAAGTTGTCAAGAGGTTACAGATCCAGACCTGCATACCTACTGTCTTCCAGTGCAACATGCTCACAACTTAGCAGGGTGATTGTAGTACTATCAGATTTATATATATATATATATATATATATATATATATATATATATATATATATATACCAAAAGTTTGGACACACCTTCTCATTCAAAGAGGTTTCTTTATTTTCATGACTCTGAAAATTGTAGATTCACATTGAGGACTGACTGTTTTTGTGGATAGTTCGTTTTTCTTTACTTAGCTGCTTTTTTCTTGCCATAATACAAATTCTAACAGTCTATTCAGTAGGACTATCAGCTGTGCATCCACCAGACTTCTGCACAACACAACTGATGGTCCCAACCCCATTTATAAGGCAAGAAATCCCACTTATTAAACCTGACAGGGCACACCCGTGAAGTGAATACCATTTCCGGTGATTACCTCTTGAAGCTCATCAAAAGAATGCCAAGAGTGTGCAAAGCAGTAATCAAAGCAAAAGGTGGCTACTTTGAAGAATCTAGAATATAAAACACATTTTCAGTTTCACACTTTTTTGTTAAGTATTTCATTCCACATGTGTTAATTCATAGTTTTGATGCCTTCAATGTGAATCTACAATTTTCAGAGTCATGAAAATAAAGAAAACTCTTTGAATAAGGTGTGTCCAAAATTTTGGTGGATATGATATACACCTGATGAAGATATTTTACATATCGAAACGCATTGTGGCAGGTTATTAAATAAAAGAAAAATATATTTTTTAACTTACCATTTAATCTGGCATCTCTAGCGCTCCTCCGGACCGTGTTTTCACCTTTTCCTTGAGACAGAGGCAGACAGACACAGACAGGGAAAGTGACAGACAGAGGCAGACAGGGAAAGAGACAGAGGCAGGGATAGATACAGACAGGGAAAGAGACAGACGGGAAAATAGACAGCCGGGAAAAGACAGCTGGGAAAAGAGACAGATGGGGAATGAGACAGACAGGGAATGAGACAGACGGGGAAAGAGACAGATGGGGAAAGAGACAAGCAGGGAAAGAGACTGACAGATTGACAGACATAAAGATAGAGAGACAGACAGAAACGTATACAGACACAGAGAGATAGACACAGACAGACAAAGAGATTGATACAGACAGAGAGATAGACACAGACAGACATGGATAAGCACAGACTCACAGACAAACACGGAAAGAGATAGAGACAGACAGAGACAGACAAAGACAGAAAGTGGCTGGGGAGACAGACAGAGACTGGGAGAGACAAACAGAGACTCGGAGAGACAGACAGAGACTGGAAGAGGGAACCACGGGTATATGCCGCGCTTAAAAACCACTGGAGTGGAAATGATGTGAAAATTTCTCTTTTATTTACAGCATTCCTACGCGTTTCAGAGACAAAGACCGTCTCCTTCTTCAGGGAAAAAAGAAATCATACAGACAATCAAAAGCTGGTATCTTATAAAGGATCCATACTGCCACGTTGACAGCTATGACGTCAACCGCCCTTCAAGATTGCAGGGTGATGACTCATCAGCACATGGAGACAACAGACACATGGAGGAAAAAGAAAAATCATTATATGAAATTTCCATATCGTTACCCATTCATGATTTATGATTTATCTCAGAGGGATATTTATAATAAAAATTGTAAATAAAAAAAGAGTTTATTTGTGTTTATTTCTTGTGTGAGGAAAGAGTATATGGAAGCTTGAAAGGAAGAAAAAAGAGTTAGAATAAAGGTACAAACCTATGAATCATATGCTGGAGAAGAAGAGGGGTGAATACCCAACCATTGTTCTGAAGTAGCAGACAATCTAATTTGACTACGAGCTGATATGTGATTAGAAGGGAAATAAAGCCGTGATTAGTGAAATGATTCAGATCTATATCTGAAAGAAAGATAATGAAACCTATTTGCGTGCTGTTAAACTTGGTCATTTATTGGTTAAAAGGAATAGTGAAAGTGAGGATTTTTCGGCAGGACAGTTCCTAAAGAAATGTGTGTCCCTGACTTGGAATTAGAAAGGAAATGATTATATCCAAAAATAATGGGATCATTGCCCAACCATTGTTCTAAACTTGTAACTACAACAGGTGTTTTTAGATGTGGTTCCAAAAACTGTCTATGTTGCAAGAGCATTTATCATGGCAGAACCACTTTTTGTTCATCTAGTGGTAATGAGTCTTTCAAGATCAGAAAACGCCTGACATGCCAGTCTGATTTTGTCGTCTATTTGGTTGACTGCATATGCGGCAAACAATATGTGGGCAGAACGAGTCAGGCTCTCCACAATAGGCTGAACTCGCATCGCCATAATATCAAAACTGGTTTTCTCCTGCATGGGCTCTCAAAACATTGTACTCTTGAGCATGAGAAAAGATTAGAGTTCAAGATCACCCCCATTGAACAAATTGACCCTGTTGAGCACAATAGGACTGAAGCCTTAAGCAGAAAGGAGTCATTTTGGATACATAAACTAAACTCTTTAAAACCTTTTGGCCTAAATGAGGTGTCAGATCTTTTTTATTAAGCACCAACCTTGTCAAATCACTAATATTTATTCAGTTTTCCATCTCCGTACATATTATTATCTTTGTTTCTTTTTAATGCCATTTTTCCATAGGTCAGTTTCTCCTAGTGACTATAATATAATATAATATAATACTATAATATAATAATAATACTATAATATAATACTATAGTATATTCTTGATGAGTCCACACATGATAAGACTATTATAAATTATGTTATTTCATGTTGTCCAATTTTTGCTCCAGAGACTACAGTGTTTTTTTAATGAACCCATATATGATAAGACCAATATGATAGGACCAATATGATTTTATGCTTTTATCATATTTTTACCAGAGATTTTTATATCTTGCGTTTTTTTATATTTCTGCACTATTTGCAGTTTTTTATGGACGTGTGGACTTTTAATATGTATTTAATAAGTGTTTTTATATGTGCATGTATATTCGCATTCCTAAAAATGTTTATATATGTATTTTATTTTCTTTCAACACTTTGGATCCAATTTATTTAATTCATTTAATCTCCATATTGTTACTACCGGCCCATAGGTCGCTTGCAAAACTAATTTGCAGGTTTCCTTTTTTAATCATGAAAATGTTTTTAATTATGTTCTAAATCATGTTTTAAAGGGAACCAACCATCAGGATTTTCGAGTATAAGCTGCAGCCAGTGCAGTACTGGCACTATCATGCACAGTGTGTACATACCATTAGGGTGCAGCTCGGGTGTTTAGGCAGCAAAATCCAACTTTATAAAGTTTGAAATTTCGTGCACTTTTTGATTGACGTGTGCACCTCTGTGTTAATGTCCGGGCGGGTTATGCAGGAGTTCCCCGCCCCCCACCAGCCTGTTCCTCCCTCTCTCCTGATGTCCGGGCGGGTTATGCAGGAGTTCCCCGCCCCCCACCAGCCTGTTCCTCCCTCTCTCCTGATGTCTGGGCGGGTTATGCACGTGTTCCCTGCCCCCCCGCGCTGCCTGTTCCTCCCTCCCTCCGGCTGTATAAAAAATGCTAATCTTCAGAAACATGGCGCCGGAGTGGGCCTCAGCGCATAGCGCTTATCTCCGGCGCCATGTTTCTGAAGCCCGCATTACACAGCTTGGTGTCTGCAGACTGCACAACAGCTGATCGGAGGACGCGATCAGCTGTAGCTATGACAACGTGCCGCCTCAGGACACCGGGCCAGGACAGGAGCCTGCCAGCGACATCGGGAGTCAGGTGAGGTAAGTTCACAATGGACTCACATGACCCCGTGACGGCAGTGCTGTGAGACCCGGTCACGGTAGTCATATCGGGCGGCACTGTCTTCACGGGGTCAGGTGAATGAAATTACTAGCACCTGTGATGTCATTGCCCCAGCAGGCACGCACACATTATACACACACATACACACACTATATATATACACACACACCCACACTGCTGTGTGTGCGCCCCTGCGTTGACCTGGGCTCACCTTCTGAGTTCCAGGTCACTGCAGGAAAGCACTCACAGCTGTGTGTGTGTATAATGTGTGTATGCACGTATGTATAATGTGTGTATGCGCATGTGTGTATAATGTGTGTATGCACATGTGTGTATAATGTGTGTATGCGCGTGTGTATAATGTGTGTATGCGCGTGTGTATAATGTGTGTATGCGCATGTGTGTATAATGTGTGTATGCACATGTGTGTATGCACATGTGTGTATGCGCGTGTGTATGCACATGTGTGTATAATGTATGTATGCACATGTGTGTATGTGTGCATGCACATGTGTGTATAATGTGTGTATACACATGTGTGTATAATGTGTGTATGCACATGTGTGTATAATGTGTGTATGCACATGTGTGTATAATGTGTGAATGCACATGTGTGTATAATGTGTGTATGCACATGTGTGTATAATGTGTGTATGCACATGTGTGTATAATGTGTGCATGCACATGTGTGTATAATGTGTGTATGCACATGTGTGTATAATGTGTGTATGCGCGTGTGTATGCGCGTGTGTATAATGTGTGTATGCGCGTGTGTATAATGTGTGTATGCACATGTGTGTATAATGTGTGTATGCACATGTGTGTATAATGTGTGTAGGCACATGTGTGTATAATGTGTGTATGCACATGTGTGTATAATGTGTGTATGCACATGTGTGTATAATGTGTGTATGCGCGTGTGTATAATGTGTGTATGCACATGTGTGTATAATGTGTGTATGCACATGTGTGTATAATGTGTGTAGGCACATGTGTGTATAATGTGTGTATGCACATGTGTGTATAATGTGTGTATGCACATGTGTGTATAATGTGTGTATGCACATGTGTGTATAATGTGTGTATGCACATGTGTGTATAATGTGTGTATGTAAGACCTGTTAACATTTATATATATATATATATATATAAAAATATATATATATAGGTTAAAAGACTGTTTGGTGGACTTCCTTGTGTTATGCTACCACCTGCTGTCAAAACAGAGAACAGCGGGAAAAAGTCCTGCTGCTGAAGTGACTTGATTGAGTCTGCAACAGGAGGAGGAGGAGTCTACATGTGGCTGTGTTTTGCTGAGAGGAGTGTGCTGTAGTGGGCTGTAAGATAGAAGGCCTCAGTCTGCCCTGTTTTTCCGAGGTCCAAGTACCTCAGAGTGTTGCGTGGTGTCCCCCCCAAATTACAGATCCAAAGAGGCTGGATGTGGAGCGAGGAACCAGACAGCACGTGCAAATTACAAAATTACAGATCCAAAGAGGCTGGATGTGGAGCGAGGAGCCAGGCAGCACGTGCAAGTTACAGACCCGGGACAAAGACTGAACTTTAGAGGTGTCTGCCAGCGGAATACGGGCCCCAACGGTGACGAGGTACCCCACGCTGAAATCTGCAGTTAAGTGTGCACACTACTTTTAGTTAGGGACAGATAGGAAAAGACTCTGCACTGTGTTATACAAGTAAGATAACAAGGACTCTGCGTTTTTTTTTGTTTAATAAGGATTTTTGTGTTTTGCTTTTGGGAGTACAATCTGAGGCTTCCTACCCTTGACAAGTTATTCAAAGTAATTGTATGTATATTGCATTATCTCTACTGCTGTGCACCTTTCCGGCTTTTCTCCCCTTCCCACACTTTTCCTCTACCTGTGTTGTGCAATACATTATTAAATTTGCATTGATTAACCCCCGTGGTTCCGTGCAGTCCTTGCGTATCCCGTTACCTGCAGGTTATTACATTTGGCGTAGTCGGCAGGATACGCAGGCTGGTACGGAACAATGGACGGACAGGGGGGTGTCGCTGATGGGGGTGTCGCTGATGGAGGTGTACTAATACAACCTGATGGGGGAATACCAGCAAGGCAGCTGTCCCTGGGGGCTATGCTGACCCATATACCAAAATTTACTGGCAACAATGTACCTCTCCATGACTGGGCGCAGAGAGTGAGTGGCATGTTGAGAGTAGCAGGAGTGACTGCAGAAAATCAAGGGGAGATACTGTTGATTGCCCTTGAAGGCCATGCTCAAGAGACTATTTTATTGCGCCCTGAGAGTGAACGAAAGACGTTAGAGCAGGTGGTGAAGATTCTTGAGAGAGTGTATGGCGGGAAACCAGAAGCAGGAGATTTACAGGCGCAACTGTTCTACAGGCTGCAGGGTGAAGAAGAAGGTCTGCCACAGTATGCAAATGCACTCCAGAGAATAATGAGACAAATGCTTACAGCAGAGCCAGAGCTAGCACAAACCCCCGGTTATGCTGACCGTACCCTGCGAGATCAATTCCTCCGCGGATTACATAACCCCAAGATCAAAGGTGCCCTCCGTGAACGGCTCAGGGTAGAAAAAAAACTAACTTTCCAGGAAATATTGGAAGAAGCAGTCTCCCGCACACAAACTGAAAATTGCGACCCGCAGAACGCCTGGGGTGAAGTTTGTATGCATTAGGTAGTCCCGGGTGAGAAAAACAAAGAACCGAGCCAGCTTGAGGCTAAAGTGGATCAGTTACAAGAGACTGTTACTGCTCTACAAGAGTTGCTGAAGAATATGCAAGCCCCGGCGTCAGAAGTAAGAACGACAGCACCGCGATCAAATACCCGCACGCATACCTATCAAGAAGAGAGGGGACAGATCGAGCAGAGACGACCGAGACCCGCTGGAGACTACCAGTGTTGGAACTGTGGAAATCGGAACCATTTATTCCGACACTGTCCGGAGAGGAAGACGTCGCAAGAAAGACCGCCGTTAAACTAGTGCCTCCCTCCATGGATGGGCACATGGTGGGGAGACCAACTGAGCTTAGAGAAAACCAACGCCCTGAAGATATAGCAGCCTGCACGCCGACGATCACGGCCGAATTTGAAGGGAAAGAAGTAAAATGCCTGATGGATACTGGGTCCCAAGTGACCACCATGCCAGAACAGTTCTTCTACCAACATTTTGGACAAACTGTATCCATTGACAAAGGGGCACATATCAAACTGAGGGCTGCAAACAATCTTCCCATTCCGGTTGTAGGGGTCGTGTGGATGAACATACGTGCCTGTGGCCAGAACTTAGGAAAAAAAGGGATTGTGTTAACGGAGGGCCGGTACGACAGAGAGGTGCCAGCTATCGTGGGCATGAACGTCCTGAAAGAATTAGACCAGTTGCTCTTCAACAAGGGGGGCTGTGATTACTGGAAGACGACAGTTGCTAACAGGCCTGCCCAAAAGGTCTTCCAACACCTTATCCGTGCCCGAGGACTGTGGAAGAATGGTGGGAGCCGCTACCCGGTGGGGAGGGTTCGAGTCCCAAGACAGACAACAATTACTCTACCTCCAAATCGTGAGACAGTCCTCACCTTGTCAGTCGGGGCCCACCGTACACTTGAGGGGATGGAGGTGTTGGTGGAGCCTTACCGTGGTGAAGAGAACGGAGACGAAACGTTGGTGGCTCGCACTTTAGCAACAGTAAGAAATGGAAGGGTCCCTTTCCGTTGCGTGAACACCGGTGAACAGGCCTACACCTTGACCTCGGGAGTTGTTCTGGCCCATGTCTACCTGGCGCCTGAAGAGGTGGCGGCTGCAGAATCGATTGAATTGCAGCCCATGGCAGGGGAAGCCTGGACTTGGGCTCTTTCTATGGAAAGAAAAGAGAAACCCACTGATCAATGGAACAGTCGCGTCATCTTAGGGCAGATGGGAGTGGACCTGAGCCCCTTCGATTCGGAGCAAGCCCAAGCCATAGAGGACTTTATTTGGGAGAATCAAGCCACGTTCTCCCGTCACGCAGAAGATTTCGGCTGTACTGACAAGATTCAGCACGAAATACCCACAGGAGATGCCCCACCGATCAGGGAAAGGTACAGGCAAATACCCCCAAAGTACTACCAAGAGGTAAAAGAGCTTTTGGCGCAGATGCTGAAGAGCGGGGTGGTTCAGAGTCCATGGGCTGCCCCAATCGTGCTGGTCAAGAAAAAGGATGGGTCTACCCGCTTCTGTGTTGACTACCGCAAGCTTAATGGATGCACGGTTTGTGATTCCTACCCTCTGCCCCGGATAGAGGAGTCCCTGTCGGCGTTGGGAAAGGCACGTTACTTCTCCTCCCTCGATCTGGCCAGCGGATATTGGCAGGTCCCTGTGGCAGAGAAAGACAAGGCCAAGACCGCATTTATTGTACCCATGGGACTCTTCGAGTTCAATCACATGCCATTTGGACTAAATAATGCCCCAGGAACTTTTCAGCGCCTCATGGAAAGTTGCCTTGGAGACATGAACTTCGAGGCCACATTGATTTACCTGGACGACATAGTAGTGTATTCTGCAACCTTTGAGAAACATCTAGAAAACCTGGGCCAAGTGTTTCAGCGGTTACGGGCCCATGGGCTTAAACTAAAACCAAAAAAATGTCGGATCTTTCAGGAAGAGATTGAATATCTTGGACACAAGGTGTCGGAAGCCGGCGTACAGCCCTCCGATGGGAAAGTGAGAGCAGTGCTACAATGGCCCACACCCAGCACAGTGCGGGAGGTTCGAGCTTTCCTGGGGCTAGCCGGTTATTACCGTCGCTTTATCAAAGATTTCGCGAAGGAGGCAGAACCTTTGCACGAATTGCTCCGAGGCACTGCGAAAGGACCAAAAGCACAGAAAATTTGCTGGGGACCAAGACAAGCAGAAGCCTTACACCGATTGAAAGAGGCCTTGGTTAGCGCCCCTGTGCTTGCCTATGCAGACTATAACCTCCCCTTTCGGTTGTATACAGACGCGAGCCTCTACGGCCTGGGTGCAGTACTGGCCCAGGTACAGAATGGTACTGAACGGGTGATTGCATATGGAAGTCGGACGTTGCGAGAAGCCGAGCGCAACCCCGAGAATTACAGTTCCTTTCGGCTGGCACTAGTATGGGCAATAACCGAAAGGTTCTCGGAATATCTCACGGGAGCTCAAATTGAAGTCTATACGGATAATAACCCCCTGGCTCACATCTCCACCACCAAACTGGGAGCAATGGAACAGAGGTGGCTGGCACGACTCTCCAGATACAATTATCATGTGCAGTACCGCTCTAAGCATGAAAATCAGAATGCAGATGCCCTTTCTCGTGTTACCACCGAAGCCCCAGTGGGGGAGAGAGATGAACAGTTGGAGGAAGACGAAATTCCGGACTTTAGTAAATTCACCGCTCAAGTGGTAGAGGCTCGTATGCTGGAAATTACGTCGGGCACGACATCACGCCTGCTTGGCCAAACCAGAGAGGAATGGGTGAAAATCCAGTCATCTGACCCAGAACTGCTTCAAGTGAAAGAGTGGGTGATCCAGCAGCGCAAGCCTAGAAAGGAAATACGGGCCACGCTGTCGCACGTGGCCCTCCAGATTCTCAGCCAGTGGGATAAGCTGTCGGTGCAAGAAGGGATGCTGTATCGGAAGGTGCACCTAGCTACAGAGTTGGAAGTACGGTGGCAAGTAGTGATACCCCAGAAGATGGCAGTACCATTGGCCCGAGAGGCGCATGAGAAGGGAGCCCATTTTGGACCGGACAAGACTTACCAGTGGTTGCAAAGAATAGTATACTGTCCTCAGATGCTTCGGGCAGTAGAGAAGGCCTGTAAACTGTGCCGTTCCTGCGAGTTAAGTAAGGCTCCTCCACAGCAAGCACCAGTACAGACTATTGTAACCAAAGAGCCGTTGGAAGTACTCATGATCGATTATCTCAAGATTGGCCACTCCCACCAGGGCTATCAGTTCTGCCTTGTGATGACAGATCACTTCTCCAAATTTGCGGTGGTGACGCCCACCAGAGATCAGACGGCTGAATCAGCTGCTCGAGCCATCAGTGATGACTTTATCCGGGTGTACGGCTGCCCCAAAAGAATACATTCTGACCAAGGAGCTTGCTTTCAGGGCAGTGTCATGAGAGAGCTGCAAAGGATTTACGGAATGCAAAAGTCAAGGACTACGCCTTATCATCCACAGGGCAACGGAGCCTGCGAGAGATTTAACCGGACCCTCCTACAAATGCTACGCACGTTGGAGGATGATCGTAAGAATCACTGGCCCGGCTATCTCGCAGAACTCGTGTGGGCGTACAATAATCGTGTCCACTCCACCACTGGGTACACCCCATACGTGCTACTGTTTGGAAGAGCCGGAAGAGGCATTGAAGAGCTGAACTTAGCTCCCCCCGAGATCAGTGAAGGTCAGAGCGTCGGTTCGTGGGTTGATTGTCACCGTCAACGGCTGGAGACTATCCATCGAATTGTCACCAAGCGGTTGCAAGAAAAGACACACCCGCAGCGGAAACCTGTGTGTGAAACCCCGTTCTTACCAGGAGACAGAGTACTAGTTGCAGAGAAACACCCGAGACACAAGTTGAGCGAGCGCTGGAAAACAGAGCCGTACATTGTGATCAGAAGAATCTCGCCCCATGGATCAGTATTCGAAGTGAGAGGCGAGCAAAGAGGCGGCACCCTCATCCTGCATCGTAATATGCTGAGGCCCTGCTATTCAGAAGACAGGACCAGACAAAGTACCTCGGAGACACACACACGCACACACACATACACGCGCACACACACATTATACAGACGCGCGCGCACACACACACTATATACACACGCGCGCACACACATTATATACACACACACATTTATACACACACACACTATACACACACACTATACACACTGTATACACACACACACACACACTATACACACACTGTATACACACACACTATATACACACACACTATATACACACACACACTATACACACTATACACACACACACACACACTATACACACACACACTATACACACACACACTATACACACACACACTATACACACACACACACACACACTATACACACACACTATACACACACACTATAGACACACACACACTATACACACACACACACTATACACACACACACACACTATACACACACACACACACACACTATACACACACACACACATACTATACACACACACACACACACACACACTATACACACACACACACACTATACACACACACACTATACACACACACTATACACACACACTATACACACACACACTATACACACACTATACACACACACACACACAACACACTATACACACCCACACTATACACACACACACACTATACACACACACACACACACACTATACACACACAAACACACACACTATACACACACACACACGCTATACACACACACACACTATACACACACACACACACACTATACACACACACACACTATACACACACACACTATACACACACACACACTATACACACACACACACACACTATACACACACACACACACACTACACACACACACTTTATACACACACACACACACTATACACACACACACACACTATACACACACACACACTATACACACACACACACACACACTATACACACACACACACTATACATACACACTATACACACACACACACTATACACACACACACTATACACACACACACTATACACACACACACTATACACACACACTATACACACACACACACACTATACACACACACACACACACTATACACACTATACACACACACACTATACACACACACTATACACACATACATTATACACACACGCGCGCGTGCACACACACATTATACACACATGCGCATACACACATTATACACACATGCGCATACACACATTATACACACATGCGCATACACACATTATACACACATGCGCATACACACATTATACATACATGCGCATACACACATTATACACACATGCGCATACACACATTATACACACATGCGCATACACACATTATACACACATGCGCATACACACATTATACACACATGCGCATACACACATTATACACACATGCGCATGCACACATTACACACACATGTGCATACACACATTATACACACATGTGCATACACGCATTATACACACATGTGCATACACACATTATACACACATGTGCATACACACATTATACACACATGTGCATACACACATTATACACACATGTGCATACACACATTATACACACATGTGCATACACACATTATACACACATGTGCATACACACATTATACACACATGTGCATACACACATTATACACACATGCGCATACACACATTATACACACATGCGCATACACACATTATACATACGTGCATACACACATTATACACACACACAGCTGTGAGTGCTTTCCTGCAGTGACCTGGAACTCAGAAGGTGAGCCCAGGTCAACGCAGGGGCGCACACACAGCAGTGTGGGTGTGTGTATATATATATAGTGTGTGTATGTGTGTGTATAATGTGTGCGTGCCTGCTGGGGCAATGACATCACAGCTGCTAGTAATTTCATTCACCTGACCCCGTGAAGACAGTGCCGCCCGATATCACTACCGTGACCGGGTCTCACAGCACTGCCGTCACGGGGTCATGTGAGTCCATTGTGAACTTACCTCACCTGACTCCCGATGTCGCTGGCAGGCTCCTGTCCTGGCCCGGTGTCCTGAGGCGGCACGTCGTCATAGCTACAGCTGATCGCGTCCTCCGATCAGCTGTTCTGCAGTCTGCAGACACCAAGCTGTGTAATGCGGGCTTCAGAAACATGGCGCCGGAGATAAGCGCTATGCGCTGAGGCCCACTCCGGCGCCATGTTTCTGAAGATTAGCATTTTACATACAGCCTGAGGGAGGGAGGAATAGGCAGCGCGGGGGGGCGGGGAACTCCTGCATAACCGGCCCGGACATCAGGAGAGAAAGAGGAACAGGCTGGTGGGGGGGGCGGGGAACTCCTGCATAACACGCCCGGACATTAACACAGAGGTGCACACGTCAATCAAAAAGTGCACGAAATTTCAAACTTTATAAAGTTGGATTTCGCTGCCTAAACTCCCGAGCTGCACCCTAATGGTATGTACACACTGTGCATGATAGTGCCAGTACTGCACTGGCTGCAGCTTATACTTGAAAATCCTGATGGTTGGTTCCCTTTAATTCATATTCTATATATTTCCCATTTTTTTAGCTAAATATTTCTTTCTATTTATTATTATCACTAGCAATACTTCATCAAATTCATTCTACCTCTCCAGATCGTGTTTGCCCACTACCCTTCCTTTGCTGGATATTGCACACTTGTTTTCTCCCTACTACTCTACACCGCAGTAAGCGTTATGTTCCAAGCTCTGACCCAGGGTCACCTCTGCTGAGTCAGTTTTTGTTTCATGCGACTGCGCACTAAAGTTTTTTCCCACGGTCTGAACTCTTTTCACCCTGACAGATCAGTACCTGCTCCATTCCCTCACGCATGCGTCCTTTTCTTGCTTCAGTTGAACTTCTTTCACCCGGTTAATTGATACCGTCCCATTAATTTGGGACATAATCATCTTCTTTTCCAAATTTCCAGTCACGGACACACATTCTTTTTAGGAACTGTTTCACCGCAAAATCTTCACATACACTATTCCTTTTAACCATTAAACACCCAAGTTGAACAGCACGTAATAGATTTTCATTCAGTTAATCTGAGTCATTTCACTAATCACGGCCTTATTCTCCTTTCAATCACAAATCAGCCCATAGCCAAATTGGATTGTCTGCTGCTTTAGAACAATGGTTGGGCAATGATCCCATTATTTTTGGATATAATCATTTCCTTTCTAATTCCAAGTCAGGGACACACATTTCTTTAAGGTACCTTCACACTTAGCGATGCAGCAGCGATCCGACCAGCGATCTGACCTGGTCAGGATCGCTGCTGCATCGCTACATGGTCGCTGGTGAGCTGTCAAACAGGCAGATCTCACCAGCGACCACTGAACAGCCCCCAGCCAGCAGCGACGTGCAAGCGACGCTGCGCTTGCACGGAGCCGCCGACTGGAAGCTGCGGAGACTGGTAACTAAGGTAAACATCGGGTATGGTTACCCGATGTTTACATTAGTTACCAGCGCTGTGTGCAGAGAGCAGGGAGCCGCGCACACTGAGCGCTGGCTCCTTGCTCTCCTAGCTGCTGTACACATCGGGTTAATTAACCCGATGTGTAATGCAGCTACATGTGCAGAGAGCAGGGAGCCGCGCACACTGCTTAGCGCTGGCTCCTTGCTCTCCTAGCTGCTGTACACATCGGGTTAATTAACCCGATGTGTACAGCAGCTACATGTGCAGAGAGCCGGAGCCGGCAGCACAGGCAGCGTGAGAGCTGCGGAGGCTGGTAACTAAGGTAAATATCGGGTAACCACCTTGGTTACCCGATGTTTATCTTGGTTACAAGCTTACCTCAGCTGTCAGACGCCGGCTCCTGCTCCCTGCTCGCTTCATTTGTCGCTCTCTCGCTGTCACACACAGCGATCTGTGTGTCACAGCGGGAGAGCGGCTTTGAAGAAAACGAACCAGGGCTGTGTGTAACGAGCAGCGATCTCGCAGCAGGGGCCAGATCGCTGCTCAGTGTCACACACAGCGAGATCGCTAATGAGGTCACTGCTGCGTCACAAAAAGCGTGACTCAGCAGCGATCTCGGCAGCGAGCTCGCTGTGTGTGAAGCACCCCTTAGGAACTGTCCTGCCGAAAAATCCTCACTTTCACTATTCCTTTTAACCAATAAATGACCAAGTTTAACAGCACGCAAATAGGTTTCATTATCTTTCTTTCAGATATAGATCTGAATCATTTCACTAATCACGGCTTTATTTCCCTTCTAATCACATATCAGCTCGTAGTCAAATTAGATTGTCTGCTACTTCAGAACAATGGTTGGGTATTCACCCCTCTTCTTCTCCAGCATATGATTCATAGGTTCGTACCTTTATTCTAACTCTTTTTTTCTTCCTTTCAAGCTTCCATATACTCTTTCCTCACACAAGAAATAAACACAAATAAACTCTTTTTTTATTTACAATTTTTATTATAAATATCCCTCTGAGATAAATCATAAATCATGAATGGGTAACGATATGGAAATTTCATATAATGATTTTTCTTTTTCCTCCATGTGTCTGTTGTCTCCATGTGCTGATGAGTCATCACCCTGCAATCTTGAAGGGCGGTTGACGTCATAGCTGTCAACGTGGCAGTATGGATCCTTTATAAGATACCAGCTTTTGATTGTCTGTATGATTTCTTTTTTCCCTGAAGAAGGAGACGGTCTTTGTCTCTGAAACGCGTAGGAATGCTGTAAATAAAAGAGAAATTTTCACATCATTTCCACTCCAGTGGTTTTTAAGCGCGGCATATACCCGTGGTTCCCTCTCTATATATAATTAACATTCTATATTGTTATACGGGGCTGCTGCTTGAATCACACGGACACTCACATGCTTTTGAAGGAGTTGTGACTGACACAAACCTATCAGGTGAGTGTTAAGCTGGGTTTACACACTGCAACATCTCAAACGACATCGCTGTAACGTCACCGATTTTGTGACGCAATAGCGATGTTGTTTGCGATGTTGCAGTGTGTGAAACCTATCAGCGACCCGGCCCCTGCTGTGAAGATATAATCGTTACAAATCGTTCAGGACCATTCCTAGGTCCTTTGTTTCCCGCTGTGCAGCATGAAGTTTCAGTGTGTGAAGCCTTTTCAGCGACTTAGTTAGCAACTTCCCTGCTTATCAACGTCCCCAACAACCAGCTAGGTCGCTCTGCAGGTCCGGATCGCTGTTGAGTTGTTGGCCAGGTTTGCCTGTTTGAACGCTCACCAGAGACTTAGCAGAGACTTAGGGAGGTCGCTATTGCGTCACCAAACCGGTGACGTTACAGCGATGTCCTTTGCGATGTTGCAGCGTGTAAACCCAGCTTTACTGTTCCTTTCCTATCACCACTTGTTATATCGGGTAAGACCCTATTGCGCCCTTTGTCTCCCCACTTTTTAGAGACTGGAAGAGACAGACAGAGATTGGGATTGATAGAGACTGGGAGAGACAGAGACATAGACTGGGGGAGACAAACAGAGACAGACAGAGACTGGGATTGATAGAGACTGGGAGAGACAGAGACAGAGACTGGGAGAGACAAACAGAGACTGGGAGAGACAAACAGAGACTGGGAGAGAAAAACAGAGACTGTTAGAGACAAACAGGGACTGGGAGAGACAAACAGGGACTGGGAGAGACAAACAGACACTGGGAGAGACATACAGAGACTGAGAAAGACTGGGAGAGACAAACAGAGACAGACAGAGACTGGGAGAGACAAACAGAGACAGACACAGACTGAGAGAGACAAACAGAGACAGACACAGACTGGGAGAGACAAACAGAGACTGGGAGAAACAAACAGAGACTGGGAGAGATACACAGAGACTGGAAGAGAGAGACGGAGACTGGGAGAGACAGATAGAGACTGGGAGTGACAAACAGACAGATAGAGACTGGGAGAGACAAAGAGAGACTAGGAGAGACAAACAGACTAGGAGAGACAAACAGAGACTGGGAGAGACAGAAAGAGACTGGGAGAGAGACAGAGAGACAGTTACTAGCCTGGGTACTACAGCTAGTATTTATATATATATATATATATATATATACATATACACATACATGTATATACTGTATATATGTTGGAGCACCAGATCCATGGTCAGAAAACTCCCCAGATTAAAATTCCATTCAAAACCTATGGTCAATCCTCAAAAAGTGTGTGGACAAACAAAAACACGGAAATTATGATTAACTACAAGTACTGATAGGGCAGGAATGAGTTTCCATCAGTCTAGATTTGACCTAGAAGCTGATAGTCAGCATGCCAGGTGGAAATACAAAAGTCTTGTAAGAAAAGGTGAATCACACTTTAAATTTTGAGTCTTTGCATAACCTTGTTGTATTTGATAATAAAAGTCAAAAAAATTATGAAATGCTTATAATTATACTTCAATAACCAAAGAAACATCTGACTGGAAGAAATAAAAACAGGAAGGACCAAACTTTGTGAAAACCAAAATTTGGGTTAGTCAGTATTTGCACACAACTGTATGCTGAAAAATTGTATGCTTTTACAAATCATGTAAATTACTTTGTATTAATGTATTGTATCCAGTATCTTGAAGAAGCTTTTTTAATAATTATGGCGTAGAATGGGTGATAACTTCCTGATTTCAAGGGTCACTTTCTGGCATCCCTACCAATTTCAAGAATCGAGCTTCGAAATGACTTGAAAAAGAACAATGGCAGTGCATTCAGGCCACCATACTTTTCATTGTCTAGAAAACAAAGCAGTCAATGATCTTCAGTAGTCCTGTAAATAACATATGGAATGCAGAAATACAGTTTACTACAAACCTCACATTTTTGTAAATATTTTATTGTATCTTTTCATGGAAGAACACTGAGGATATGATACTTTCAGACAATGTAAAAAGATCAGTGAACAGCTTGTTTAGCAGTGTAAATTAGGTATCCTCTAAATAACTCAAGACACAGTCATTAATGTCAAAACCTAAGTGAAATTGGTCAAATTTTGCCCAATTAGCCATTTTAGTTCCCCGGTGTCATGCGACTCATTAGTGTTACAAGGTCTCAGGTGTAAATGGGGAGCAGGGGTGTGGTAAATTTCATGTTGCTCTACATAAAGATGGCCTAGGCTATAAGAAGATTGCCAACACCATAAAACTGAGCTGCAGTATGGTGGCCAAAACCATACAGTGGTTTAACAAGACAGGTTCCAATTCACCCAGAAGATAGCCTCTTCTTAAGATGATGCACAAGAAAACCTGCGAACAGTTTGCTGAAGACAAGCAAACTAAGGACATGGATTACTAGAACCATGCCTTGTGGTCTGATGAGACCAAAATAAACTTATTTGGTTCAGATGATGTCAAGCATGTGTGGCAGTATAAGTGGCAGGTGAGGAGTACAAAGACAAATGTATCTTGCTTACAGTCAAGCACGGTGGTGGGAGTGTCATGGTTTGGAGCTGCATCAGTGCTGCCGGCTGTGGGGAGCTACAATTCACTAAAGGAACCATAAATGCCAACATACTGAACAGAGCATGATCCCCTCCTTTGGAAATCTGTGCCACAGAGCAGTATTCCAACATCATAGTGACCCCAAACACATCTCCAAGAAGACCACTGCCTTGTTAAAGAAACTGAGAGTAAAAAGTGCTGGACTTGCGAAGCATGTCTCCAGATCTAAATCCTATTGGGCATCCTCAAATGAAAGGTGGAGAAGCGCAAGGTCTCTAACATCCAGCAGCTCCATTATGTCATCACAGAGGAGAGGAAGAGGATTCCTGTGGCTCCTTTGAAGCTCTAGTGAACTCCATGTCCATGAGAGTTAAAGCAGTGCTTGAAAACAATGGTGACAACAAAAAATATTGACATTTTGGGCATAATTTGTCCATTTTTACTTAAGGGTGTACTCACTTTTGTTGCCAGCAGTTAGATATTAATGACTGTGCGTTGTTCTGTTTAGTGGGCACACCAAATATACACTGTTATGCAAGCTGTACACTGACAACTTTACATCGTATCAAAGTGTCATATCTTCAGTGTTGTCTCATGAAATATATTAAATTATTTACAAAAATGTGAGGGTTGCACTCACTTTTGTAATATGCTGTACACGTACCACTTGAGCTCCATTCTAATGGGGCTTTTTTGTTCCCCGTTCTAGGCATCATTGGGGATCTCAGAAATAGGAGCCACAGGGATCAGTAACTTATCACATGTCCAATGGATAGATAATAACTTGCCCAAATAGTAAAATACTTTTAGTGCTAATACTCACATGCACTTATGTTATCACATACACTCTGGTAGTTATCTGTCTTGTAGAATAATGTGCTGCATTTTACACATTTTCAAATATCCAGGGTGAATTCTAGGGCATTTATTCTATAATATTTACTACCAGACGTAAGCAACTTAAATTATACCTTCATTATTTTAAGGGTAATGGCTTGTAGCATTTAATTTATTGAATCTTCAGCTTCTGTGACAGTTCAGTAATATTAATGGAGTGTACAATATTTTTACAGTTGCCAAATCAGCAGACCTCCCACTGCCCAGACATAATACGCTTTAAAAATGTTGTATACACAATCATAAATTTTGCTAAAAATCAATTTTTGCTTATGTCACATTTTTGCATGTGTTTTATGTAAGAATAATATGCATTTTGCAAAAAAATAAATGAACATACATGAGCTAATTAGACAATTCACAAAAAAAAGGAAAACAGTATTATTCAGTATTTTTTTCTAAATAATTGCACTTCTAAGTTCTAAATACAAAAATTAGATAAAAAAACAATTGTCTTATGGTAGTAGCAGCGCTACCACATCCAATACTTTATGTACTTCATTCTGACCCAGAATGAAGGCCTCATGGGTTCCTTTTGTGGGGTAATAGGTAGAAACTGTAAAGTTCGGGGTCCGTACCCGACAAATAGTGTCCATGCACTTACCCTGAACACAAACGTTTCAGGGAAGTCCATGTTACTTTTGGGGTTCTGATGCCCGGATAAAAATAAATACCGTAAATACAAAAAAGGTAAAAGGAAGCAAACAAAAGGAAGCTCCATCAATGTGTCCAAGATGATGCAGTGATCGGTCATATTTTTAAATGTGACTGCGCACTGTGACCTCAGGATGTAGCAGGACTGGGATCGTCATGGGACATTGTGTTGTGGATTACGTGGAACCTGCAGGGGTGTTTTGGGATTATTACATTCGAGAAAGAGGGTGTTATTGATTTATTTTTTTAAGAATTTTGCTCTGTGTTTTGTGTTTATTTTGTTTTACTTACACGATTAGTAATGGGGGCTCCATAGACCCCCTAAACATTACTAATCCAGGGCTTCATGGCAGCTGTGATTTTTTGACAAATGACAGCTGTCATTAACCTCTTATATTATCCCGATTGCCATTGTACCAGGGCAATTGGGATGTGCCAGGTAACTGCCAGGATTGGTGCATCTAATGGATGCATCAAATCTGGGGTGGCTGCTGGCTGCTATTTTAAGCTGGGGAGGGACCAATAACCATGGACCTATTCAGCCTGAAAATACCAGACCCAAGCTGTCAGCTTTATCTTAGCTGGGTATCAAAATTGAGGGGATGCCATGCCGTTTTTAAAAATTATTTTCTTACATAATTGAAAAAAAGTGGGTTACCTTGGATTTTAATACACAGCCATGATGAAGCACACATCTCAGGGCTAAAGCCTCCAGCTCTCTGCTCTTCCTGCTCTGGGTATCAAAAAATGGGGGACTCTACTCCATTTTTTCCAATTCTTTATTTATACACTCAATTTCAGAGACCCAGACAGCTAGCATGAGGGCAACAAATCACAGATGCCAGCACAGAGGGTGGGCAAGAGAAGCAGTGAATATAAGCTTTAATTATCAGACCCAGAAGCAGTGTGACAGCCACATGAGAACCAGTAAGCATTATAGTGTGATAGTCACTATCAACCATATCGCCCCTTGAAGAAGCCACGGCACAGTAAGGTAGATATGATGATGCTGCATACTTGATATTTTTTACTGTTGGCATAGTTTACTAATCCATGTCATAATCAAATTTGCAACAGTTTTTTCTGTATTTGGCTACTTAGCCTGCTCACGCTACATACTCTTTTGGAGGTATTTTTGTATTTATTTCTTCACAGGGTTTGTGCAATGAAGATACAATATTTATCATACATATCATTTTTTTTTACATTTCTAACGAGTACCTACAGATCCCTTACTAGTTTATCTATACCTGGAACACCATCTGCTATCTATCATTACTAGTGTTGAGCGAGTATGCTTGACAATACTCGGTACTCTCACGAGTATCACTGTACTCGGGCTACTCGGCGGGGACCGACGAATCTCGCGATACTCGTGCTGTACTCGTGGTCTTCATCCCTGCATGTTGGCGCTCTTTTGAGAGCCAGACCTCATGCAGGGATTGGCTGACAGACCACTGCAATGCCACAGCCCTGTTAGTTGTGGAATTGCAGTGATTGGCCGGCCTGCACAGCGTGACCGAGCCTTTATACCGGCGGGCGCGCTGTGCTCTGCACACAGCCATCCAGACAGTCAGTGCAGGGAGAGTGTTGCTGCTTCAGGGAAAGGTTTGCGGCCCTTTATAGTTATTTCCGTAGCAGGGCTGCAAACAGTGTGATGACCAGAAGTCCTTCTCAGGACTATTATAGTTGTATACAGGCAGGCAGGGTATAGCCAGGTCGGAGTACAGTAGCAGAGTCCTTCTCAGGACTATTGTTGCTGTATACAGGCAGGGTATAGCCAGGTCGGCATACAGGCTAGTGACCAGAAGAGTCCTTCTCAGGACTATTGTAGCTGTATACAGGCAGGCAGGCAAGGTATATAGCCATTCCTAGTGGTGACCGTATACCAGGCTTCATCATATCTGGGGCTGGTGTACAGTCTAAAACAGTCCTGATAGTGTCAGACTTCTCAGTAATTGTCGCTCCTAAAAACCTGTTAGGTTCTTAGTGCGTCCGTGCTTGCATTTAAAAACCGCACGTGTGTGCCTGTCGGTGGCAGCGTACAGTGTGCCGTCAACGAGATGTAGCGGCCTTGCCCACAAGCACTTGTCCACGTGTCTGTGGTTAGGTGGACTTTGGCTGAAACAGCATTGTTCAGGGCACGTGTGATGTTTTGTGACACGTGGTTATGCAATGCGGGGACGGCACACCGGGAGAAATAGTGGCGGCTGGGGACCGAGTAACGTGGGACAGCTGCCGCTATCAGGTCACGGAATGCTTCTGTCTCCACCAGCCTAAAAGGCAACATTTCCAGCGCAAGCAGTCGCGAAATGTTAGCATTTAGAAGTGTGGCATGTGGGGCGTTGGCAGTGTTTTTGCGCCTGCGTTCAAAGGTTTGCTGAATGGATAACTGAACGCTGCGCTGGGACAAGGACGTGCTTGATGATGGTGTTATTTCTGCGTGGGCAACTGCAGGTGCAGGGCCGGAGGAGGCTTGTTCGCGGGCAGCATGGACAGGGGATTGGCTCGCATGCACAACAAGCGAAGACGTAGCAGTGACATCAGCAAGCACTGCTCCTCGACTCTGTTGTACATCCCACAAAGTCGGGTACTTGGCTGACATGTGCCTGATCATGTTGGTGGTGGTCAGGCTGCTAGTTTTGGTACCCCTGCTGATGCTGGCATGGCAGGTGTTGCAAATGGCCTTTTTAGAATCATCTGGAGCCAACTTAAAAAACTGCCAGACTCGGGAAGACCTAACATTTGTACAGGCACCTTGTGTCGTGTTGTTGTTCCGGGGAACGGTTGCCTGACTTCTGCCTGGGGCCACCACCCTGCTTCTTACTGCCTGTTGGGATGCTACGCCTCCCTCCCCCTGTGCACTGCTGTCCTCGCTCTGCATATCCTCCTGCCAGGTTGGGTCAGTTACTGGATCATCCACCACGTCGTCTTCCTCTTCCGCACCCAGCTCCTCCTCCTGACTTCCTGACAATTGTGTCTCATCATCGTCCACCCCTTGTTGAGACACGTTGCCAACTTTGTGAGAACGTGGCTGCTCAAATATTTGGGCATCTCTACATACAATCTCGTCATGACCCACTTCAACAGGAGCTGGTGAGAGGCCAGAATGTGCGAATGGAAACGTGAACAGCTCTTCCGAGTGTCCAAGTGTGGGATCAGTAATGTCCGTGGACGTGTATACGGCCTGGTGGTAGGAAGGAGGATCAGGTTCTGAAATGTGCGGTGCAGTATCACGGCTACTGACACTTGACCGTGTGGAAGACAGAGTTTTTGTGGTGGTGCCAATCTGACTGGAAGCATTATCCGCTATCCAACTAACAACCTGTTGACTGTCTTGGTTCAAGAGCGGTGTACTGCTGCGGTCCCCAAGAATTTGGGACAGGAAGTGCGAGCGAGTAGATGTGGCCCTTTGTTGTGGCGAAATTAGAGCTTGCACACGACCTCGGTCTCTGCCTGCACCACCATCACGTCCACTTCCTTGTTCGTTGCCAACGCCCTTGCGCATTTTGCAATGCTGTGCTGATGTGTATTCACTAGACTTATGCGTTATATCCAAGTGTGTGCAAAACACACACAAGTGCACCTGAACGCTGCCACCAACAGGCACACACATGCGGTTTTTAAATGCAAGCACGGACGCACTAAGAACCTAACAGGTCTCTATCCAGGGACAATGTGGAGCCTCCCAATTTTTGGCTGCCCTGCCTAAGGGCTATACTACAATAGACCCACTTCCTTACAATGGACACTTCAGGTTTACAGGCCATCATGCACGTCTCTATCCAGGGACAATGTGGAGCCTCCCAATTTTTGGCTGCCCTGGCTAAGGGCTATACTACAATAGACCCACTTCCTTACAATGGGCACTTCAGGTTTACAGGCCCTCATGCACGTCTGTATGCAGGGGCATTGGTGAACCTCACAATTTTGGACTGCCCTGGCAAAGGAAAATACTACAAAGACTCACTTCCTCAAAATGGGCACATTAGACTCAAGAGGCCTTCATGTACGTCTCTTCTCAGGGACATCGGAGTGCCACACAATGTTTTCACGTAAAATCTTTCATGTAATCTCCAAAAGCAACATACACCAGCTCTATCTCACTATTGGGTATGTGCCCTTAACATTTCCGCCATGAAAATTCATTTTGGTGTCATTTTGGAAGGTTTTCTGGTGAGTCCGTAAAAATGGCGTAAAACGCGGACAAAATTGTTCACAGCTGTGACTTTTGAGTGATAAATGCTTCAAGGGATCTTCCCCATGCTGTTGCCATGTCATTTGAGCACTCTTCTGAGACTTTTGTGACATTTTTAGGGTTTCTACATGCTACCGGGGGTCATTTCATAAAAATACTCGGGTCTCCCATAGAATAACATTGGGCTCGGTGCTCGGACCGAGTACACGAGTATCTTGGGATGCTCTGCCCGAGCCTTGAGCACCCGAGCTTTTTAGTACTCGCTCATCACTAATCATTACATGACCATGTATTTTTATATGATAATATACCAATTTAAATCTTTGTGAAAGATAGCTCTGTATCCATATCCTATTTTTGTGATTTTTTTTTCTTGTATAATATTCGTTTTTAATATTAGTCTGAAATAAAAAAATTGTAATTTTATATGTGTGTTTTTTTCTCTTTAGGTTTTTTTATGCTTATTTAATGTTGATTTTTTTTATTTTATTTTAAAACCCTCCCTCGGTGTGACCTTGCTAAAGACACACACTTTTTTTTTCCTCCATTTTTTTCATTCGCTTCCTAATTTATTATTTTATTTAGAATAAATTGTACATATTTCCTAAAAATGATTTAAATAAAAAGCAATAGTGTTTCCCTTGTTAAACATTACACTGGATATTCTGTTATTCCAGAAAAATTGGTTCCAAGAGCCACCACATGAAGACCTCCTACATATGGTCATTTCATCTAGGATGATACTTAATCTTATGACGGTATGTACTAAAGCTGGTGTCACACTAAGCGACAGCGACAACGACGTCGCTGTTACGTCACCATTTTCCGTGACGTAACAGCGACCTTGTAAGTCGCTGTTATGATCGCTGCTTAGCTGTCAAACACAGCAGAAGCAGCGATCATAACGTCGCTGTGCTACATGTGCAGAGAGCAGGGAGCCGCGCTTAGCGCTGGCTCCTTGCTCTCCTACAGTACACATCGGGTTAATTAACCTGATGTGTGCTGCAGCTACATGTCACAGTGCAGAGAGCAAGGAGCCGCGCGCACTGCTTAGCGCTGGCTCCTTGCTCTCCTTGCTACAGTATACATTGGGTTAATTACCCGATGCGTACTGCAGCCACATGTCACAGTGCAGGAGCCGGCACTGGCAGCAAGAGCTGAGGCTGGTAACCAGCGTAAACATCGGGTAACTAGGGAAAGGTCTTCCCTTGGTTACCCGATGTTTACGCTGGTTACAGCTTACCGCAGCTGCCAGTGCCGGCTCCTGATCGCTTCATTTCGTCGCTCTCTCGCTGTCACACACAGCGATGTGTGTGTCACAGCGGGAGAGTGACGACCAAAAAATGAAGCTGAACATTCAGCAACGACCGGCGACCTCACAGCAGGGGCCAGGTCGTTGCTGGATGTCACACACAGCGACAGCGATGGGACGTTGCTGCAACGTCACAGAAAATGGTGACGTAGCAGCGACGTCGTTGTCGTCGTCGTTATGTGTGACACCAGCTTAAGACAAGCGTTTGATTTACTAATCCATTCAACACTTAAAAACCATTGTCTACTTGCTATTTCCTGCTTAGTGGACCCTGAAGATTACTTTTGTAGACTAGAATGTATTTTACCCATCATTGATAGTTAGGGGTGCTTCACACACAGCGAGATCGCTACTGAGATCGCTGCTGAGTCACGTTTTTTGTGACCTCATTAGCGATCTCGCTGTGTGTGACACTGAGCAGCGATCTGGCCCCTGCTGTGAGATCGCTGCTCGTTACACACAGCCCTGGTTCATTTTTTTATTGTTGCTCTCCCGCTGATAAGCACACATCGCTGTGTGTGACAGCGAGAGAGCAACAATCCTGAATGTGCAGGGAGCAGGAGCCGGCGTCTGACAGCCTGCGGTAAGCTGTAACCAAGGTAAACATCGGGTAACCAAGGTGGTTACCCGATATTTCCCTTCGTTACCAGCCTCCGCAGCTCTCACGCTGCCAGTGCCTGCTTCTGCTCCCTGCACACGCTAAGTTAAGTGGTGTGAGCTGATAACTAATGTAAACATCGGGTAACCATACCTGATGTTTACCTTAGTTACCAGTGTCCGCAGCTTCCAGACGCCGACTCCATGCAAGCGCAGCGTCGCTTGCACGTCGCTGCTGGCTGGGGGCTGGTCACTGGTCGCTGGTGAGATCTGCCTGTTTGACAGCTCACCAGCGACCATGTAGCGATGCAGCAGCGATCCTGACCAGGTCAGATCGCTGGTCGGATCGCTGCTGCATCGCTAAAGTGTGAAGGTACCCTTACATGCTTTCGGGTATGGCACACTATTATCTACATGGTGTTTTTGTATGCAGTATATTACTTTAAATGCCCCTTATCTGTAACATATATTTAACTTTGCAATATAAGATACTCAGGGTCAGTGTACAGTATGTCCATTCTTACTGAATGGAACCACAATGGCAGCTTTACAACTGTCTGGTATGCATTTTGCCTCAAAGGAGTCCTGAAATTCTCATCTAGAAGTTTATGTTTATTTTAACTCCGTGGTGTGTATTTATACTGGACTGCACGACTTTACTGATAAAAAAAATGGACTAAACTAAATGTCAGCTGATTTTTCTGTTACCATTTATGAAGCCAAATTTGTATGTTAAGTTTAATAGACTATGTTTGGTAAATTTATTTAATATATATTTAATATCATGGATATAGTATCATTTAAAGGGAATCTATCACCTGATTCATACTGCCCAAACCGTGAGCAGAATGAATTATTATTATTATTATTATAGCGCCATTTATTCCATGGCGCTTTACATGTGAAAAGGGTATACATAATAGGGACAAGTACAATAATCATAAACAATACAAGGCACAGACTGGTACAGGAGGATAGAGGTCCCTGCCCGTGAAGGCTCACAATCTATAAGGTATAGGTGAGGATACAGTAGGTTAGGGTAGAGCTGGTTGTGCGGCGTTATATCAGACTGAGGGTTATGGCAAGTTGTAGGCTTGTCGGAAGAGGTGGGTCTTCAGGTTCCTGAGTGCATGACTGCAACCGGGTACATTTTTTCTAAAGAGCTCAAGGAAGTATACTTTAATGACCATGTCAGGGACCATAGCCAGAGACTAGACTTGTCCCCGGACCAAGGCTGACTTCTCCTGGCAGTACTGTAGGTTATTGACAGATCTCTTGCAAAGAAACAGAGCTGCAAATCACCTAGACCGATGCTGGGAGAAGCCAGAAAAAGAATCTTTAAAGGGGTACTGTGAGGAGATAAAAAATTACTCTAATAGTTTATCAAAATAAATTGAATAGTGCTGTTTCTATTCCTGATATCATGTTTCACTGAAAATAAGACAGTCTTACATTATATTTTGCCTTAAAAAATTTATTAGGGTTTATTTTAAAGGTAGGTCTTATTTTTGGGGAAACGGCTAAGTTTATCCGAAATAGAAGGCACATACCGCCCAGGAGAATCACACTTACCCATGTACCAGACCCTGGACATCTGCATTCCTGTCAGGGCCCCTGCATTTCACAGCAGTCGCTCCTCCTGCTGGCCGAAAGCAGTATCACTTGCACCAAGTTAGTGAGAGTGAAGTGATTATGTGACCCGATGTGTGTGATAGTGAAGTGATACTACGATTACATGTGTGTGTGTGTGACAATGGAGTGATACTGAGACCCAATGTGTGTGTGAGAGAGTAGATGGACATACCCGATCTCTGTGTGTGAGAGCAAAGGGATACTGTACCTGAGCTGTGTGTGTGAAAGTGGACTGATACTGCAAAGTACCTGACAGCAATGCAGATCACAATGTGAGAGTCCATCCACCATCGGCACTTGCCAGCCTCTAGTTGCTTGGGGTCTGGTGAGTGTGATTTTGTTTTTGGCAGGGGCTGTCTGCTTTCCTTTGGAGCTGTCTTCTCCCTTTTGGGGCAATCTCCTCTTTATTTTGGCTGTCTTCTTTTTTTTGGGGGTGTCTACTTTCTTTAATGAAGTGTAAGGCTGTACTCTACAACTTATTTAGCTGCTAGGACACTACATTTTTGAATTGCATTTAGGGTTTATTTTTTTGGAGTAGGGCTGATATTTTAAGCATACTCCAAAAAGGCTGAAAATTCATGCTAGGCTTATTTTTTTTGTAGGTCTTATTTTCGGGGAACACAGTAGTAACTGCAGTTCTTGTGGCGCCCTGGACAAGCCAGGGGCCACAGAGCACAACATCCACACACCCTACACTCCCAGCAGGCACACCGAAGTCAGACACAAAACCCTTGTTGCCTTCCTCCAGGGGCGGATGTTCACACCAGGGGGTGGGCCAGGCGGTTGGTCCCGCCCACCGAGGAGTTCACAGTCCTGGAGGCAGGAAAAGAGACAGTTCAGTTTTGGAGGCGAAAGTGGAAGGAGGAGAAGTGGTAGTGGAGCAACTAACTGACAGCGTCCGGGTGTGTGGCCCGGGCGGGACAGCAAGGTTGGTAGACGGTGGTGACCATCTGCAGGAGTGGCCTATCGGAGTCTACCGTAAGGACCGTGGACGGGCGGTGGCTCGGCGGTACCGGACCGGTACGCAAAGAGAAGCCAGCACCATCTGGCAGGGGCTTATGGACCCCGGCAAGGCTAGGAGTCGCCGTGAATTTGCCAAATTCGTTAGTGAAGGGAACCTCCTGGGTTTCCCAAAAGCCAAGTCCCGACAGAAGGCAACAGTCCAACCAAAGTGAGGGAGACACCGCCACCGCCAAGGCAACCGTTTCTCATGGCCAGAGCCTGCGGGCAAAAGGGGCTCCTCTGGCTCATATCCAAGCTGGGGAGCGGGTTACCGGTGGGAACCCATTGGAACCATCTACCATATCTAGGTGCAGGGAAAGGCAGTCACCATCAACCTGCCGGGAGAAAACAACCCCGCAGCCATCTGTGGGAGCCGTCCATCCAGCCATGTGTTTTACCGAGAACTGTGTTCTCATCATTGGCTGAGTGAGTACCACCGTGCCATGCGGCACAGCGCTGTCCCCATGACCCTGCACCTCACCAGGCCCCGTAACCCGCCTGCCATCCATCCCTACCCCATCATCGGGCCCCGGGACAACCAACCCCCTACCCACGGAGGGGAGAACTAACAACCAAGCTGCTCTCTGTCACCGCTCCCGGGATCCCCATCTAGAGCAGCGGTGGTGTCACCAATATCACCACAACCGTGGGTGGCGTCACGGACAATAATCAAAACCCCCATCATCAAAATCCCCTTTTTACTCACGGGCGAGGTGCACCACTCGAATCCCCGGGATCCGGCCCACCGCTCGAGCCACCACCGAGCAGCAGCAGCCGGACCCGAGCAGTGGGAGAGCGCAGCGTCCCCTCCTCCGCCTGCGACAACTTGGCATCACGAACAGGATCTTACCGCTCTGCCATCCGGTAGAGGTGCGCCTTGTGACCGCCGGAGGTGTCTGGCCGGAAAATTTGAAAAGCCGCCATCTTGGGCGCGAAAAATTCCCGCTCAAGCGTCTCCTCAAGTAGTGGAGGCGCGAAGGCCAAAACCCCGCCCTATAGAGGAGGAGCCGGAAAGAGACTAAGGGGGATGAAATGGCGGCTGGTCGCATGTGAGCGCGGCTATAAAAGCAGGGACGCCAGGACCCTGCGGCCATCTTGTTCCTGGGAGAGGCCGCTAGCAAGATGTACATGCCGTCCCAAAGCACTGTAGCCCCCGCACCTGGAACCGCGGCGTGGGTGGAGATCCGGACCGCGCAGCTGCAACAACGGCTGCAGGTCAAAATGCAGCTCCTCTTGGAGGAGTGGGAGACCGACATGGCGGAGGTCATAGCGACCGTGCGGAGACGCGATGAGGAAGTTGCGGAAGGGAGGGTGAGTGACCGACGCCCCGATACCCCTAGTGGGTCAGTCATCGCGGCTGCAGGACCCGGTCTGAACCCCCTCACCCTACTGCCTCCCTCGCCACCCGTCCCGGCTGCCGTGACGCCGCCACTAGGCCCACTACCCCCGCAACCGGTAGCGATACCCCGCATGTCTGCCCAGGTGGACCGACCTGTAGCCGGAGCCCGTAGCCGACCGGAGGTGCTACCATGGAAGGCCCCGAAGCCTGAACCGGAGGCTGCGTCAGCTGGCGGCAACCCGCCTGACGCAGAGACAAGTGATAGTGACTCCAGTGACTCCAGCTCCGGTGCTGAGCCCACCCCTGAAAGTGAAGAGGCAAGTGAGCATCTTCGTTACGTGGGGGAACCAGTAGTTTATTACACCGCACGCAATGGTGGAAACGGATACCGGGCACCCCTTTCACAGCAGGCCGGCCACTGCATGTTTGATATTCTGGTGGCAGAGGATGCAGCCGACTCAGAGGACTCAGAGTGATGGCAGCGGAATGCCGTTGTCACTGTCCACGTTGGGATCACCAGTGTTTAAAGTTTGAAAGTTAGATAAATGATAAGTGAATAATCTACCGATGAAGTCATCTGATTTGCTGCTGATTGGAACCGGTCGTTGCCGGCAACTGGTCCCTGTTGGGACCCCCTTTACAAGAGTTGCATAAGGGACTCCTTATGAACAGGCCCGAGAACTAGCAGGGCAACCACAAACTTGTGGCATGTAAATAAATATGTTGTTGTGGCTTCTACCGTTACCGCCTCCGGAGAGGCAGATTGGAGGAAGGGCCCGCAGTGGAGCAGGCTGGGGCCCAGCCACCACCAGAACCGGTGGCGATGCTCTTGGGGTTTCAGGGGCTCCCCATGGACGTGGGCCCCCTGAAAAGGACAGAACCCGCTCGGGCAACTTGTGCTGGACTGGGGTCAAGGGGTGCTGCCTGTTTGCTTAGGGGCAGCATCAGGGCCAGGTTGCTTGGGTGGGAGAGAGCGGAAGCCGTAAGCGTTAAGTAACATTTAAGTAAGAGTACCTTCCGATGTGGGAAGATGTTATTATACTTGTATGTGTGTTACCGTTTTCTATATTTTTCAGTTGTGAAAATAAAACCGGTGATGGACGAGCAGCCCGCGGACGGTCTGCATTTAACTAAGGGGGAATGTGGCGCCCTGGACAAGCCAGGGGCCACAGAGCACAACATCCACACACCCCACACTCCCAGCAGGCACACCGAAGTCAGACACAAAACCCTTCTTGCCTTCCTCCAGGGGCGGATGTTCACACCAGGGGGTGGGCCAGGCGGTTGGTCCTGCCCACCGAGGAGTTCACAGTCCTGGAGGTGGGAAAAGAGACAGTTCAGTTTTGGAGGTGAAAGTGGAAGGAGGAGAAGTGGTAGTGGAGCAACTAACTGACAGCGTCCGGGTGTGTGGCCCGGGCGGGACAGCAAGGTTGGCAGACGGTGGTGACCGTCTGCAGGAGTGGCCTATCGGAGTCTACCGTAAGGCCCGTGGATGGGCGGTGGCCCGGCGGTACCGGACCGGTATGCAAAGAGAAGCCAGCACCATCTGGCAGGGGCTTACGGACCCCGGCAAGGCTAGGAGTCGCCGTGAATTTGCCAAATTCGTTAGTGAAGGGAACCTCCTGGGTTTCCCAACAGCCAAGTCCCGACAGAAGGCAACAGTCCAACCAAAGTGAGGGAGACACCGCCATCGCCAAGGCAACCGTTTCTCAGGGCCAGAGCCTGCGGGCAAAAGGGGCTCCTCCGGCTCATATCCAAGCTGGGGAGCGGGTTACCGGTGGGAACCCATTGGAACCATCTACCGTATCTAGGTGCAGAAAAAGGCAGTCACCATCAACCTGCCGGGAGAAAACAACCCCGCAGCCGTCTGTGGGACCCGTCCATCCAGCCGTGTGTTTTACCGAGAACTGTGTCCTCATCATTGACTGAGTGAGTACCACCGTGCCGTGCGGCACAGCGCTGCCCCCACAACCCTGCACCTCACCAGGCCCCGTAACCCGCCTGCCATCCATCCCTACCCCATCATCGGGCCCCGGGACAACCAACCCCCTACCCACGGAGGGGAGAACTAACAACCAAGCTGCTCTCTGTCACTGATCCCGGGATCCCCGTCTAGCGGTGGTGTCACCAATATCACCACAACCGTGGGTGGCGTCACGGACAATAATCAAAACCCCCACCATCAAAATCCGCTTTTCACTCACGGGCGAGGAGCGCCGCTCGAGTCCCCGGGATCCGGCCCACCGCTCGAGCCACCACCGAGCAGCAGCGGCAGCCGCAGCAGTAGCAGCGGCCGGACCCGAGCAGTGGGAGAGCGCAGCGTCCCCTCCTCCGCCCGCGACATTCTGTGTAACCCTGGTGCTACTCGGTGCTTCCCATCCCTTCTGTGACATCAGATCCCACCTTGGACGGTGTGGCCTGCTCCCAACTGCTAGTAGCAGCAGCTTCCTGATAACATCTCCTACCCTGCAGTCTGAGATCAGGGGGCATTGTGGTGAATTGGCCTGCCCTTGCCAAGCAGCAGTTAGTCTATTTATGCTCTGCATGTCCTTTCCCTATACTCCATGAGTTGACTGATACTTTAACCCAGGTCTGGGAGGAAATCCCTCAGAATTATATCTGTCGCCTCATCAGGAGCATACCCAGGCATTGATGGGAGGTCACACAGGCACGTGGTGGCCACATACACTATTGAGCCTCATTTCCTTGGGTTGAGCCACTTCCATTGAAGTTAATTCAGCCTTTTTACTTTGATTTTGAGTATCATTCCAAATGCAGACCTCCATGGGATATACATTTTCATTTGCATTGATCATTTTTATGTTTTATTATTCTCAAAGCATTCCACTATGTAATTAAATAAAGATTTGCATTTGGAATTTTTCATTAGTCTAGATCTAGGATATGGTATTTTACTGTTCCCTTTATTTTTTTTGAGCAGTGTATGTAGATATACATTCATATATATGAAGATCATCCTATTTGAGGCCAGATTCGTAAGCAACTGTACTGTATTATTGGTTTTCCATCGCAATGGAGGATGGAAAGCAATATCAAGAACAAAAAGCCCGAGTGAGGTACGGTAGTAGGTCTTCTATTTATTGTTCATGCAAGATCCAGATTTAGTGGTCGTCTTTGGCTTGATCTCCATTTAGATGCTGATATTTATTCATTTCTAACATTTATAAGGAGATAGATAATTAACACTGTGTTACATGGAATTACTGTATAGCCTCACAAAAAAATCTATGTGTAAATAAGATTCTATGGAAAAATTTTAAATACTCTAACAAAAAGTCTTTTTTACAACATATGATCAACAGCTGGAAATTTGACATCTGTATTAAAGTAGAAGCTAATGCTTGATGGAGTTGTTGCTATTACAAACTTCTGGAAAAACTGCACTTTAACGTACAGTAAGTTAAATGAATGGTAATTGCTAAAATGTGCATTTCTTTCCTTTCATGGTTTATCTAAGCAAAAAAAACCTGTTAAAATGAATGTAACAAAACAGAAAGCAGGAACAAGTCTGTGTAACTAGTGGCTCGTAAAGTGGTAATACCTAAATCAGAGAACACATTCTGAAATTGTATATTACACTTATCCAGTAATTACTGCCAGTAACAACAAAGTGGTGATCACATACATTGCTCTGAGTATGTGGACACGCGAAAGCCTACAACTCCAGAGAATACTCTGCATTATTTGAGATGAGTGTCTCAAGCTTCTTTACAGTTGTTTGCTTATAACAATATTAATAAATATTAATATTTCTACAAGCCATGCTTCTTTATTCTGTACTAAAGAGAATTTACAGTTATCTGTTGAACATGTCATTCTTAGACATATCCCAGAGTCCAGAATATTTGCAAAACACTTTTTCATTCCAAAATTGTGTATCTTGGCATGTTTTAGAGATCATAGGATCATAGAATGTTACAGTTGGAAGGGATCTCCTGGGTCATCGTGTCCAACTCCCTGCTCAAAACAGGATTCACTAAACCATCTCAGACCGATCTCTGTCCAGCCTCTGTTTGAAGACTTTCATTGAAGTAGAACTCACCACCTTTCATGGAAGTCTGTTCCACTCATTGATCACCCTCACTGGCAAAAAGGTTTTCTAATATCTAATCTATATCTTCTCCCTTTCAGCTTCATTCCATTGCTTCTTGTTTGTCCATGTGCCAATGAGAGATGATCTTTCTACAGTGTGACAACCCATCAGATATTTGTAGACCGCTATTAAGCCTCCTCTTAGCCTTACTTTTTGCAAGGTAAACATTACGAGATGCTTTAACCTTTCCTGGTAGGACATAGTTTGAAATCTGCTCACCATCCTGGTAGCACTACTATGAACTTGCTCCAGTTTTTTTATGTCTTAAATGTGGTTCCCAGAACTAGACACAATATTCCAGATGAGATCTGACTAAAGAGGAATAGAGGGGGATAATTACTTCACATGATCTAGAGTCTACGCTTCTCTTAATACATCCCAGAACTGTGTCTAGATGTTTTTCCTAATGACATCTCTAGAGGAAAAGTTTACATTGAAAGTTTCCATGGTGCATGTGAATTTTTAGATGACCCTTCCAAAAAAACCAGTACCATTATCTTTTACATTAACCACTAAAGATAAGCCAATTGATTTGAGGTGAATCAGATGTGACTCAATTTTACAAAAGTTTTAATTGACCAGAAGCAGACGTTTGCGCTCCAGATAAACCAAACTGGTAGCCAGTTTAAAAAAATGTATAAATATATTTTGCAGTCACCCCTCCTCTCACTACTTTTTGCAGGTCCTCCTTTCACTCTTCAATCTTCTGTCTTCTATTTTCTTTTTTATATTATTCTGTCTTCCATTCACTAGCATCCTCGTTATCATGTGCCATGTTGTGTGCTACATCCCACATGAACTAATTTTGCACGACTCATGTCAATACTGTCCATCATTGTCTATGTTATGACTTGGGGGTAAGGAACTGAAGACACAGCTGGATGTAGCATAGAAGAAAGAGGAAAAAGGAAAGAGGACTACAGATAGAAGATGCGATTGGAGAACTGACGGCAGCAGGAAGAAAACAGGGAGGGTCAAGGAGGGGTGGGTATAGCAAAAAACATACAACGCTCTCCACAGTTCTGCATCACCCTGCATCTCCTCCCTCATCTCAGTCTACTATCCTACTCATCCCCTCTATTCCACTAATGGCTTAAAGGTGGTGTCACACATAGCGACGATGACAACGACGTCGCTGCTAAGTCACCATTTTCTGTGACGTAGCAGTGACGTCCTGTCGCTGTGTGTGACATCCAGCAACGACCTGGCCCCTGCTGTGAGGTCGCCGGTCGTTGCTGAATGTCCTGCTTCATTTTTTGCTCATCGCTCTCCCACTGTGAAGCACACATCGCTGTGTGTGACAACGAGAGAGCAACGAACTGAAGCGAGCAGGGAGCAGGGAGCCGGCTTCTGGCAGCCTGCGGTAAGCTGTAACCACGGCAAACATCGGGTAACCAAGAAGCCCTTTCCTTGGTTACCCAATATTTACCTTAGTTACTAGCGTCCGCCGCTCTCACGCTGCCAGTGCTGGCTCCCTGCATACGTAGCTGGAGTACACATCGGGTAATTAACCCGATGTGTACTCTGGCTAGGAGTGCAGGGAGCCAGCGCTAAGCGGTGTGCTCTCATGCTGCCAGTGCCGGCTCCCTGCTCCCTGCACACGTAGCTGGAGTACACATCGGGTAATTAACCCGATGTATACTCTGGCTAGGAGTGCTGGGAACAGGGAGACAGCACTGGCAGCGTGAGAGCGGCGGACGCTAGTAACTAAGGTAAATATTGGGTAACCAAGAGAAGTGCTTTCCTTGGTTACCCGATATTTACCTTAGTTATGCTTCCATGCGTCGCTGCTGGCTGGGGGCTTGTCACTGGTTGCTAGTGAGATCTGCCTGTTTGACAGCTCACCAGCGACCATGTAACGATGCAGCAGTGATCCTGATAAGGTCAGATCGCTGGTCGTGATCGCTGCTGCATCGCTATGTGTGACACCACCTTTAGACTAACATCTTGTATTTGAATCTTCTACTCCAATCTCCAGGACATCTCTTATGTTGCATCAGTTTTCAGGAATGTGCACCCCAGATAATCCAATTAATTGCAAGTATCCACAGTTTCAAACATGCCCTAGAATCCTATTTCTTTAGACTGGTCTATCACTTAACCTCGATAATCTAACTATCTCCTGCTCTCTGTTCAACACACTATGTAGCTCTCTGTACCTGTACATGTACAGATACTGGCTGGAGACCAGATCATGCAGCATTTATTTGAATGGCCCTATTTATAATATTGATTTCTGGATAATACATGACAATCAATTTTAACATTTACTTTTTGTGTCTACTCTATTTCCTGATAGATTGTGAGCTTGCTGCAGGGCCCTCACTCTTTGAGATATGCGTTGAACTATGTGTTACTTTGTAAAGTCTTATCTTGTTTCTACAAGTCCCCTCTATGAATTGTAAAATGCTATGGAATACGTTGGCGTTATAGAAAAATGATTATCATCATAACATTTTTTTAATCCCTTCCCAATTCAAATTAATTAAAAAAATCTGGTCTAATCTCATTCGACATTCGCTCAATACAAAAGGAAATGGGTGATGATAAGTATTAGGGAAAAGCCTTTGTATATTTTTATAGTTAGATAGGGTGACTCGCTCCATAACCTCCAAAATAGTTGAATGTGGATGAGCATTGCTGTCTCAGCTTACAAAGAGAAAGATTTTTGGTAAGGAGATGGATGTTTGAACACCGCGCCAAAGACCACTGATGCAGTAGATGAATTTAACGTGACTTTATTCCATGTTCAGGTCTACGCGTTTCAGGAGCGTCCGCTCCCTTCCTCAGGACAATACAGGCACAAGCAACATCAAAATCCTATCCTATCCTACACTATCGCTACGGCAGCGTCACACACACTTACCTGGTCGTCGGCGTCGCTGTGACTGCCGAACAATCCCTCCCTCAAGGGGGAGGTGCGTTTGGCGTCATGGCGACGTTACCGCGACGTCACTAAGCAGCCGGCCAATCAAAGCGGAGGGGCGGAGATGAGCTGGATGAATCCCGCCCACCTCCTTCCTTCCTCATTGCGGGTGGGACGCAGGTAAGGTGAGGTTCCTCGCTCCTGCGGTGTCACACACAGTGATGTGTGCTGCCGCAGGAACGAGGAACAACATCTTTAAACAACCATTAACAATTTTTGGTTTTAGGACGACCTCTCCATGGTGAACGATTTTCACCACTTTGGAGGACGTTTAAGGTCGCTGGTAAGTGTTACACGCTGCGATACCATTAATGATGCCGGATGTGCGTCACTAACGACGTGACCCCGACGATAAAACATTAACGATATTGTAGCGTGTAAAGCCCCCTTAAGTGTTGGCACCCTTGAAACTGTTCCAGAAAATGAAGTATTTCTCCTAGAAAATTTATTCAAATTACACGTTTGGTTATACATGTTTATTTCCTTTGTGTGTATTAGAAAAACACAGAAACACAAACAAAAAAGAACAAATAGGACAAAATTTCACACTAAACTTCAGAAATCGACAGGGCAAAAACTTAATATTTGGTTTCACATCCTTTGAAATAAATAACTGCAATTAATCACTTCTTATAACCATCAAAAAGCTTCTTTGACCTCTAAGCTAGACTTTTGGATCACTCTTCTATGGAAACTTCAGGTCTCTCATATTTGAAGGGTGCCATCTCCCAACAGCAATTTTACTATCTCCCCACAGGTGTTCAATAGGATTTAGATCCAAACTCATTGCTGGCCACTTTAAAACTCTAAATTTGTTTCCCTATATTTCTGGGTGTTTCTTGAAGTATGTTTGGGGCCACTGCCCTGCCGGAAGACGAATGATTTCGGATTATGCAAACCCAGCTTTCAAACACTGAACACTACTACCCAAAATTATTTGATAGTCTTCAGATTTCATGATACCTTGCCCACAGTAAAGGCACCTAGTGCCAGAGGCAGCAAAATAACCCCAAACATCTTTAAACCTCCACCATATTTAACTATAGGTACTGTGTTATTTTCTTTGTAGGCCTCATTCTATTTTCGGTGAATGATAGAATAATGTGTTTTACCAAAGAACTCTAGAATATCTTTCTAGCTTGAATGGAGTTGTTTATCCACCATCTGCACTACTCTGTGTCATCAATTTTTCTCTGCTGTCAACTTCCAGGGAGGTTAGCTACAGTGCGATTGGGTTTTAAACTTCTTGATTGTATTGCACTTTGTGGACAAAGGAACAACAAAATCTCTGGAGATGTACTTGTACCCTTCAGATTTCAACAATGTTGGTTCTCAAGTCCTCAGACAGTTTTTTTTTTCTTTTTTCTGCTCTCATTGCTCAGAGACACACAATGCAAAAATTGGATCAACTTTTGCATTTTTCTCTGGTTTCTGTTTTTATTTTCATATTGCCCACACCCAGAGGTGTATCTAAGCTTCCAGCACTCAGGGCGAGAATTCAGTTCGGTGCCCCCCCACCAAGCAGTTTGGGTAGTTGTCATGTGACCAATCATTCATATGTGATTTGAGCTGATCTTAATTATTCTCTCAATGTTCAATGACAAACGTAGGAAGAAAAGCTAATTGTCACATGCAAGTATGAAAATCACATATGAGTGGAGAGGCCATATGATGACTGCTGGAACCAGTGAGCAGAGCAGAATTCTGACAGGGAGTGTATTGCACATTGTTGGAACTGAGGACACTACACTGCTTAATTTTATTATTAAAGGGGTTGTCAAGGCTTGAGATGAAAGTCTGTAGTGAGTCTATTTGTGACTTCAGGCTTCTGAATTCTTACAATGCATGCTCTGCACACTTTTAGGATTCTCCGGTGTCAGTGGAGAGTGGACGATCATGTGAGCACAAGTATGAGATTTGTATAGTTCTGTCCACATTCTGTTTTGACATGTCCAGCCTCAGTCAATTCATTTTCATTGAGCGAGGCCATGCGTCTGTTCAGCATGTGACCACATCTATTTAAATCGCATACTTGCAGCTTCGTAACCTCCCACTCGCACTTCCGGCACCAGAGAATCCTGGCAGTGGACAGTGTGCGCACTGTGAGAATTCAGAAGTTTGCAGCCACGTAGAGTGACACATGGAGTGACTGCAAACTCATCACAAACTTGGACAACCCCTTTAATGCTCCTAACAACATAAATAAAAAGATAGTAACTCTTAACTTGTCAGATGGCACAAGACTTTATTAAAGAGATTGTCCACTACTTTAACATTGATGGCCTTTTTTTAGGATAGGTCAACAATGTCTGATTGGTCAGAGTCTGGCACCTGGCACCCCAGCCAATCATCTGTTCTAGGTGTCGGACCGGTGGTGGCAGGTGGCCTGGAAGGGTGTTTAGTTCTGGATCTGCTCCGTGATTTGATGTTTCTTTCTTGCTTGTCGGTCCTGAGGAAGGGAGCAGAGCTCCTGAAACGCGTAGACCTATGCCAATAATAAAGACACGTTAATCTGATTCTCATGAGTGATTTTTGGCGCAGCACCACTACCCCTCTCTACTGTTTTCTGTTATCTGCCTTCGGGGGGCTGCAGCCTTAATCACATTTTATATGCGAGTAAAGGAGTTGTGACTTGCACAACTTCATCTGGTGAGTAATACTCCCCCCCTTCCCCCCATATTATTGGGGTAATACCCTATCTGCGCTTCTTTTTCCACAGCTTTATACTATCAGCCTCCTATTAAAATCAATGAGGCGGACGTGCAGTACCCGACCGCGGACACAATCAGAGGATGGAGTAGATCCAGAAATAAACATTTCTGACCATCTGCACCAAGAACAGCTGATCAGTGGGAGTTCCATTACGCTCACATCAGAAGCAATGCACAAGTGAGACCAAGGCCTAATGATGGGACATAGTATCACAAACATTTACATTCAGGTACCTTAAAGATGATGTTGTTTCCGAGTCGTTTCTTTCTATTCTTCATCTTGTTCTGATGCCATGATGACTTTTCACTTTCACATTTCATCTCTGTAGATTTCCATCTTCTCCAGTCTTCCGCAGCACATCCCAACATGTTGCCCCTAAAAATAGCAGAATGATTATAATACTTCTATTTAAAAATATCAACCCTACACTGTGATCCAGAATAATAATCACCCCTCACTGTGTTCTCTGCACAAAATATGACCCACACACTGTCCCTCTTATGATACATGTGTGGCGCCCCTGACCTGGTCAGGCACCACTGAGTGCTGCACCCATGCTGGGGACAGTACAATACAGGTAATCCAGAAGGCTGACTGGGGTGTGGAACACAGGCGCATAGTGATCAGGTCTCACACATGTACCCATGAGAGGACCCCTGGGGATCCCAGGAGGGGGCAAGCCTTCACCTTCACTGGAATAGTGGAGGGGGTAGAGCCTCCATCTCCTCTCAAGGGGTGTGGTAAGAGAAGCTGGTTGCTAGGTGGCGTAGGCAAGAACAGGAGAGGAGGAGCAGTGAGTCAGTTAGAGCAGAGAACTCCATAGGGCTCAGTGAGGAGCAGACCTGTGGGGCTGTTGCTGTCTAACAGCGCCCGCGCAGTGGCTACAGACGGGGGAGAACGGTCAACTAGGAGTGCTGCCTGAAAGCCAGCTTCAGCTAGAGAGTGCACGGAGTGGGAAGTAAGGAGACTGCTAGAGAGCACCAGGCCCAACCGGGCGGCAGATCCCGAAGCGGGGATAGATTCAACTTTCTTCTGCTAAACCTGCCGGTGTGGGGCTCTTAAAGCCCACACCACAACACTACAAAAGCCGCAGCCACGTAACCGCAAGTTAGGGCCCATAGGTCATAGGAGGCAAGAGGCTGGAGTGGCCTGGTCCGGGGAACAAGCACACGGCGAACGAAGGGGAGAGAGGCTTCAGCATCTTCCCTGGGTGACCCCCATAGGGACTCAAAGTCGGGGTCACCCCAAACCACCAAGGGCTAAGGAAGGCGAGTCAGTAGTCACCCTCATAAAGTCAGCCTGAAGGATACCTGGTTCCTACCTGGCTCATCTCAGCTACGCCCGGGTACTCACCCTGCCACCTGAAGTGAGTAAAAACCCTGAAAGACACCCTGCCTGTGTGGTCATTCTGCGACTTGTGGTACTACAAACCTACACAGGGCCCTGGGGCTTGCCTCACTCTCAGGAGGCTCCTACATCTAACTGCACACACCATCAGCCCCAGGCGACCCTCAACCTGCAGTGGCGGTCCCCACTGACCGCAATACTGAGAGTGGCGTCACGATCAAAAACAGAAGATTCCTACCAGTGACGGAGATCCAGCTACGTGGAGTCCCTGAAGGTATGCACCGACACAACACCTGTGGGGCTTCACATCTGGCGTCACGAACAGGATAAGGACTAGACCTGTCCAGACAGGTGACCATGTGCCTGGGCGGTCCGCTTGAAAAATTGGAAGCGCCGCCATATTGCCACCATGAAAAGCGCGCTGAAAAACAACAGCAGCCCGCGCTGGAAGAAGTTACCGCCCACGAAGAGGTGTGGCTACCCAGAGATCCCCTGGAGAGTTCTGACCTTGCCGGCTATGAGAGCGGAAGCGTCCAGAGACGGCGGAGCAGAAGAGAAGCCAGCAGCTTGCTAGAGAAAATGGAGTCCAGACACGGATACCCAGAACCAGGCACTGCTGCCTGGTGGTGCCGGGAGCTTGCCATCTTCTGCGACCAGCTGGAGGCCAGGATTGTGCGACAGCTCAGGGAAGAACGCACGGAGCTCCTGGAGATGGCTGCGGCGGTGCGGACCTACGAGGAGGGAGCCGCGCGGAGCCTGCCGGATCGAGCGGCGACGACGATTCAGACCCCGATGGGTGAGTCCGGTGTTGCCCCGGCTAGAACAAGAGCCCCGACCCTAGCTGCTACGACCGCGGTCCCAGAGGAGGCGCCCGGTGCGGCGATGCTGAGTGAGGCCGCAGCCACGCTAGGTGCGGCCCGCCAAGTCCAGGCCGCTGCAGCGATGCCCCGCCTGTCCCGCAGGGCCCCGACCACCACGGCAGTGCTCATCCGTGCTGCAGGTGTGACGCTGACCCAGGCTGCCACCCTGCTGAACCCGGTCCGCCAAGACCCCAACGCAGCAGCGACGCTCGTCCGCGCCGCAAGTGATATGCTGAACCAGGCCGCAGCCCCGCCGGGTGCGGCCCGCCAAGCTCCGATCACCGCAGCGACGCCCGACTCAGCCTGCACGGACCCCATCGAGGCTGCGACGCTAAGTGAGACCGCGGCTGCAGTGTCCAGTCCGGCCCGCCAGGAACCGGCCGCGACAGAAACGCCAATTCAGGCCGCCGCCATACAGGGCGCGGCCCGCCAAGACCAGGCCGCCGCCATACAGGGCGCGGCCCGCCAAGAAGAGAAAATTACCTCATCATTTTCCCCGGCCTGCAAGGCCAGAGCAGACACCGCTCCCCAGTCCGAAGAGGTCCCTGCTGGAAAGCCCACGCTGGGGGAGGACCCCGAATACTGGCGGCTGAAGGCTGACATGGAGGCCAAGTTTCCACAATGGTTGGTGGACCGGTACATGCTCCCTCCGCATACCCCCAAGAGGATTCCAGCAACCCCTGCAGCTACCACGCCAAAGAGTCCCCCGCCTGGGCCTGCTGAAGAAAGCCCATCCCCAGCACTGCCACCAAAGGAGTGCCAGGAAGAACTAAGGGGGAGAGGAGGCCAGGAAGCAGAAGGGCTGACTCCGACGCCAACCGCAGCAGACCCCTATCCAGAGCCGGAGATGCTGCCCTATTCCCGCTGGGAGGAGGAAGACTTGACACCGTCAGCAGATGAAGATCAACCCAAAGACCTCACCTGGAAGCCCACAGGCATAAGCCCAGCCCGCAAGACACGGCGCAGCAGATCAAAGTATCCTCCAACACCACAGTCTCCAGAGCAGAGAGAGGTCACAGTCAGAGACCTGGAGGAGAAAAGGTGCCTAAGAAGGTCCGAAGCCCAGGCTAGAGGACCCCTTTACAGAGGAATAGTAGAGGACTTCAACTTGAAAAGCGGATACGGCTTTATTGTAGTAAGAGGAATAAAAGAGGGCATATTTGTGAATCGGAGAGATGTTCAAGCCCACCTGCCCAGAGGACATTCAGGCAGAAATTTGAAAGTTGGAGAAGTAGTACAGTTCACCTTGCATCAAGGAGAAAGGGGCTACTATGCCTTAGACGTAGCACCATGTCCCAGACAAGAAAGACAAGAAAGACAAGAAAGACAAGAAAGACAAGAAAGACAAGAAAGAAAAGACAGAGATAAAGAACCAGATGTAGAAACAGACGAAGACCAAGAAAGGAAAGATAAAGAACCTACAGATGAAACAACCACAGACAAAGATCCTACAGATGAAACAACCACGGACGACGACGGAGAGCAAGAAAGTCACAGGTGCCGGTGCCCTACATGCCCACGCCCTGGTGAAAAAGAGGAGTAAAGCAAAGGAAAGTAAGAAGTTACTGTTTTGACCAGTTTTGACAAGTTTTGTTTGCAACGTTTAAGAAATGCGCCCACAAAAACTATTGTGAGAAATAAACTTTAAGGCTATGAACTTGCTATAGCCACAAACTCTCGCAGTGTAAATAGTTACACCAGTGGCACCACCACCAGGGCCAGCCTGTTTAGGGGCTTGGCTCGTCTGCAACCAGGGGGGCCCGTCCGTAGAAAAGGGCCTTGGCTCACCTGCGACCAGAGAGCACGCCTGTTTATGGGGCCTTGGCTCACCACCACAAAGAGGGTACCTGGTCAGCACCAACTGTGGAGGCCGCCTCTACATCCTGCCAGAAGAGGCTGACGGCGCGGATCCACCAGGCCAGGTATACCCTGAAACCACCAGCCCATGAAAGCCGCCTCTACATCCTGCCAGAAGTGGCTGAAGCCGCGGCCAACGGGAGAGGAAGATTGGAGGAAAGGTCTGGGGAAACGGATGGCCCAGACCTGGTTACCAACAGGACCGGTGACCTGCCTCCTGAGAGGGTTTTGGGTGGGTTAACGGACTTGTGGGTGGAGGGTGGTGATGTACGATACCTGGTGCTTTTAAAAATGTTTTACCATGTTTTAATGTTTTATGCATTTTAAAATGTTGTCTTGCAGCCCGAGGACGTGCTGGTGATAACTAAGGGGGAATGTGGCGCCCCTGACCTGGTCAGGCACCACTGAGTGCTGCACCCATGCTGGGGACAGTACAATACAGGTAATCCAGAAGGCTGACTGGGGTGTGGAACACAGGCGCATAGTGATCAGGTCTCACACATGTACCCATGAGAGGACCCCTGGGGATCCCAGGAGGGGGCAAGCCTTCACCTTCACTGGAATAGTGGAGGGGGTAGAGCCTCCATCTCCTCTCAAGGGGTGTGGTAAGAGAAGCTGGTTGCTAGGTGGCGTAGGCAAGAACAGGAGAGGAGGAGCAGTGAGTCAGTTAGAGCAGAGAACTCCATAGGGCTCAGTGAGGAGCAGACCTGTGGGGCTGTTGCTGTCTAACAGCGCCCGCGCAGTGGCTACAGACGGGGGAGAACGGTCAACTAGGAGTGCTGCCTGAAAGCCAGCTTCAGCTAGAGAGTGCACGGAGTGGGAAGTAAGGAGACTGCTAGAGAGCACCAGGCCCAACCGGGCGGCAGATCCCGAAGCGGGGATAGATTCAACTTTCTTCTGCTAAACCTGCCGGTGTGGGGCTCTTAAAGCCCACACCACAACACTACAAAAGCCGCAGCCACGTAACCGCAAGTTAGGGCCCATAGGTCATAGGAGGCAAGAGGCTGGAGTGGCCTGGTCCGGGGAACAAGCACACGGCGAACGAAGGGGAGAGAGGCTTCAGCATCTTCCCTGGGTGACCCCCATAGGGACTCAAAGTCGGGGTCACCCCAAACCACCAAGGGCTAAGGAAGGCGAGTCAGTAGTCACCCTCATAAAGTCAGCCTGAAGGATACCTGGTTCCTACCTGGCTCATCTCAGCTACGCCCGGGTACTCACCCTGCCACCTGAAGTGAGTAAAAACCCTGAAAGACACCCTGCCTGTGTGGTCATTCTGCGACTTGTGGTACTACAAACCTACACAGGGCCCTGGGGCTTGCCTCACTCTCAGGAGGCTCCTACATCTAACTGCACACACCATCAGCCCCAGGCGACCCTCAACCTGCAGTGGCGGTCCCCACTGACCGCAATACTGAGAGTGGCGTCACGATCAAAAACAGAAGATTCCTACCAGTGACGGAGATCCAGCTACGTGGAGTCCCTGAAGGTATGCACCGACACAACACCTGTGGGGCTTCACACATGCCCTCCACACTGCCATCTCTTTTCCATACAAAATCCACTCTTCACACTGTCCTTTACACTGTGTCCCCCTAGACTGCCCAGTCTTTATACTGTGCTCTCTCATCACACACCCCTCCATGCTATGGCCTCATACTGTACCCTTCTCTCCATACAGCCCCACCTGCCACTACCCAATCTCTATTCTGTGCCCCCTTACATTTTTCTCATCCCTTACTGTCACCTCACTAGTTCCTGTGTGTCCATCTACTTTTCCACTTCACTCCCCATACCATGTTGCTCTTTATTCCGTGTACATTTCCCCAATCACTCCACATACTATGTCTGTATACATTCCCCCCTCACTCCCTATACTATATCTGTATACATAATCCCTCAGCCCTACTCCTTATATTATGTCTGTATAGATTACCCCTCACCCTCTCTCCCTATACATTACCCCTCTCATTCACTCCCTGTACCATGTCTGTATACATCACACCTCACCCTCTCTCCTTATACTATGTCTGTTCCATCACACCTCATCCCCTCTCTCCCCATACTTTGTCCAAAAATACTTCCCCCTCCCGATCCTCTCTTCCCCCATACTGTGTTCACAGATAGTTCCCTCTCTTCACCCTCTCTCCCTCATACTGTGTCTATAAATACTGCCCCCTCCATACCCTGTGTACCCCTATAGTGTGTCCACAGTTCTCTTTCTCCACCCTCTCTCCCTAATACTATGTCTATAGGTACTACCCCCTCCCCACTCTCTGTCCCCCTATTCTATGTTCAAAGATACCTCCCCCCTCACTCCATAATGTTCCTCTTCGGTGGTGTCTTCAGCTCCACACTGGAGCACTTTTAATCAGCGCTCTCTGCCGCCTCTGTGCTGTGGCCCTGATTTTTTGGTCAGCTGTGTGATCAGTTGACCTGATCCCACTACAACCATTACTCTGACCCGGACGTCAGCGCCGGTGCTCACTGCTTCAATTGTCCTCACATCTCACAGATACAAGGACAATTGATCAGTGGGAGCCGGGCGCTGCACTATCTCTAAAGGTACCGTCACACATAACGAGATCGCTAGCGAGATCGCTGCGGAGTCCCCGTTTGGTGACGCAGTAGCGATCCCGTTAGCGATCTCATTCTGTGTGACATCTACCAGCGATCAGGCCCCTGCTGTGAGATCTCTAGTCGTTGCAGAATGGTCCAGGCCATTTTCTTCAAAGGTGATGTCCTGCTGAGCAGGACACATCGCTGTGTTTGACACTGTGTGACAGGGTCACAGTGACTGCTGAGATCGTTATACAGGTCGCTACTGCGACCTGTATTGTTCCTGCATCGTTGGTAAGGTCTGACTGTGTGACATCTCACCAGCGACCTCAAAGCGACTTACCAGCGATTCTTATCAGGTCACAACATTTTCGGGATCGCTGGTAAGTCGTTGTGTGTGACTGGGCCTTAAGTCTCGGCTGTTAGTTTGACATCCGGGACTCAGAATAGCCTGCACTGACTACAGGGGCAACAAGACAAGAGGAGACTCAGACTGCCGCATCAGGTGGGCCGATAGCTGCGCCAGGGGCAGATGCCCCGCCAGCCCCCCCTAAATTCACCTCTGCCTACACCTGTTACTTACCACAAGTGAGTTTTAAAAAGCATCACAAGCTTGGAAAGGTGCCAACAATTTTGTTCTGCCCATTTTTGGAGTTTTGTTTGAAATTATGTCCAATTTAACGTTTTCATTTTTTTGTGTTTTTCCATTATGCACAAAGTAAATAAATATGTGTCTAACAAAACATGTTTAATTACAATAATTTTCAGTAAGAAATGCTTCATTTTCTGGAACAATTTGAAGGGTGTCAACATTTTGGTCCATAACTGTAGATTTCCTGTTTAATAAATAAGAAGAGAATATTAGGATGCAAGACTGGCCTATTTGTATATTTTCATTTGTGCCGTATAACCTTTGGCACCCATCCTTGTGCAGGCTTGGAAATTAATGCATTTGGCAGAGAATAACTGGCTGATTTGTATCTGGAGAACATCATAGTAATTGGGTATATGTTTCAAGAGCATCCTTAATGTCTGTCCTGTCTGTGAAGGAAATGAAAGGATGTTATCATGAAAGTTATGCTATCCAAAGGACCCTAGTTAATGAGAATGTGTGGCAACAAAACAATTGTGGATTTGTATGGTGTCCTAAGCTCTAAGAACTAAGTATACTGTAAGTAATGTTTTTAAATCTCATAATAACGTGCGCTACAGGTTTTTTGGTCATCTGTCAAAACATATATTTGTCATGTTTAGGAAGTATACATTTAGGAGTCTTAAAAAGTAATGGCCTGATTTTTAATTACACTTAAATTGTATTTTCAAAATCACAATGTGGTCTCCTAATAGTGCATAGTAATGATTAAAAGTTTGTGAGTGTTTTATAATTTTTCATATTTCTGCATAAATTTTACCTAAAACTACATCTAATTTTCACACCAGTCCTAAAAGTAGATAAAGAAAAAGCAAACCAAGCAAATGAACTAAAAATGATTCAATGATTCCTATTTGATATGATCTGGATTAGTAGAATGATGAGAAGTGTGGTGTGTTCAAACCATAGGCATGTGCTTAGCAAGCTACTGCTGGCATTCTCAATTCCCTCCCACAAATCATGCACTGGGACGTCACAACAACCAAAAAAGAACAGACCAAATGGAAGGAAAACGTATTTTTAGTAATACATAGAATCTTTTTTGTATGTTCTTTTTCCGTTGTGTTAGGCTCCTTTCACATTGCATTTTTCTCTACGTCCACAGGTCCCGTCGGGGCATCCGTCCGGACCGCCCCTCCCCCACTCTGCAAAACGTGCTCCGGACGCATGCGCCCGACAGGGCCATTCACTGTTATGGAGCGCACTGCATTAGCGTGTGCTCCGTTTTGTGCAATTTTGTGCACATATACGTTTCTGCAGACGGACACCCGAACGTAGACCACCTACATTTGGGTCTCCGTCTGCAGAAACGTATATATGCACAAAATGGCACAAAACAGAGCACACGCTAATGCAGTGCGCTCCATAGCAGTGAATGGCCCTGTCGGGCGCATGCGTCCGGAGCACGTTTTGCAGAGTGGGGGGGGGGGGGCGGTCCGGACGGATGCCCCGACGGGACCTGTGGACGTAGAGAAAAACGCAATGTGAAAGGGGCCTTAACGTCACAGTGCACGATACATGAGAGGGAACTTTGAAAGCGAGCAGCAATTTACTAAGCGCCTACACTTCCCATCATCCTGATCCACAGCATATCCAATGAGAACCATGATCTCAGTAGACTATCAATTTTAATTACGAAGGGCAAAGGGAAGTCCACAAAGAAAGGTATAATGATTCAGCCTGTTCTCTGATGCTTCAGCAATATGGAAAATGGTACTGGGCAATTTTTTGGCAAACCGTGAATCAAATCTCAAAATGTTTAAGTTTCATAAAACTATGAATTTCAGGAAATTCAACTTAAACTCGATTCTCTGCAGATGGATCCACTTAGCTCTACTGTGCAGAAATTTTTGGAGATTTAACAACATTGCTTTAGCTCATTTTCTGCCCCCAGATCTTAATGGATTTTAAACTACAGATAGAGCATGGAGAAGGGAAAACTGGTGAAAATGCAGGCTAAAAGTCATTTAATGGCCAAATGTAGTGTAATGTCTCATGTACACACAGGAAACTTTATTGTTTAAAGTTATTTGAAAGCACGGTTATCCTTTAAACATTCTATGTGCATAATATAGTGCTCTTCATATTGTCTTCACTGAAAAGAATGGGAGGAACTTAAGGTATTTGCTTTTTATGTAAAACATTTTGTGACTACAGATTATTTCAAACCACTTTCCTAATTTTGAAAAAGTAGTGTATAATCTGGGTATGGTACTCTAACTATGCAAATAATGTTTAATTCATATTTATGAATCATGAAATCCTCCAAAAACTAGTAGACTCTTGAGGGGTGGTGTAACTATTGGAAAATCAATTCAAGACTGAGGTCTAGAAACTAATGATGTGCGATATTTATCAAAACTTGGGTGACACAACTGAATATAACAATGCAACTGCAAGCAAAGCTGTCTTCTCCTTTCATGATGAATTTTCCCTTGTTGTACTCTGTCCCAGAATTTTTATGTGCTCTACAATAATCATATATTTTGCAGCATAAATAACATGTTGGTTTTATTGTATGGATAGTAACGAATATAGTGTTAGCAAATGTGTCTAGTAGTGATGAGCGAGTACCAAAAAGCTCGGGTGCTCGAGGCTCGGGCCGAGCATCCCAAGATACTCGTGTACTTGGCCCGAGCACCGAGCCCAATGTTATCCTATGGGAGACCCGAGTATTTTTCTGAAATGACCCCCGGCAGCATGTAGAAACCCTAAAAATGTCACAAAAGTCTCAGAAGAGTGCTCAAATGACATGGCAACAGCATGGGGAAGACCCCTTGAAGCATTTATCACTCAAAAGTCACAGCTGTGAACAATTTTATCCGAGTTTTACGCCATTTTTACGGACTCACCAGAAAACCTTCCAAAATGACACCAAAATGAATTTTCATGGCGGAAATGTTAAGGGCACATGCCCAATAGTGAGATAGAGCTGGTGTATGTTACTTTTGGAGATTAATACATGAAAGATTTTCCGTAAAACATTGTGTGGCACTCCGATGTCCAAAACGCACGTTTTGTGCTTTTTACTAGTGATGTCGGTCATTTTTTTTTCATTCTATCTCCCGTCGGTCGGTCTCGCTCTGTCTGTCTCTCTCTGTCTTGTCTGTCCCCCTCTCACAGTCTGTCGGTCATTCTCCCACCTCTCTCTTACTTACCGTTCCCCGATCACTGCCGCGGCTCTGCACGGCTGTTCTCTAAATTCCGTCGGCTTTTCCTCTTTTGAAAAAGCCGGCCACTCATTAAACAATCTCGTATTCCCTGCTTTCCTGCTTTTCGGCGCCTATGATTGGTTGCAGTGAGACACGCCCCCACGCTGAGTGACAGGTGTCTCACTGCACCCAATCACAGCAGCCGGTGGGTGTGTGTATACTGTGCAGTGAAATAAATAATTAAATAATTAAAAAAAACGGCGTGCGGTCCCCCCCAATTTTAATACCAGCCAGATAAAGCCATACGGCTGAAGGCTGGTATTCTCAGGATGGGGAGCTCCACGTTATGGGGAGCCCCCCAGCCTAACAATATCAGTCAGCAGCCGCCCAGAATTGCCGCATACATTATATGCGACAGTTCTGGGACTGTACCCGGCTCTTCCCGATTTACCCTAGTGCGTTGGCAATTCGGGGTAATAAGGAGTTAATGGCAGCCCATATCTGCCACTAAATCCTAGATTAATCATGTCAGGCGTCTCCCCGAGATTCCTTCCATGATTAATCTGTAAATTACAGTTAAAAAACACACACACCCGAAAAATCCTTTATTAGAAATAAAAAACACTAACAAAGTCCCTCATCACCAATTTATTAACCCCACAAACCCTCCATGTCCGGCGTACTCCACAGTCCTCCAGCGTCGCATCCAGCTGTGCTGCATGCAGGTGACAGGAGCTGCAGAATACACCGCCGCTCTTGTCAGCTTCACACAGCAACTGAGGTGAGTAGCATACTCGCTCATCACTAGTGTCTAGTTTTTCATGTATTAGAACTTTGCACAATGTTTTTATGTCTCAACGTTTCAGCATTCATCAATTTATATATTTTTAACATTAATGTAGCAATATGATATTTTGTTTTTGAAGTGTTGTAAGTTTCATTGAAACTGTTTTGAAGTACCTTTAAATGTACAGTACAAGTATGTCCACCTATATCCTGTCCACCGCCATTAACTTGAGAACGGCGGCAGCTATAGGCATAGAAGTGGTGTCTAGGTATAGTAAAGTAGCCATGCGCTACGCAATGAAACCACCTATAGCACCACCTGGTGGAAAACAGAACGAGATAGAGAAAAAAAGTGAATTACAAAGTTGTAGGGCATCATCAATTCAATACGAATCGACACCTGGCATACAGAAATGCTATGATTATAACGTGTAAAACTCACAAGGCTGCGGACGTGAAGCGATACCTCACGGAGACCTTCCTACAAGTCATTGGTATGGTGGCTGCCTGGAGTGGCCTCCACGCTCACCCGACCTGACCCCATTATACTTCTTTCTGTGAGGTTAAACAGCAGGTGTATGCGACCCCTCCACCAACATTGCAGGACCTATGACAACGCATTACAGATGCTTGTGCAAACGTGTCACCTACCATATTGCGCAACGTGCAGCAAGATACAACATGCTGTTCAGAGTCCAGATGTGCATTGTAGCTGTTGGTGGCCACTTTGAGCATCAACGTTAAATGAGCGCCATATGCATGACCAGCATTCAATGTTTTGGGGGGGGGTGGATCAAGGGTTTCATATCATAGCATTTCTGTATGCAAGGTGTCGATTCGTATTGAATTGATGATTTCGTACAATTTTTTAATTCATTTTTTGTTCTCTATCTTGTTCCGTTTTCGAGATAAAAATGCTAACTCCGTTGTTTTCCACCAGGTGGCACTATAGGTGTTTTCATTGCATAGCGCATGGCTACTTTACTATACCTAGACACCACTTCTTCTGCCTATAGCTGCCGCCGTTCTCAAGTTAATGGTGGTGTGCAGGATATGGGTTGACACACTGTATATCCTATACATATCCTGATAAGGAAAACCAAATTACCATTTTTTCATTTACTTTAAATTGTTCGTCTGCTGATTTTATCATTTGTTCACCAATCAGTTTTATATAAGATCTTAACTTAATTTTATGGGTTGTGTTTAGTGATGAACAAATATATTCGGCACTATTTGTTATGAATATTAAGGTATTCGGATATTTGTCTCATCCCCATAATCCTATAGAATGTAAGCCCGCAAGGGCAGGGCCCTCTTCCCTCTGTACTAGTCTGTCTACTGTAACTTGTATATGTATTTTGTATGTAACCCCCTTCTCATGTACAGCACCATGGAACTAATGGTGCTCTATAAATAAATAATAATAATAATAATAATATTTGTTACTCGTTGAGCATTTTGGTATTCGCCTCGTGAATTTTGAGTCTCGTCCCATGTTTGATGCCTGATTTTCAGCCACTACACATGTGAGGATTGAACAACTAACCCCAAAAAAATGTCTTTGAAAGTATCTTCTTCAGGGGAGAATGAAGGAATTTCCGGAATGTGTGTCGGGTTGAAGACGGTGTGCTAATCTGCACCCTTATACTGGCTATGGTTTTGGCTATGGTTTTCTGATTGAATCTTATAGTAATTGATTACTTATACTAACAAAGATATATATATATATATATATATATATTTCTTTATACAAAAATGAGCAATTCATTATTTGTGCAATGCACCAGTCACTTTAGTAATGATATTTGTTGTTGATTTCCACTTTGCTTTTGCATATGTATAGGTATCAGCTATCGTGATTATATATTGATACATTCTAATGATCTAGATTAATAATGGGGAGGGGGTATATAAGACCCGTCCATTACTAATTGTGTAAGTAAAAAGAAATAAACACAACACAGAGAAAAATCTTTTTTTTAAAAAACAAACAAAAAGATACACCCTTTCACCAATTTATTAACCCCTCAAACACTCCTGCAGGTTCGACATAAACCACACAATGTCCCACGATGATCCCAGCTCTGCTACATCTGAGGTTGCAGTTATCAATCACATTAGGAATATGTGACCACTCACTGGGGCCTCCGGGACACAGAGCTGCAGCTGTGGGTGGTAACATCACTGAGTTTACCTAAGGTCACAGCTGGTGTTTTCCATGGTATCAGCTGTGACCTCAGGTGAACTCACTGACGTCACCATTCACTGCTGTGACTGCATCAGTGTGTCTCACCGTTTGCAGTGATCACTCATGTTTTCTAATCTGATCACATATTGCAATGTCGGGATGTAGCAGAGCCCAGATCATCATGGGATATTATGTCTGTGGATTACGTTGGACGTGCAGGGATGTTTTGGGGGTTCAAAATTTGAGAAAGAGGGTGGGTTTTTTTGTTGTTTTTTTTTTTAATTTAGGATTTTTTTATGTGTTGTGTGTTTATTTTTTTTTTTGCTTACATAATTAGAAATGGGAGGTTTTATAAACTCCAGCCCATTATTAATACATGGTTTCATGGCAGCTGTGATTTTTTTATTTTGCTGGAATCAGGATCTCTCCCCCTATGTTATGCTGCTCTCAGATTAGGTGGGAAAAACCTGGTGACATAGTCCCATTAATGTAATTTCAAAATGCTTGGGCACTTCCTCCAGCTAGAGAAAGAAAGGCCTCAATCTCCAAAGAGGACAAGACTTCTAGACTTAGAGAGCTGAGAATCTGTGAAATAGTGACTAGGTAATTGGTTTTAGCAGAATCATTAGATTGCTTCTAAATCATCTTTCAAGATTAACTGACATTGTAATGACATACATGGGCAGGGACATGACATGTATCTATGGGTCCCCTTTACAAATCTCCAAAGAAAAACCCACCTAACACTGACCACCTCTAGTAGTCAGTCCAGAACATGGAAAACTATTTTTATTTTGGGTTTTGCTGTTGCACTCAGTAATTTTACAGTCAAGAAATGAATATCATGTCTATACTGGGCTAAAAGCCTACTGATTTATGGACAGGTAGGTAGCCTGGGAGATGCATAATATTAGGCTAGTGTCCCATCAAAGAAGGAGAAATTGCTGTGGGTGATGGGCTCACATGAATTGACCAATTTATTCGCTAAGTACCTTCATTTTTATAAGTATATTTCATATAGCAGTAATGCAGTTCAAGTTTCATATGTTCAATGTTCACATGTATATCTTGGTGCTTACAGAGTGCTGATGTACCTTTTATTTGTATTCATTGCTTACATCTAGTCAGTGCTGTGACAGATATACACTAACTGGTGGCAGAGCAGGTGTTGGACCACTACCAATCTCTATTTATGACCAATCCAATGGATGGGTCATCAATATGTAAGTCCTGTACACAATTCATAATCCTAACCTTGTTAAAAAAAACACTCAAATTATGCCAAGTTAGTTTTCAAGTAGTTGTCTAATAACTTTTCTTTTTTCTGTTGTCTACATTTTCATTAAGTACCATGTTTTTCCAAAAATAAGACCTCCCCCAAAAATAAGCCCTAGCAGGGATTTTCAGCATTTTAGGAGCAAGGCTTAAATATAAGCCCTAGTCACAGTTCAATAATGAAGTGTCCATGCAGCTAAAAATGTTAAAGAATACTGCAGGACACTTCATTATAGACAGCGGACACCCCACAATCACACTCACCAGACGCCGAGCAAGAGCACCTGCAGTGGAAAGCAAACCCACACACATCAGAGCTCACACACACAAACATTGGATCACACACACACTCACCCATCAGATCGCACACACACACTCACCACATCCAGCGATATCGATTTGTTCTGGCCGGCAGAATCCTGATACGCAGAGCGGTGGAACACAATGACCTGCAGCTGCGGATGGAATGCTCACAGGAACTGAAATGCATAACTTTCTCCCATCTTTCCCTGCAGGCGGAGGCATTCTGTACCGCCAGATGTGGTGAGTGTGTTTGTGTGTGTGTGATCTGATTGGTAATTGTGTGTGTGTGTGTCTGTGTATGTGTGCACACTCTGATGTATGTGAGTGTGTCGGCAATAAGCAGGACAGCGTGCAGCATACTTGCTGGGAGCGCCCGCCGGAGATCACAGGGAGGACCTGGGAGCCACACAGATGTCCGCGGTCTGCTAAGTATGAGTCTCCTGGGAAGGGAGGGTCTGCTTTTTTGGGGGGTTAAACTTACCCCCAACCATGTTTCTCCAAGAATAAGACCTAATCCAAAAATAAACCCTAGTGCTGTTTTGGGGCAAAAAAAAGTATAAGACTGTCTTATTTTTGGAAACATACGGTATGTTGTCTATTGTTTCAGTTTTGTTACCAAAAAATGTTAGCCATTCTAGAAAATTTGTGTAAAAGCTATAAAATCCTTAGGGAAAGTATTTAAGATCAAAATTAAATACTGGTATTTACATTTAAATGAAACTGCTGATCATTCTATAAAATACCATAATGTCATTCAATGCCAGTAACATATCCAAAATGGCACAATGCAAATAATGTCACCACAGAACTGGAAAGAAAAAACAAAATAAAATCTCAGTGCTGGCATAATTTACAATATAATGTCAAAGAATAATGAAGAACATATAGTGGCAAGAAACAACATAGATATGAAGCAAAATGGACCCTCTCCATTTTCTACTTTAACAGTCTTCCCGCAGCTTGACCCTGAAAGCCTGCTTATTAGTTGTGTCCCATAGCAGCTGCTCTGTCTGCTCCCTCCTTGCACAGGGGTTATATAGGGCTAGCATAACTGTTAAAATTCATGTAGCCCAGATCTGCTAACTAGAACTGAAGGTCCTGGATAGAGTGGAAATTAATAGTCCATAAAACTGGAAAACTTCATTTTAATGGACACTTTTTATAGATTAACAGTGGTCCAATGTAAATAGCGGTGAGACACAATCTGTCTGAGCTACACGTATAACTAGAGGCCAAAATATAGCTACATGGCGTGAAGCATAGATGCTTATTGAATAGGCTGCTCTTTATACTGGTTTGTCACACAATGTAGATGCCTATTTCCCCCTAATTCAGACTCATTTGTTTGTGTTCTGCTATGTGGACAGAATGTTCTATATTTTCGTTTCAATGGCTTTCAGTGCTGCTATTATGAAATACTCAGACGAATTTCATGGTTCTTGAACCTGATGTTATATCATCTTGCCAGGTACACTTGATATTTTTCTTTATTACAGTCATCGTGCTAACGTCGAACAAATGGGCTACACATTAGAGTCCCAAAATACACTGTGCATTATGCAGCCCGACTTACCAGTTGGCCTAACGCCACGTGTATCTACTGGTGAAATTTCCATAACACTTCGGGGTATATTTATGTATCCTCCACTTTAATAGTAAACACATGTCTACTGTTCAACGTTAAATCAAACGGTCTAGAGCTAATTCTGCAATGCCAGAAGATGTGAATTTCAATGAAAGTTCAGTGTTTTCCTCATTTCGGTGGTTGGCGCTATTTCATAGCCCTGGCTTCGATGTGAGATGAAAGGGGAGCATGTGGTTAATAGGGTTAACATCTCTGGGCTGTTGTTTCCAATCACATGTTTTAATACTAACATTTGTCCATAACTGCCTATGCTGGAAACGCAAAATAAAGCAATTATGTGAAATCGCGTCTTGTAAATCCATCTTCACTTTGAGTGTCTTAACTGGAACCTGCATGTGGAAAAACACATATTAACAATATTATTTCTTTAGACAGAAAGCTAATAGGTTTGTTTTTGTAAATGCCTTTCATGTTATATTTGTAGTTGAATTACTAGGTATATATTATGTTGATTATCCAGTTCATTGCAAAAATCCAATGCTAACAACGTACTATACAAAAATGTGTATATTTATTATCAGTAGACTTGGAAATGGATGGTGTTGATAATGTGCAGATGATGTCAGGCTTCTTCCAAATTCTTCCAGATACTGTAACTGAGACTACTAATGGAATTTTTACTGTTATTTTACCCTAGACAAACCGCAGTAGAGACAATAGTAAAATCAGAGAACGGATTGGACTACAACCTTCTTGCATAGCTGTTGAACCACAACCTCCCCAAACACTACGAAAGATTCCAATATATCAATGTGCTAACAGATCTCACACAGGTGTACTCAATAAGACAGTTGTTACTGATAACATTATTCCTGCTATTTGTGTAGCTGGGTGACTGGGATTGTCAAGAATTTGAGGGGCTTCTCATAGAAATCATTCCCCGTGGGAAGAGTTCAATATTCAGTCCTTATGAGAAAAATAAACTAAAATATTTTAATATAATGTATTTTATTAAAAGGGCTGTTTTTGGATAAAGTGCTGCCCAATGCAAAATTAAAAAGTGGGTCCATAATGTTGAGATGTTGTCCCAACAACATAAAGGTAATTTAATTTAATTTTAGGGTCAAATGTCACCACAGAGTTTGCTACATTTTTGATATTTCAAGATAATTCCTCAAACTATTCAAACTATATATATATATATATATATATATATATATATATATATATATATATATATATATATATAAAGCTGAATGTGTGTATGTATGTGTGTATGTGTGTGTGTATGATGTATGTCCGGGATTGGCATCTGCACCGTCGCAGCTACAGCCAATACATTTTGCACACTCACACGTCTGGACCCCGAGAGCGTCATAGGCTATGTTGTGAGGCAAAATTTTAACCCCGCGCGTTCCAATTTACCAATCAATTTTGCCCCTATCTACATAATGGGGAAAAAGTGAAACGAAAAGTGTATCCGCACCGTCGCATTTACAATCACGAATTTCTGTACACTCACACATCTGAACTCTGAGAGCATCATAGGCTATGTTGTGAGGCAAAATTTTTACCCCGCGTGTTCCAATTTACCAATCAATTTTGCCCCTATCTACATAATGGGGAAAAAGTGAAACGAAAAGTGTATCCGCACCGTCGCATTTACAATCACAAAATTTTGCAAAGATACCTCATGTGAGCCAGGGAACGTCGTAGACTATGTTTTGACAGGAAAATTTAACCCTGCGCTTTACAGTTACTCTCCAAAAAACATGTCTTCATTAAAGTAAATGGAGCCTGGAACTATAGGTTATTAGTAGGAGCTGTGAGTGGTTGCTATAGGAACAAAAGACATTCATAGTATAAGACGCTTATATGTGAGGTAATAAGATGTTGGTGGGGAGACGGATAGAGAGACAGACAGAGAGAGACAGAGAGAGACAGTGAAAGAGACAGACAGAGACAAACAGGGAAAGAGACAGACAGAGACAGACGGTGAAAAAGACAGACAGGGAAAGAGATAGACCTGGTAAGAGACAGATGGGGAAAGAGACAGACAGACATGCAGACAGGGACAGAGACAGGCAGACAGGGAAGGAGGAGACAACCAGAGACACAGACAAAGATAGATGGGGAAAGACACAGACCTTGATAGAGACAGAAGGGGAAAGAGACAGAGAAATAGAGACAGACAAGGAAAGAGACAAATAGAGACAGGCAGACAGGGAAAGAGACAGACAGAAAAAGACACAGACAAAGAGACGGGGAGACAGACGAGGAAAGAGACAGACCTGGGAAAGAGATAGTCCTAGAAAGAGACAGATGGGGAAAGAAACAGAGAGATAGAGACAGACAAAAAAAGAGACAGAGACAGGCAGATGAGGAAAGAGACAGACGGGGAAAGAGACAGACGGGGAAAGAGACAGACCTGGAAAGAGACAGACCTGGAAAGAGACAGACCTTTTAATAATTACATTTCTATTTGTTTCGTGGTTTTGTGTGCAGAATAAATTTTGTTAACAACAGTTATTAACCTGGGTGAAGCCGGGTAGTACAGCTAGTATATATATATATATATATATATATATATATATATATATACATTTCTTAAAGGGGTTGTCCCTTTTCAATTAAATTTAGCCTATAGGATTAATGATGTGTGATAAAAAAACACCTTAGCTTTAATTACTCTACCCGGGTGTGACGATTAGGAACTGCACAGATGATCTAAAATTATCTAGCAACAGTGGGGTTAAAGGAAACCTGTCATGGTTTTTTTTTAATATTAAACCACCCCAGTGTGTTTTAAATGATGCATGTGCATCACTAACTTGGTTTAAAAACATAAACAAAAACATGTATTTATCTTAAAAAAAGACTTTATATGCTTAGGTTAATGTAGTAAATACCTTAGGTTTCAGTCAAAGGGGTGGAGCTTTTGCTTGGATCAGTCACTGTCCCTCAAGTTCAAGTAAGATTCTTTCCTTAACTTAGTCAAGCCCCCAGCATTGTAATTGATTACACCACAGGTCCTTCAACATCACTTCTCTGCTGAGCTCCTCCCATTTTGGTCACATGAATGTGATGCCCTGGCCTATCAGGTCGTCACAGGGTATTGTGCAATCTGCCCTTCTGTGCAATATCCAGCTCCTCCTTGATTATGGGTCCCTAACCATATGGTGTTGCCAAAGACCAGCTAATCAAAATCCTAGGAATACTCTGCACCACACCCACCAGACACACCAGTGGAATATGGTCGCCCACTTGGGGGGTTGGTTAAGGGGAGGTCAGGAGTGTCAGGAGCAGTTCAGAGAGTGGAGTGTTGGAGGTGAAAGAGAGAGGAGGTCAGGAGCTGGGCTCCATGAAGTACTAGTTAGCAGACGTTGGTGTGGGCCTGGTAGGAGCTGGACCCCCGGTCGCGGGGGATCGGGACAAGGGGCATGGCATTGCCGTGGAGGACAGCCGGTGGCCTTGTACCATCACCGGGCTGGGACCAGGGCACGATGGGGTACGTGGACCTTAGATCAGGGAGTAGCTTCAGGCAACCTGAAAATTTACCCGACGAGAACGGAGCCCTCAAGATCCGCTCTCCACCCACTTCAAAATCGGGGTGCTAGCGCAACCAGAGGGATAGGACTTTCCACAAATATGGTCCAAGAAATCCCAAGCATGAACCCTGAGAGCAAGCTCCCTCAGTTAGCCATATTGGGGAGCGGGACCCAACTAGTTTCAGGCTACAGGGACCAACCAGAGAGAAACAAGGTGCTAAGGGAAAGGTCGCAGATCAACAAGCAACACCAACGGAAACGGGACCCAGGCGTGCTCTCCCTCAGCGGCAGCAGTGTCCATAATTTTGGTTTACTACAGTTGTCGGTGTCAGCGTTATTGGTCTAAGTGAGTACGCAAGTGACCCTTACCTCCCCAACGGCACCTCCCTGTCACCATCACCGAGTCCCAGGGCATTCCCCCTACCCGTGGAGGGGTTAAACCCCTGGCTGCCCACTCCATTGTCACCGGGTACTCCCAGCTGCAGCAGTGGTACTCCACCTTACCACACACCACGGGTGGTGTCACGAACTATTCCATACAATACTCCCCTTTAAATATCCCCCTCTTTACTATTGGAGTGACCGTGAGACCCCCGGGTCCGAACGCAGCTCGAGCCACCACGGGTCAGGATTCAAGCAGCCCCGGCTTCTGACGTGGGGGCGGTACATGATCATGATGTCAGCATAGGTCCTGCATAATCACTTCTCTTCTGCTGATTACCCTGGGTCCTTCAGAATCACTTCTCTGCTGAGCTCCGCCCGTTATGGTCAAATGATCGTGACATCAACACAGTTCCTTCAACACCATTTCTCCAATGTTTTGCTTCAAAGCTCAGCATTGGAGAAGTGGGCGTGAATGACCTTTGCCGATGTCACGATCATGTGACCATCATGGGTGGAGCTCAGCAGAGAAGTGATGTTGAAGGACTTCTGGTGTAATCAGTTACAATGTTTGGGGTGTGACTAAGTTAACATAATCATGGCTGAGCTTGAGTGACAGTGACTGATTCCAGCAAAAGTGCCGCCCCCATGACTGAAACCTAAGGTATTTCAAAAGATGTGAAGAAAAACTTATATCAGCTTCCCACTTCTGGTCCATCATGTGGCAAAATGGTGCATGAATATCCAGTCCAACTTTCTAGATGATAGAAGCAATTTGAACATAGTGTAGTTATCCAGCACTTTCAGCTTAGAAATTCAGGATATTATTAAAACATCACATTTCTTGGAATATTTCAAAACGAAAAAAAATATATATATAAAATGTGGTAGACCAAGTCTAAGCATTTTTTTTTTAATAATATCCTAGATTTCTAAGCTGAAGGTGCTGGATTACTACCCTGTGTTAAAATTTACTGCATTCACCTAATGGGAACCTGTCAGGTGCAATATGCACCCAGAACCACGAGCAGTTCTGGATGTATATTGCTAATCCCTGCCTAACAGTCCCTGTATACACTAGCATAGATTAAGAGATCTTTAGAAAAAGTAATAGCAAAGATCTTTTATCTTATGCTAATGAGCATGGGGTCCCAAGGGTGTTATATCCTCTGACTAGCCATTTTCTTAGCATGTTAGTATGCCCACAGGGATGTACTAACATACTATTCAATGCAGTGTCATCAGCGGTGCTGCGTGTGAAGAAGACTGAGGGGCTTTGCTACTTACCAAGAGCAGGAAATCAGTTCTGCAGACAGAACTACAGGAACTGAAAGAGCAATTCATCGCTTCGAGGGCAGCCATGCAGGAATCCACCAAAATTTCTGAACTAGTAGCAGGCTCCGACAACTTGTAGCCCACCCGGATTATGTAAGTCAGAAAGACACCAGCAAATCCCCATCAGGAAAGATCTCAAGATCCTGGGGCAGATTGGAAATGATCGGGACAGCAAAACGAGAAGACCAAAAGAGTGGTAGATTCCTTCCTTATGTGTACCACAATCAGTTTCTGAGAACGAGAGAGAGAGTTATCGAGTCACCAGCGGTAGCTGTCTTATTTGGAGAATGGGTGAACCTCTACCTCAGCACAGAAGGCATCTTGTATCTCAAGACAGGACAGAAACCACAGCTAATAATACCCAGAATATATCACAAATTGGTCTTTAAAGAACTCCACAAAGAGATGGGACACCTTGGAGTAGAAAGAACTTTGAACCTAGTTCACGAACATTTTATCTGGCCATACATGCAAAGTGATATTGAGAGATATCTTACCAGAGAATGTGGTTGTTTGAAAGACAAGCGTCTTAACACACCAACTCAAGCACCAATGGGCTACATTAAAACTACCTACCCCTTTAAGATAGTTTCAATAGACTTTCTGCACCTCGAGTACTGCAAGGGTGGATATTAATACATCACAGTAGTGATGGACCATTTTACCTAATTTGCTCAAGCGTATGCCACCACTAATAAATCTGATAAGACAGCGGCGGAGAAGAAGTTAAATTAGTTTGCTCTGAAGTTTGGTGTCCCAATGAGATTACCTCATATCCAGGGAAGAGAATTTGAGAACAAGCAGCTCTTTGCCAAGTTAGGGAAATGCTGTAGGATCCAGAGATCTCATACCCTACCACCCAGAAGGAAATGGACAAGTGGAATGTTTTAACCGTACATTATCGTCAATGCTGAGGACCCTGACAGCTGTCAAGAAGGATTGGAAGATTTCGGTATCAAAAGTGGTGCATGCCTACAATTGTATCAAGAGTGAAGCAATGGGTCATTTACCTTTCTTCCTATGCTTAATCAATCTCCAAGATTACCCAGCAATATAATGTTTGAAACTCCATTTTTAAAGATTTTCAAGATGTACCCTGAATATATCTGAATATTGAAAGACTGTATGGCAGAAGCATACAACATAGCGTCAAAAGTGGTCACAGAAGGGCAAAACAAAAGCAAAGAATAATTCGATCAAAAATGTCATGGAGCGAAATTGACACCTGTAAATTAAGTGTTAATCAAGAACGTACAGGAGAAGAGTGGTCCAGGAAATCTTTGTGAAGAAAAGTATATTTGGTCTTTAGGAGGAAGTCCGATGACAGCCCTGTTTATAAAGTCAGACTGGAAACAGGAGGCAATTAAACAAGAATAGTGCAATGGAATTTGCTACTACCCTGTGATTACGTCCCATCAGAGCAAGACAATCAAGAAGTGGATCAATGTCAATCAAGATCAGCTAAGAGACAACCACAGATTGAAAGTGGACAGTAAGGCGGGCTTTGCACACTACGACATCGCAGCCCGATGCTGCGATGCCGAGTGCGATAGTGCCCGCCCCCGTCGCAGCAGCGATATGTGGTGATAGCTGGCGTAGCAAAAGTTATCGCTACGCCAGCTTCACACACACACTCACCTGCCGTGCGACGTCCCTGTGGCTGGCGACCCGCCTCCTTGTTAAGGGGGCGGGTCGTGCGGCGTCACTGCGACGTCACACGGCAGGCGGCCAATCAGAGCGGAGGGGCGGAGATGAGCAGGATGTAAACATCCTGCCCACCTCCTTCCTTCCGCATATCCTACGGAAGCCGCAGTGAGGCCGGTAGGAGACGTTCCTCGCTCCTGCGACTTCACACACAGCGATGTGTGCTGCCGCAGGAGCGAGGAACAACATCGGACCGTCGCGTCAGCGTAATCATGGATTACGCCGACGCTGCACCGATGATACGATTACGACGCTTTTGCGCTCGTTAATCGTATCATCCAGCCTTTACACACTGCGATGTCGCATGCGATGCCGGAAGTGCGTCATTTTCAATTTGACCCCACCGACATCGCACCTGCGATGTCGCAGTGTGCAAAGTGCCCCTAAGGCTATGTGCACACACTGCGTTTTTTTGACGCTGCATTTTTGTGCGTTTTTGGCCACTAAAAACGCACAAAAATGCACCTGCGTCGAAAAAACGCGGCAAAAAACGCACGCGTTTTGCCGCGATTTGGTGCGTTTTTTTGCTGCGTTTTGCTGCGTTTTTGCTCACTGCGTCCTTATGCGTTTTTTATCAGTGAACAAAAAAAAAGGTCTGATGTAATTTCCTTCTTCAATGTGTTCTTCATTCTCCACTAGTGTATACAGAAGAGCAGACAGCTGCAGAACTACAAGGCTCAGCATCCTCCATCCAATAGTGTATGCAGGAGAGCAGACAGCAGCTGTGAAACTACAAGGCTCAGCATCCTCCTTCCAGGACTGTATGCAGGATTTCTTTGCCCCCCCAAACAAAAAAAATGACGTGGGCTTCGCCATATTTTTGTATGCTAGCCGGGTACAGCAGGCAGGTACGGGCTGCCCCCAACCCCCAGCTGCCTATTTGTACCCGGCTGGGAACCAAAAATATAGGGAAGCCCTTTTTTTTTAAATTATTTCATGAATTTCATGAAATAATTTAAAAAAAAAAATGACGTGAGCTTCGCCCAATTTTTGAGTCCAGCCGGGTACAACTAGGCAGCTGGGGATTGGAATCCACAGTGCAGGGTGCCCATGCTTTCTGGGCACCCCCGCTGTGAATTGCAGTCCCGCAGCCACCCCAGAAAATGGCGCTTTCATAGAAGCGCCATCTTCTGGCGCTGTATCCAACTCTTCTAGCTGCCCTGATGCCGGGTGGCTAGCTAGGTAATAATGGAGTTAGGGCTAGCTGTATATTATCAGCTGGCCCTAAGCCTGAAATTCATGGTGTCATGTCAATATTAGACATGGCCACCATGAATTTCTAGTAAAGATAAAAAAAAAACACAACACACAGAAAAATATTTTTATTAGAAATAAAACACAACACAATTAGTGACTCCATCTTTATTGAAATAAAGAACCCCCCTCCGCAGTAATCCTGGGTTAGGGTCCCGCGCCGTCCAATCAGGATCCAATATCATCTGATCGGTTTGCTGGAAGGCAAAGCGATCAGATGATGTGTCAGGTTAAAGGACGTGAATCCCATCACACATCAGCTGATTGTATAAAAGCCGATTATACAATCAGCTGATGCATCAGTAGAAAAAAAAAAAAAAATAATAATACTCACTTATGTGCTGATTACCGGCAGCTCCTGCAGCGATGGGGCGGGAGTCTGATCCTGTCCGATCGCTGCAGCAGCTGCCGGTAATCAGGGATGAAGTCTCCTGATGGCAGGATCAGCTGATACCGGCCGGGCGCCCGCGTCACCGCGATACTTACGATCACCTGATGCGTCAGGTGACTGCATCAGGTGATCCATCGCTAGGTCCTGCATCCTGTAGGCATACGTACCCGGGGAGACTGCACACAGCCGGAGCCGGAGCGGCGATACCGTGACAGAATCTGGGAGCGGACATGGCACCGGGACCCTGCAGACAGGTGAGTATAACTTTTTTTTTTTTTTTCTACTGTTAACTTTTGTTTTCGCAGCCGCTTCCACCTCCCGCCTGCACATGGCGCCGCACGGCAGCATACATGCCCAGGACGGGAGGTGGACGCAGCAGTGACGGTACCGGGAGGATTCACGCTTCTGTGTTTACTGACAGAAGGAATCCTCTTCCTGTACACGTCACTTTACTACCCACCTCCTGCGTTTATAGCTGCGTTTTTGGTCTTAGAAACGCAACAAAACGCAGCTATTTGCGTTTCTCATTGCGTCTTTCAACATCCCATTGAACTCAATGGATGAAAAGCGCAGTGAAAAACGCGGGAATAATTGACATGCTGCGTTTTTGTGGCACCACAAAAACGCAGCTGAAAAAAAACAGATGTGTGGGGACAGCAAAAATGAAAACTCATAGACTTTGCTGGGGAAGCAAAGTCATGCAGTTTTGAGGCCAAAAACGCACCCGAAAAACGCGCAAAAGCGCCGAGAAAAACGCACTGCGTGCACATAGCCTAACCGTGAAAGTTCAGATGAGGAAGATCACACTTTTGTGCTTCGATCACCATCAGAAAATGATACCTACAATCTTCATGAAAGTGAACTAAGCCCTGAAGCTCCAGAGTTCATACTACAAAACCCATCTGAGAGTTATATCAGACCTGATGATCAAGCATTAGTTGCCGGAAATACTGTTAGGAAGATAAGAATGGAGGAATCACCATAATTTACAGAAATGGTTGATCCAGCAGAAGATCTAGAACCTATGGATGTAGTTCCAAGTGCCTCAGAGGATGTCTTGGCCCTTTATATAGAAGCATAAATCCCAATACCTGATGAATCCATAGCATCAATAGAACTCCACAACAGGAAGACTTCACACCGAGAAGTGAAAAAAACCATGATGCTGACAAGGACTGTCACTTTGAAACAGTTATTGCTGCCTATGGACCAAGTAAGTTAACTTTAGTGGTAACTACCAACAATGTACTTTTCAGAGAACTTTAATTAAAGTGAATAGGCTCTTCACTTTAACTTGAACCAAAGGACTTTGTACTAATAGTGAAAGGCAAAATTACTGTGAGACTAGTCTGAGCTGATTGAAGATGGAAGAAGAGCTCCAGCTAAATAAAACAAATATTGATCGTTCATTTGTTATTTTTCTTTCAGGAGACCGTCAAGCAAGATTTTCTTACAATAAGGTTGTGCTGTTGATGTTTTAATGTTGATTTTAAAACACCTATAATAAATCCGAAAACAAAGACTTCCATATCATAAATAAAATTATTTTTTCTTTATTACATGACACTCATAAAAAACATTAAAATCAATAGGAAATTTGGAAGTTGATACAAAAAAGACACCAGAGCAGTAAATGTAAAAAAGTATTATTACAGGCTGATAAATTTACAGAAACATGCGTGGTAGTTAATAAATTGTTAATTACACAAAAACGTCACAAGAAAATTTTTTATATATTGTTGGGTTGGTCTCAAAGGAATCAATATAAATATGCCTATTTCAAAATACAATCAATTATGTCAAAAATACATAAAAATATATTGATTTGAATACAAAATACACTAATAAAAATTCAATAAAAATATATCTTAAATAGTAGATAATATATAAGTAGATAAAATATAAGTATAAATAATCATATAAAAAATGCAAATACAATTAATTATATCAATTCATATGAAAATAGTGTACATCTATTAAATATCGTATAGTACAAAAAAATGGACCTAAAACCCAATGTAAGGTAAAAGGAGTAAATGGAAATTTGTATATAAGATGATAAAATCAAGCCACATAAAATCAAGATCAGTGAAAGTAGCCCCCTAAAAAAGCCCTTAGAACACACTTATAAATTAGGTGCAGATATAATATGGTATAAAAAATATAAATCTATGTCAATGTGCACCAAATAAATAGAGAAATAAATAAATATTTATATCAAGCTATATAAATGTGAAATTTTTTTGTGTTCCAGGACTAGAGATGAGCGAACCGGTCCCGGTTCGGCTCGAGGTCGGTTCGCCGAACGGAGGTCCCGTTCGAGTTCGGCTCGTCGAACGTTCGACGAACCGAACTCGAACTGCATAGGAAACAATGGCAGGCAATCACAAACACAGAAAAACACCTAGAAAACACCCTCAAAGGTGTCCAAAAGGTGACAAACAACTCACAACACAACACAAACACATGGGAAAGTGACAAGGACATATACTCATGCAAAAACAAAAGAGCTGGACAAGGAAAAAGAGGAGGACACACAGATATATGAGTATATGCAAGGAAACATCGATTCCATTATTGTGCAACTTGAGCCCTGCTCATTTTAGGCTTCCAATCTTGATAAATTGCCTGAGCTCGCAGCGTACGCCTTGGGGATCTTGTCGTGTCCTGCAGCCAGCGTTCTCTCGGAACCTGTCTTCAGTGCTGCTGGGGGTCTGCTGGCAGATAAGCACACGTGTCTGTCCACTGACAATGTGGACATGGCTCTCAGAGGACTTTTCTTCCCCTGGGTCAGCCAGGGGACGGGAAAGGCACGCGTATTTTTGAGAGTGCTTCATGCAAAGCATCTTTTTCTTTTTCAAAAGGGGGCTCAACCGATGCCAGTCAAGTGGGGTGTGTGTGGCCCAGTTAGTGGAAACGAGGGAGACTGTGGTTGGAGTCCCCTCGCTGTGTTTCTAAAAGAACCAAGATGAACAAGTCATGGCTCTCAGAGGACTTTTCTTCCCCTGGGTCAGCCAGGGGACGGGAAAGGCACGCGTATTTTTGAGAATGCTTCATGCAAAGCATCTTTTTCTTTTTCAAAAGGGGGCTCAACCGATGCCAGTCAAGTGGGGTGTGTGTGGCCCAGTTAGTGGAAACGAGGGAGACTGTGGTTGGAGTCCCCTCGCTGTGTTTCTAAAAGAACCAAGATGAACAAGTCATGGCTCTCAGAGGACTTTTCTTCCCCTGGGTCAGCCAGGGGACGGGAAAGGCACGCGTATTTTTGAGAGTGCTTCATGCAAAGCATCTTTTTCTTTTTCAAAAGGGGGCTCAACCGATGCCAGTCAAGTGGGGTGTGTGTGGCCCAGTTAGTGGAAACGAGGGAGACTGTGGTTGGAGTCCCCTCGCTGTGTTTCTAAAAGAACCAAGATGAACAAGTCATGGCTCTCAGAGGACTTTTCTTCCCCTGGGTCAGCCAGGGGACGGGAAAGGCACGCGTATTTTTGAGAGTGCTTCATGCAAAGCATCTTTTTCTTTTTCAAAAGGGGGCTCAACCGATGCCAGTCAAGTGGGGTGTGTGTGGCCCAGTTAGTGGAAACGAGGGAGACTATGGTTGGAGTCCCTCGCTGTGTTTCTAAAAGAACCAAGATGAACAAGTCATGGCTCTCAGAGGACTTTTCTTCCCCTGGGTCAGCCAGGGGACGGGAAAGGCACGCGTATTTTTGAGAGTGCTTCATGCAAAGCATCTTTTTCTTTTTCAAAAGGGGGCTCAACCGATGCCAGTCAAGTGGGGTGTGTGTGGCCCAGTTAGTGGAAACGAGGGAGAATGTGGTTGGAGTCCCCTCGCTGTGTTTCTAAAAGAACCATGGTGAACAAGTCATGGCTCTCAGAGGACTTTTCTTCCACTGGGTCAGCCAGGGGACGGGAAAGGCACGCGTATTTTTGAGAGTGCTTCATGCAAAGCATCTTTTTCTTTTTCAAAAGGGGGCTCAACCGATGCCAGTCAAGTGGGGTGTGTGTGGCCCAGTTAGTGGAAACGAGGGAGACTGTGGTTGGAGTCCCCTCGCTGTGTTTCTAAAAGAACCAAGATGAACAAGTCATGGCTCTCAGAGGACTTTTCTTCCCCTGGGTCAGCCAGGGGACGGGAAAGGCACGCGTATTTTTGAGAGTGCTTCATGCAAAGCATCTTTTTCTTTTTCAAAAGGGGGCTCAACCGATGCCAGTCAAGTGGTGTGTGTGTGGCCCAGTTAGTGGAAACGAGGGAGACTGTGGTTGGAGTCCCCTCGCTGTGTTTCTAAAAGAACCAAGATGAACAAGTCATGGCTCTCAGAGGACTTTTCTTCCACTGGGTCAGCCAGGGGACGGGAAAGGCTCGCGTATTTTTGAGAGTGCTTCATGCAAAGCATCTTTTTCTTTTTCAAAAGGGGGCTCAACCGATGCCAGTCAAGTGGGGTGTGTGTGGCCCAGTTAGTGGAAACGAGGGAGACTGTGGTTGGAGTCCCCTCGCTGTGTTTCTAAAAGAACCAAGATGAACAAGTCATGGCTCTCAGAGGACTTTTCTTCCACTGGGTCAGCCAGGGGACGGGAAAGGCACGCGTATTTTTGAGAGTGCTTCATGCAAAGCATCTTTTTCTTTTTCAAAAGGGGGCTCAACCGATGCCAGTCAAGTGGGGTGTGTGTGGCCCAGTTAGTGGAAACGAGGGAGACTGTGGTTGGAGTCCCCTCGCTGTGTTTCTAAAAGAACCAAGATGAACAAGTCATGGCTCTCAGAGGACTTTTCTTCCACTGGGTCAGCCAGGGGACGGGAAAGGCACGCGTATTTTTGAGAGTGCTTCATGCAAAGCATCTTTTTCTTTTTCAAAAGGGGGCTCAACCGATGCCAGTCAAGTGGGGTGTGTGTGGCCCAGTTAGTGGAAACGAGGGAGACTGTGGTTGGAGTCCCCTCGCTGTGTTTCTAAAAGAACCAAGATGAACAAGTCATGGCTCTCAGAGGACTTTTCTTCCACTGGGTCAGCCAGGGGACGGGAAAGGCACGCGTATTTTTGAGAGTGCTTCATGCAAAGCATCTTTTTCTTTTTCAAAAGGGGGCTCAACCGATGCCAGTCAAGTGGGGTGTATGTGGCCCAGTTAGTGGAAACGAGGGAGACTGTGGTTGGAGTCCCCTCGCTGTGTTTCTAAAAGAACCAAGATGAACAAGTCATGGCTCTCAGAGGACTTTTCTTCCCCTGGGTCAGCCAGGGGACGGGAAAGGCACGCGTATTTTTGAGAGTGCTTCATGCAAAGCATCTTTTTCTTTTTCAAAAGGGGGCTCAACCGATGCCAGTCAAGTGGGGTGTGTGTGGCCCAGTTAGTGGAAACGAGGGAGACTGTGGTTGGAGTCCCCTCGCTGTGTTTCTAAAAGAACCAAGATGAACAAGTCATGGCTCTCAGAGGACTTTTCTTCCCCTGGGTCAGCCAGGGGACGGGAAAGGCACGCGTATTTTTGAGAGTGCTTCATGCAAAGCATCTTTTTCTTTTTCAAAAGGGGGCTCAACCGATGCCAGTCAAGTGGGGTGTGTGTGGCCCAGTTAGTGGAAACGAGGGAGACTGTGGTTGGAGTCCCCTCGCTGTGTTTTACATGCTTTTAGAAGGGCATGACATGGCTTAGAGGTTGACTTTCAGCATCTGGAAACTGTTGGCTACCAAAATGCTGCCTTTCCAACCTTTTTAACCGAGGATTTTCGAGACCTTATGCCCATCGCAGTGCCCCAAGGGCCGATGCCGAGGCGCCACTCCTTCTCCAACAAAGGCGTGCACGCGCTACACCAGCATGTAGCACTAAACATCACTGATTCCTTGAGAAACTCTGTGTGACAGGGTGCATTTCACCACAGATAATTGGCCCAGTAAGCATGGACAGGGGCGTTACATGTCGCTGACTGGGCAATGGGTTACTGTGGGGAGAGATGGAGAAGGGTCTGCTGTACAAGTCTTGCCGTCCCCACGAGTTGTTTCAATCTTTCTTCTGTATGTAGAAGTTAATACACTGCTTCTGCCTCTTCAACCTCGTGTGGGTCCTCCACCTTGGCGCAAACCCTGTGTGGTCAGGCCACCCTTCCTTGTAACTGCGCACAAGGACTACCACACACCTCCTTACTATGCTGGCAGCAGAGCTCAATGCCATCAGGCGGTCAAAGGTTTACTTTGAAAAGTATGGGAAATGTGAGTCACACCACTGAGAAGTTGTGGACGGTTAGCTCTGGAGACCGAGTTTCATCAATGGTTGTCTCCACTCAACCAGCAGCCAGGGAAGACCGGGTGCGACAATGATGCAAACATGGGTGCGGCCCTTCGCTGTGACAATGTGACACACGTGCCTTGTGTGGTTCACGTGTTGAACCTGGTTGTCCAGCAATTTTTAAAGCACTATCCTGGCCCACATGGCGTTCTGCAGAGAGCACGGTGTAACGCCTTCCTTGATCCACACACTCAGATGGGCTGTTAATGATAGGCTAGAGGGAAGCCACTCACCAAGCAGGACCCCTAGAACCCTGAAACCCTTTAACCCCTATACAGGGATTAGGAATTGCACAGGGCCCAAGGTGATTAATACCTGTGGAAGGCTGCAGTTCCAGAGAATAGTAGTCAGGCAGGGTCAAAACATTAATTGAGGAACAGGAACAGAATGGGATGGCCAGGACTTAATCAGAAAACAAGCAGAGGTGAAATGCGGATCGGCCAACAAGGTACATAAACAGCAAGCAGGAAAAGTAGTCAGGTAACAAGCACACAAAATCATAAAACTGAACTGGGGGTAAAAGCAGAGCTATGTCTGGCAGTGGTCTGCAGACAGGATGGGCATAAAAAAGGGTGTGGTGTCTTCCCATTGGTTGTAGCTGAATGATGGTATTTCATCTGTGAGATACCCACCAGCTACATTCAGCCAGAGATTCTGCATCTGCCAAGGTAATGCAGCCCAGTGGGTGAGCATAACCTGCGTCCACCTGCGCCGCTGGCATCGACTCCTCTCCCATCATCAGCACTATTCATGAAAGGAACACGTTGTCACCTGGCGACCGGAGTCAAATTGACGGAGCGGACTCCGTTGGTGACTTAACAGCCGTGTGCAGCAATGATGCAAACCTGGCTGCGGGCCATCGTCAGGGCAATGTGACACACGTGCCTTGTATGGCTCACGTGTTGAACCTAATTCTCCAGCAATTTTTAAAACACCATCACGGCCTACATGGCCTTGTGCAGCGGGCACGCTCGCTATGTGCTCTCTTCCATCGTGCGCACACAGCAGCTCAACAACTTTCATCGCTACAGAAGTCTTTAGGTCTGGTGGTTAAACGCCTGAAATGCGATGTGCCGACACGCAGGAATTTGAATCTGCACATGTTGCAGCGTTTGTGGCAGCACCGCCGAACCCTGCTGCAATACGTTATGACATATAGCCTGGGATAACTTGATCCAGAGGTGGTGCAGATCACGCTGCTGGAGTGGTGTCAGATCAAGGACCTATGCACCCTGCTACACAGTTTACAAATGTCGACGAAGATGTTTAGCACTGGCAATGTCATTCTCAGCGTGACAATTCTGGTCATCTACATGATGGAGCACACTGTAATTATTATTCGGAGTCAGGTGTTGGGACAAGAGGAAGGGGAGGAAGTACAGGAGGAGTCATATGTGGAAGGGATAACAAGATCTACGAGGTCCAGATGGTCAGCGGCACCTATGCGGCAGTCATGGTGAGGGAGAGGGATGAACAAGGGCGCATAGTATCAGCAAAAAGTGTTGAGGAAGGTGCAGGAGCCCATGAAGAAATGGAGGACGAACTGGCGATGGGCATTGAAGACTCAGCAGATGAGTGAGAGCTTGCTCACATTTCGGTTGTGCGAGGTTGTGGGGAGAGGGGGGAGGAAGGAGGCACGATTCTCACCTCTCTGCCACCAACACACCAAGGACTTGGTCCTCCTGGATGCACAAGACACATGAGCGCCTTCTTGCTGCACTACCTACAACATGACCCTCGGATTGTACGAATTCAAAGTAATCCAGAATACTGGGTTGCCACACTGTTAGATCCCCGGTACAAGACAAAATTTGGCAAAATAATTCCTGCCATAGAAATGGATGCACGTATACAGGAGTATCTGCAGAATGTGGTACGCAATCTTAGATCTACTTTTCCACTAAACACCAGTGCTGCACAGAGTGAATCTCAACGCTTTGTCATGGATAGGAGGAAATGGTCTTTTACTTGTCCACATCTGAGGGACCGAGGGCTGGCTGCTGTGCTGAGATGGCGTTGAGTACGGTGTCCCTGCAGAGTTGCACTTTTGGTCATATACCAAAATGAGTTGAAAAAGGACAGATTCTGGTGGAAAGGGGAACAGGTGTGTTGGAAAGGGGAAAAAAGTTTTGGTCCGTGGATTTGTTGGTTAAGCAACAGTAACATTTGCTGAAGAAACACCATCTGTTACAGTGGGACTGGCAGATTTGGATAAAGTGGTATATACTATGTTACCGCTATATAACGAAAATTAATAAGAAAAGAAAGAGAAAGGTATATATCCCCAGCATCAGCAGTCAGTGTCCACCGTGCTCCCAGTTGGAAAAGGAGAGGTTGGCAACTAGAAGGTTTGGTGGAGGATACAGAGCTGTGTGGCTATGAAACTAATAGTAGCCTGAACCGAGTTAGCCGCCATTCGGATCTGGAGACTGGGAGCCCTGTTAGCGTCACAGGGTCCACATGCCCACCCAGCCCAGGAACTCCCTGTTAACAACACAGGGGCCATTGAGTACGCTGACCGTGTGCGTAGGGGCACACCTGTGAACAGCAGGCGCATCAGCAGCAGCAGGCCTGTTAATGCCACTGGGCTGCACAAGCAGGACTGGTAGGACAGGAGCTGGTCTTAACCGTTCTGCGTTACCAACTGTGGTGGTGGCCTGCATCTACCACCCTATCCCTGCCTACCTCTGGCCTAAAGCCGCAATGGGTTCAACACATGGAGGTGTGCTCTTTCGGAGCATAATAGAAGACTGCGCACCTCCTTGTTGGCTCCAGCCCCTTTTATAACCTGGGTCCGCCCCAAACCAGGGTGAACCACAATGCACCTCCTGGAGACACAAGTAGAGTAACACGTCATGAGTGGCATAACTAGCGTCCTATTTGGAACCGCAACTTCAATGATGACCTCATGGCTGCCATGACCCAAACACATCACCAGTCATCGTCTGACCATCAATAATGCGGTGACAAGTCATAGGGGTGGGCCTCTGCAAGCCATTTGGGAGGACACCTGATGCCCTGTGGTCTATATGGGACCCCCACATCAGGGGCAGGGCCAAAGAGTTCATTACCGGACCTAGTCTCTGATGCAGTAAGTGCCTGAGCATGCTCAGTAGCATGAAATACAGTCTCTGAAAAAAGACTATCAGCTTTAGCATGGTGTCTAGGCACAAAACAGGACTTAGACCCGGCACGGAATGCAAGCACCTGTGCAAAGAGGCTTTTCACACTTAGTGTGGGAGCATGCGCTGTATCCCGAAATGAAGACTTAGCGTCAGGAATGGCACAGTCAGGCTGAGCATACTCACTAGGCGAAACACTGTAATTAGGCTGCAGCTGGGGTAAATCGGCACACGCATGCGCACTAGCTGCCTCTCCACACTTAGACGTGGAGGAGAAATTGCTCTTGGAGATGCTGTCTATGAACAGAAGGAAAAGCTAAAGGAAGCCTGACTTTCTATCCCTCCGAATTATCAAATGCAGCAATGAATTCCCTGAGTTTGCTATAACATTAGCGTAGCAAAATGTGCATGAGGGTGTCATGTAGAGGTGCTATAAATAGCTTGGCACCAGTGGGGCACTAATGGAATACAACAGCCAGTTCTATGATGCCACTAAATGGCAGTATTTTTTGCTATCATTATAGCTTATTAAAAACAGAGCAGGAGGGTGTCATGCAGAGGTGCTAGAAATAGCTTGGCACCAGTGGGGCACTAATGGAATACAACAGCCAGTTCTATAATGCCAATAAATGGCAGTATTTTTTGCTATCATTATAGCTTACTAAAAACAGAGCAGGAGGGTGTCATGCAGAGGTGCTAGAAATAGCTTGGCACCAGTGGGGCACTAATGGAATATAACAGCCAGTTCTATGATGCCACTAAATGGCAGTATTTTTTGCTATCATTATAGCTTATTAAAAACAGAGCAGGAGGGTGTCATGCAGAGGTGCTAGAAATAGCTTGGCACCAGTGGGGCACTAATGGAATACAACAGCCAGTTCTATGATGCCACTAAATGGCAGTATTTTTTGCTATCATTATAGCTTATTAAAAACAGAGCAGGAGGGTGTCATGCAGAGGTGCTAGAAATAGCTTGGCACCAGTGGGGCACTAATGGAATACAACAGCCAGTTCTATGATGCCACTAAATGGCAGTATTTTTTGCTATCATTATAGCTTATTAAAAACAGAGCAGGAGGGTGTCATGCAGAGGTGCTAGAAATAGCTTGGCACCAGTGGGGCACTAATGGAATACAACAGCCAGTTCTATGATGCCACTAAATGGCAGTATTTTTTGCTATCATTATAGCTCATTAAAAACAGAGCAGGAGGGTGTCATGCAGAGGTGCTGCACATAGATTTGCACTAGTGGGGCACTAATGGAGTACAACAGCCACTTCTTGTATGCCACTAGGTACACTGAGTGTTTGCTAGTATAATGGCTTAGTAACAATGAGTTTGAGTGTGCAATGCAGGCAGAGGTGCTGCAAATATCTTTGCAATAGTGTGACTAGACAAAAGTCCAATAGCCACGTTTAGGATGCCAGTAGGTACACTGACTGTTTGCTAGTATAATGGCTTAGTTAAAAAGAGTTGGAGTGTGCAATGCAGGCAGAGGTGCTGCAAATATCTTTGCACTAGTTTGACTACACAAAAGTGCAATAGCCACGTTTAGGATGCCACTAGGTACACTGACTGTTTGCTAGTATAATGGCTTAGTTAAAAAGAGTTGGAGTGTGCAATGCAGGCAGACATGCTGCAAATATCTTTCCACTAGTTTGACTACACAAAAGTCCAATAGCCACGTTTAGGATGCCACTAGGTACACTGACTGTTTGCTAGTATAATGGCTTAGTTAAAAAAAGTTTGAGTGTGCAATGCAGGCAGAGGTGCTGCAAATATCTTTGCACTAGTTTGACTACACAAAAGTCCAATAGCCACGTTTAGGATGCCACTAGGTACACTGACTGTTTGCTAGTATAATGGCTTAGTTAAAAAGAGTTGGAGTGTGCAATGCAGGCAGACATGCTGCAAATATCTTTCCACTAGTTTGACTACACAAAAGTCCAATAGCCACGTTTAGGATGCCACTAGGTACACTGACTGTTTGCTAGTATACTGGCTTAGTTAAAAAGAGTTGGAGTGTGCAATGCAGGCAGACATGCTGCAAATATCTTTCCACTAGTTTGACTACACAAAAGTCCAATAGCCACGTTTAGGATGCCACTAGGTACACTGACTGTTTGCTAGTATAATGGCTTAGTTAAAAAGAGTTGGAGTGTGCAATGCAGGCAGACGTGCTGCAAATATCTTTCCACTAGTTTGACTACACAAAAGTCCAATAGCCACGTTTAGGATGCCACTAGGTACACTGACTGTTTGCTAGTATAATGGCTTAGTTAAAAAAAGTTTGAGTGTGCAATGCAGGCAGAGGTGCTGCAAATATCTTTGCACTAGTTTGACTACACAAAAGTGCAATAGCCACGTTTAGGATGCCACTAGGTACACTGACTGTTTGCTAGTATAATGGCTTAGTTAAAAAGAGTTGGAGTGTGCAATGCAGGCAGACATGCTGCAAATATCTTTCCACTAGTTTGACTACACATAAGTCCAATAGCCACGTTTAGGATGCCACTAGGTACACTGACTGTTTGCTAGTATAATGGCTTAGTTAAAAAAAGTTTGAGTGTGCAATGCAGGCAGAGGTGCTGCAAATATCTTTGCAATAGTGTGACTAGACAAAAGTACAATAGCCACGTTTAGGATGCCACTAGGTACACTGAGTGTTTGCTAGTATAATGGCTTAGTTATAATGAGTTGGAGTGTGCAGAGGACAGGAGGGTACAGTGCCAGGATTGTGGGGCTCTGGGTAGAGGAATGGAAGCCTGCCTTTCTATTCCCTCCTAATGGTGAAATGCAGCGACGAAATCCCTGACCTTGGCTACACAGACGCTGTCTCTGTTTTCAGGACCTGTCACCTATGGCTCTGACCCTACCGGTTTGAGCCCTTAAAAGGACTGATAGAAAGTGCTCTCCCTAAGCTGTCTAGCGCTGTGTATGGAGTGTATACCGCTGTATCGGCGATAGGACAAAGGACGGAGCTGCGACAGTGATGTCTGACACCAAAGACGCAGAAGAGATAATGGCGTCCTGGAGGAAAATGTCCGGTTTTATAATGCAGGGACATGTGACATGGACATCCTATCACACATGCCGTTGCTTCTCTGGCTAAAAGTCCACTTAGCTGTGTGTGTGTCTGGGATTGGCTGACATGCTGGCCCGCCCCACAAGACGCACGCGCTTAGGGAAGGAAGACAAGGAAAAAAAAAAAATGGCGATCGCCATTATAGAAACAGCAGTGATCTGAAGGCGCTGTTCCCGCACACTATACACTGAAATGTCATAATAGTGTGATTCACAGAGTGACTTACACTATTACAGCGGAAACCAAGCTAGGAATTAGCTGTTTTTTTGCTGCTAGAACCGTTCTCGAACGTTTCTAGAACTATCGAGCTTTTGCAAAAAGCTCGAGTTCTAGTTCGATCTAGAACAGGCCCCAAAATCACTCGAGCCTAGAACTGGAGAACCTCGAACCGCGAACCGCACTCAACTCTATCCAGGACTCCCCAAGGTGATACAAGGACAGCTCAATAAATATGTAAACCATCAATTCATCCTACTCCTTAACCCTAGAACGCGCAACCATAGATATCAACCATAGAAACAAGAAACTGCGACGCCCCAGGTATGCGTTCTAGGGTTAATTAGCTATAACCACCATACGCGCGTATACAATCAATTGAGTCTCCGGGAGAGGGAATGGGGAGGAACACAGCAAAAATAATATATACAAATTAAGGGTAATCCCATTAGAATATAACTGCTGTGTTCCACCTCACCATGCCCAAGAGAACTCCAGGTAATTATCCCACAGCCATACAAGGAAACACCAATACATTACCACTGTATATCTCTGCCACAGGTGACCCCCTAACGTCTGTTTCGTATTACCACTTCATCAGGCAGGCACAACTCTGATATATTGTGAATTAGCGGTATCCTAGTCCTCAATTCGCCTCAGGGTTAATACAGGTCAGATCCTGGCTGTCAGATGTTACAGACGGTGATTGCGCTAGCAGGTAAAGCGGCTGAGGCTAAGCGGGTCCCTGGACTAGCAGCGCGTGGCTGGGTTAATCCAGAAAAGGACCGCCAGATCTCAGGATCATAGAACAGGTGATGTGTCAGTCTATGTGTCTCTCACTGTGATTCATCTAGAATGCGCTGCTGTACCGGCAGCTGGCTCCAATCAGGGGGCTAATCAATAGTGAAACAGATAAAAAAACAACGGTGTCTGGGCGCTGCACAGAGAAAGTCAGAATCTTGGATGAGAGATTAACTGTTTAATTGAACTGATTGCACATTATCAAGACACCCACTGCCAGATGCTGGGAAACAGCCCTAAAACATTTTTGAACCTTCATCATATTTGACTTTACCAGAAAGTTCTATCTTGGTCTCATCTGTTCAGAAGATGCTTTCCAAAAAGGATTTTGTCTTGCTCATGTACATTGTGGCAAACTATAGTTTAGCTTTTTCATGTCTCTGCGTCAGCAGCAGGGTCATCTTGTGTCTCCTGCCATAGCGTTTCATTTCATTCAAATGTCAACAGATAATTTCTGCTGACACTGATGCACCCTGAGCCTGCAAGACAGCTTGAATTTCTTTGCACTTGATTTGGGCTGCTCATCCACCATCCAGACTATCCTGTGTTGCCACATTTCATAATTATTTTTCTGCCGTCCAAGTCCAAGGAGATTAGCTACAGTGCCATGGGTTGGAAACTTCTTGATTATGGTTCAGACAGGGACAAACAAACATCAAGATCTTTGGAGATGGATTTGTTACCTTGATATTGTTGATATTTTATAACAACTTTGTTTCTCAAGTCCTCAGACATTTCTCATATACGCTTTCAATTCTCTATGCTTAGTATAACACACACAGAGGCACAATGTAAAGATTGAGTCAACTCTTCCCTTTTTTGAACTGGTTTCAGGTATGTTTTTTGCTACAGGTGAGTTTGAGCAAGCATTACATGGTTGAAACAAATTTGTTCACAGACAATTTTGGAAAGGTCTGCATAGAGATTAATAAATATAAAAAAGAAACGCCATGATTATGCAAATTTTTATTTCATCATATAAATATTACAAAAATGTATTTAGTGCTGGTGCCCACAAGTAAAAAACCCTACCCCATAAAAACATACATAGAAAGGCATATTTCCATGATCCACCATGTAATCCATATACTAATAGGAAAATCATCCCATCCATGAATAATTATTAGATTAAAATATTATGTAATCAGAGAATTCTGCATAAAGAAAAAAAGATAAACCAGTGACCTAAAAAGATATAAAAAATGAAAAAAAACTAACATACAATATACCAAGTGGTATGGTTTATCTTTAAGGCCACATATGGTTGATATCTGTTATGCACTGTTATGTACTTTATTCTCATTGTCCTTTTCATTACGTTTTTTGAGCCTATTTATTAGTGTTGAGCCACCCCCCTAGTGTTTGAGTTCGGTTCGGTTCGTCGAACGGCGACTAAGTTCGGCGAACGTTCGACGAACGTTCAACGAACACCTTCGAACCCCATTGAAAGCAATGGCAGGCAAACACAAACACATACAAACACATTATACATATACCTATACAGTTAATAAACATTACTTACAGGTCCCCACGATGCGTCCTGCACTCTGTCTCCCGCCATTTTTCCTTCCGATCATCGCTGCGCCCTCCCGGTAACCAGCACTGATGATAGGACCTTCCGTAATGTCGTCATAGCATGTGACCAGTCAGGTGTCTATTATCTAATTGGCTACAGACTCATAACATGGCTAGACGTCATGCTGGGTCCAATCAGTGCATCTCTCCAAGTGCATCTCTCCAGTACGTGGTGCTCGTTTGAGCATCACTGTGTGCCAGCGAGATGCTTGGGCACATACTTGGATCCCCGTTCCTGCATGTCGGCGTTCTTTACAGAATCAGCCCACATACAAGGACTGGATGCCACAGCCGGTGAATAGCGGCACCGGGAATCAGGTGATCGGAGATCACCGTTGCTATAGTAAACCACCTGTCAGATTACTATTTTAATGGTGGCAGCGGTGACATCATCGCTTACAACCCGCAGCCTTTGCTTGCTCACTGAGTGATTAGACTGCATGGTAGCAGCAGCGTCTTCCTCCCATGCAGTGCTGTTTGATGTAGCAGAGCTGCATGGGTTGAAGGAGAAAGACGACAGAAGACCAGGATCATGGAGGGGTGAGAAGGGAGTAATAAACATGGAGTCTCTAAGTGTGTCTGTGTATTTATTTCTATTAAAGTATTTTTTCTCTGTTTGGTGTCTTTTTTTTAACCCTTTATTGGAGATTCTTAATGGCCGGGTCAAACTTGCCTGACATTAAGAATCTCTGGCTTAATACTAGCTAGTAAAACAAAGCTAGTATTAACCCATTATTACCCAGCGAGCCACTCATCACCAGGGCAGCTGGAAGAGTAGGATACAGCACCAGATGGTGGCGCTTCTATGAAAGCGCCATTTTCTGGGGCGGCTGCGGACTGCACTTTGCAGCAGAGGGGCCCAGAAAGCTCTGGCCAATCTGTGCTGCGGATTCCAATCCCCAGCTGCCTAGTTGTACCTAGCTGGACACAAAAATGGAGCGAAGCCCATGGCATTTTTTTCTTTTAATTATTTCATGAAATTCATGAAATAATTAGAAAAAGGGCTTACCTATATTTTTAGTTCCCAGCCAGGTACAAATACAAATAGGCAGTTGGGGGTTGGGGGCAGCTGTACCTGCCTGCTGTACCTGGCTAATATATCGAATAGACCTGGCTCACTGAGTGGTAGGGTGCTCTGGAGAAAACAAGCAACCAAATACAAAAAAGATCTCCGGCACTCCAATACAAGAAGGATAATGAACACAGTCTGGGTATCTTTGATGCTTTTTTTTTTTTAATTGTGAAAAGGAAAAGTCTGTCTCAACGTTTCGGTTTCGATGGGACCTTTATCGAGAGTTCTATCAGACTAGGAAATTAGAGTAAGGGTACAAATTGCACCAACTTGGAACTGTGAGGGTCACCACCCAAAAAGGTAAGTAAATCAGTAAATGCACTGTGACCAATATGTTGAAATGTCAGTGTCAGCCAGTAGGGGTCGCCAAATGAAACGTGCAGTGGCGTCATACATCAAAGGGACACCCCAGTCCAAACAACTGTCCAAAGAGGGCAAAAAGGGTAAAAGCCACTATATGTCATCTAATTAATCCAACAGGAGAGCCCTGTCATGTGAAGATGAAGGGAGTGCACCGATGATATAGGTATAGGTATCAATAGCCTTGCCAGGATATACTGAGATGAGGCAGGGACTGGCCTGTTAGACAGAGATGGTCTCTTTGTGCTTGCTCTGGGCTAATGTATCTCCAGGGGGCGGGCATACATTTACTTAAAGGGGGGTTAACTGGCATAAGGATCAGCCCTTTGTTGCAGGGATTTCCCAAAGTGATTCACTTAGGGTGAACTGGTCAGAGGACCCATGGGGAGTAGAGGGAAACCTGCGTCCGGTAAAGACCCTGGCTGGCTGGCTGCTGCCAACCAGCCAGGGCCTTTACCGGACGCAGGTTTCCCTCTACTCCCCATGGGTCCTCTGACCAGTTCACCCTAAGTGAATCACTTTGGGAAATCCCTGCAACAAAGGGCTGATCCTTACGCCAGTTAACCCCCCTTTAAGTAAATGTATGCCCGCCCCCTGGAGATACATTAGCCCAAAGCAAGCACAAAGAGACCATCTCTGTCTAAAGGTCCCGTCACACTAAGCAACATCGCTAGCAACATCGCTGGTAACGAACAACTTTTGTGACGTTGCTAGCGATGTTGCTGTGTGTGACATCCAGCAACAACCTGGCCCCTGCTGTGAGGTCGTTGGTTGTTGCTGAATGTCCTGGGCCATTTTTTAGTTGTTGCTGTCCTGCTGTGAAGCACAGATCGCTGTGTGTGACAGCGAGACAGCAACAACTAATGTGCAGTGAGCAGGGAGCCAGCTTCTGCTGAGGCTGGTAACTAATGTAAACATCGGGTAACCAAGAAGCCCTGTCCTTGGTTACCCGATATTTACCTTTGATACCAGCCTCCTCCGCTCTCACTGCCTGTGCTGCCGGCTCCTGCTCTGTGCACATTTAGCTGCAGCACACATCAGGCAATTAACCTGATGTGTGCTGTAAGTAGGAGAGCAAGGAGCCAGCGCTCAGTGTGCGCTGCTCCCTGCTCTGTGCACATTTAGCTGCAGCACACATCGGGTTAATTAACCTGATGTGTGCTGTAACTAGGAGACTGGGGGCTGGTCACTGGTTGCTGGTGAGCTCACCAGCAACTCGTGTAGCCACGCTCCAGCGATCCCTGCCAGGTCAGGTTGCTGGTGGGATCGCTGGAGCGTCGCAGTGTGACAGCTCACCAGCAACCTCCTAGCAACTTACCAGCGATCCCTATCGTTGTTGGGATCGCTGGTAAGTTGCTTAGTGTGACTGGACCTTAACAGGCCAGTCCCTGCCTAATCTCAGTATATCCTGGCAAGGCTATTGATACCTATACCTATATCATCGGTGCACTCCCTTCATCTTCACATGACAGGGCTCTCCTGTTGGATTAATTAGATGACATATAGTGGCTTTTACCCTTTTTGCCCTCTTTGGACAGTTGTTTGGACTGGGGTGTCCCTTTGATGTATGACGCTACTGCACGTTTCATTTGGCGACCCCTACTGGCTGACACTGACATTTCAACATATTGGTCACAGTGCATTTACTGATTTACTTACCTTTTTGGGTGGTGACCCTCACAGTTCCAAGTTGGTGCAATTTGTACCCTTACTCTAATTTCCTAGTCTGATAGAACTCTCGATAAAGGTCCCATTGAGACCGAAACGTTGAGACAGACTTTTCCTTTTCACAATTAAAAAAAAAAGCATCAAAGATACCCAGACTGTGTTCATTATCCTTCTTGTATTGGAGTGCCGGAGATCTTTTTTGTATTTATTTGCTGTACCTGGCTAGCATACAAAAATATGTCAAAGCCCACGTCATTTTTTTGGAGGGCAAAAAGCCTTGTAGTTCTGCAGCTGCTGTCTGCTCTCGTGCATACACTAGTGAATGGAGCATGATGAGACTTGTAGTTCTGCAGCTGCTGCCTGCTCTTCTGTATACTCTGGTTAATGGAGTATGCTGAGCCTTGTAGTTCTTCTCCCCCTGTCTCTCCCTCCTGCATACAGTCCTGGATGGAGAATGCTGATCCTTATAGTTCTGCAGCTGCTGTCTGCTCTCCTCCATACAGACAGACAGCAGACAGCAGCTGCAGAACTACAAGGCTCAGCATACTCCATCCAGGACTGTATGCAGGAGTTTTTTGCCCCCCATAAAAATTATGTGGGTTTAGCCATGTTTTTGTATGCTAGCCAGGTACAGCTGCCCCCAACCCCCAGCTGCCTATTTGTACCCGGCTGTGAACCAAAAATATAGGGAAGCCCTTTTTTTCTTAATTATTTCATGAATTTCATGAAATAATTAAAAAAAAATGACGTGGGTTTCGCCCAATTTTTGTGTCCAGCCAGGTACAACTAGGCAGCTGGGGATTGGAATCCAAAGCGCAGGGTGCCCAAGCTTTTTGGGAACCCCTGCTGCGAATTGCAGTCTGCAGCTGCCCCAGAAAATGGCGCTTTCATAGAAGCGCCATCTTCTGGCGCTGTATCCAACTCTTCCAGCTGCCCCGGTGACGGGTGGCTCGCTGGGTAATAATGGGGTTAGGGCTAGCTGTATATTATCAACTGGCCCTAAGCCCAAAATTCATGGTGTCACGCCAATATTAGACATGTCCACCATGAATTTCTAGTACAGATAAAAAAAACACAACACAGAAAAATATTTTTATTAGAAATAAAACACAATTAGTGACTCCATCTTTATTGAAATAAAGAACTCCCCTCCCCAGTAATCCTGGGTCAAGGGTCCCGCGCCATCCAATTCGGATCCAATATCATCTGATCGGTTTGCTGGAAGGCAAAGGTTCAGGTTCAAGGGCCTGAATCACAAGACACAGCAGCTGATTGTATAAACTAAACGGCTTTTATACAATCAGCTAATGCACACACTTCTGTGCAGACTCCTGTCCAACAGCTGCAGCTGATAGTTTAGCCGGCGGTAAAAAGCTGGCCTCACCGCTCAACTTATAGTGTCAGCTGATCCCGTCAGGTGACCGCATCAGCTGATCATCACCAGGTCTGAGAGAGAGAAAAGAGAGAGAAAAGAGAGAGAAAGAGAGAGAAAGAGAGAAAAAGAGAGAGAGAAAAAAAGAGAGAAAAAGAGAGAGAAAGCAGCCTTATTCCGTTAACTGCTCCGATTTTAGAGGTGTGTCCCGCGGCTCACAGCTGATGTCCGGCTCCTCCCCTCAGTGCATAATTAAATTAAATTATAATTATAAATAAATAATAACTATAATTTAAAATTATAAATAAATTAAATTAAATTCTTTACCGGTACGGCCGGGACTCAAACTTGTGAACTAATTCTCCTTAGGTGGCAGTTCTACCCATCGAGCCACTGCCTGTAATGTAACGCATAGGAAGATTTGGTAATCTTGACCTTTGTATTGCAGTAGAGAATCCAGAAGTGGATTATTCAGCTACAAAGAGGAGAGAGAGAGAGGGAGAAAGAGAGAACGAGAGAGAGAGAAAAATAGAGAGCGAGAGAGAAAGAGAGAGAGAAAGAAAAAGAGAGAGAGAGAGAAAGAGAGAGAGATATCACACGCAGGCACTACCTGAGTGAAGTCTCCGGTGACAGCGCGGCCCACTTCTGTTGCTGCATGGAGCTGATATAGAGCGCTCGTGTTCTACGGCGCTCCCTGTCAGCTTCATGTAGCAGAGCTGAAATCTTCAAACCTGGATTGTTGTTTGGGGATTAAAGTGGTAAATGAGGTTTGTTTTTTTTTGTTCCAAGTAAAGGATTTTTCGTTGTGTGTGTTTATTTACTTTCACTTACACGTTAATCATGGAAGGTATCTGGGGAGACGCCTGTCATGATTAACCTAACCTTATTACCCCGATTGCCACCGCACCAGGGCAATTCAGGATGAGCCGGGTAGAGTCCCAGGACTGTCGCATCTAATGCATATGGCAATTCTGGGCAGCTGCTGGCTGATATTGTTAGAGTGGTGGGCTCCCCATAACGTGGAGCTCTCCATCCTGACAATACCAGCCTCCAGCCGTGTGGCTTTATCTTGACTAGTATCAAAATTGGGGGAAACCACAGGGTTTTTTTAGTATTTATTTATTTTACTGAACAATATAGACCTGACCTCCGGCGGCTTTGATTGGTTGCAGTGAGACAGCTGTCACTCATTGTGGGGGGCGTGTCTGACTGCAACCAATCATGGGCACCGGTGGGCGGGGAAAGCAGGGAACACCAGATTGAATAATGAGCGGCAGCCATTTTCAAAAGAGAAAAAGCCGCCGTAGCTTTGTGACAGCCGTGCAGAGCTGCACCCGTGATCGGTGAGTAGGAAAGAGAGTGGGATTGTGCTGGGGACATAGGACGCATGCAGATACGCAACGTGCACACATAGCCTTACTGTGAAAAGCCACGCTTTTGGTGATCGAATCGTTATCAAACGGTAACTCGAACTGCCAAACTTTGAGAAAATCATTCGAGTTCGTCGAACGACTCGAACACCGCCCAAAATCACTCGAATTTGAAATTGGCGAATGGTTCGATTCAAACATCGCTCATCTCTACTATTTATATAAATACATGAATTGCTGTGAATATATGTTTATGCATGCAAATTTTTGATCAGTGGCTCATACATATGTCAGTTCCCCTCCTTTATGTTGCACTTGCACTTTATATTCTTATACTGTATATTTGGCCAGCCAGTGAGATTTATTATATACTGGAAATGATTTTATAATCTTTTGCAACCAAAAAATTTATAATCTAGATAATAACAGCTTTTTTCATTTTTTGCACTGACTATACTGCACCAGTTTTTCTATGTATGTTTTTATGGGGTAAGGTTTTTTACTTGTGGGTACCAGCACTAAATACATTTTTGTAATATTTATATGATGAAATAAAAATTATGAATTTGCATAACCATGGTGGTTTTTTTGGGTTAATGGTGTGCTGTTTCTATTTGTTTTAGTTAAAACTGTTATTTAATGTTTTTCATGCTTGTCTCTGCTGCCATCTACTGTTCAGACCTTCTGGCTCCTCTGTTTCTTTTGTCCAGCCCATGGGAGTGTATGTTGACACTCTTACCTCACTTCCTGGCATATTCAGTTCAGCCAGAGTTTTTGTGAGAATCACATCCCTTATTGGAGCTGCTAGAAGCAAAGTCTTTTGACCTTAGTGACTCCAGAAACAAGCATCACAAGAGAACCACAATGCCAGGTACTTGGACTACTGTACTCTGCATGTCCTAACCTTTGGAGAAAATAAACCACCATTGTTTCATCTCAGCACGTGCATGTTTAACTCCGGAGTGCTCTGGTCCTGTCTGTCTCACCTATAGGAAAAATGAAGGTAAGATTCTCCCAACATCTCACAACTACGCACCTTCAATCACCTTTAAGTGAAGACAGAACAGTCAGAAGACTGCTTAACAGCCCAAAGTCAAAACTTCCTTGAGAGCCCAATCAGTCAGAAGACTGCTTAACAGCTCAATACCCTGGCTACAGATCCCTAAGAACCCTGTAACTTCCCTTGTAATCTGCCTAGCAACAAGCCTTGTGCACTAGTCTGCCTGCAACAGTGCATGCATGGACAAGCCTAAGGGGAAGCTCTCCCATCTGCCACGTCCTGTGTCACCTCTGCTTGCATTGTAAAGTGACAGATTATGCACCTGCTGTTTCTCTCTTGCTGTACCCGTTCTATAGACTTGCAGTACATTATACCTCATTACTGCACATTGCTGGATTGCGAACCCCAAGGTTTGCTAAAGACACCTTGGGAATTTCATCAGGGAGTCCTTGCAGAGCTGCACAACAATTTTCGGACCTGTATTCAAAAGTCAAGTTTCTTAAAGAGACAGTACACCTTAAATCAAGATGGCCAAAAAAGATCTCGGACAGTTCCCCACTGCTGAAACAGAGCAAATACAATCTGATACTGTCCATTATGAAGCCCAGGAGGCAGATCCCACGCTTTCAGCAGACCAAGTTGTCCGACCAAAGCGCTCTTCCAAACCCATGATATAAACCACTGAAAACTATCACACTATGAAAGATGAGCTATGTGAACACCTTGAAGAACAGTGGGAACGAGTCACCTATTACATCTGAAGACTTGAATCCTCATCAGGTGATGCCGCATGCTAACAAGCCGCTCTGGAACGGCTGAACACAGCTCATGAAAGATACAAGAGACTGTCAACAAGGTACATTACCTTTCTAAAAGACTCTAAAATTGATAAAGCTCTTTCAGACCTGAGCAAGGCAGAAGAGGTGGACAAGGAAAGAGAGGCCAAGGTGCAAGATGCCATAGACAAGGCCAAACACCGTATCTCTCACCAGCAAGAAACCAGATCACACCGATCAACCTCATCTAGACATTCCTCTCGGTCATCTGGGTCATCATCCTCAAGAAGCTCAGCCCTGAGTGACAGGATACTAGAGGCCCACAAAGAGCAGAGGAATCCAAGGTGAGACGTTCCTTCACAGAAAGAGAAGTAGAGAAAGAAGCCAAAAGGGCAGAAGCAGAAGCCCTTGCAAAAGCAGAAGTCGCTAAAGCAGAAGCCCTTGCAAAAGCAGAAGCCGCTAAAGCAGAAGCCCAAAAGGCAGAAGCAGAAGCCCTTGCAAGAGCAGAAGTCGCTAAAGCAGAAGCCCTTGCAAGAGCAGAAGCCGCTAAAGCAGAAGCCCTTGCAAAAGCAGAAGCCGCTAAAGCAGAATCCAAAAGGACAGAAGCGGAGGCTCGTATAAAGATTCTTCGGTCACAGATGGAAGAGGAAGTTGCACTAGCTAAAGTGAGACTACTTGAGCAAGCATTGATCCAAGGTCCTGATCCAGCTCATTCGCCACCACTGGAAGCAGACAATCCAGTTGACCGCACAAGAGACTATGTACTGAATTAGTTACCTGTAGCAACCCCAGTTTGCAATACCGTCCAAGCCAACAACACCTAAACCTCCAACTTACCTCTACCAGTGCCAGTACCACCTAATGCACCCGAGCAAATTAATAACAGTCACCAAGAGGTGCCCTCTCAAACACAGTCATCACGGCAAGATGGCAACCAAGTGTTTCCTGACCCACTTCCACAGCTCAAGCAGCGGTCATCAGAATCTACAGAGGCTAAACCACAGCTCAACCCTGCAGCAACGTCATTCTACCAGGGAACATCTCATCCATTCATGCCAATAGAAGTAAGGCTGTGGAAAACAAGCGCAAATAGAGTCTTACCCCAATATGTGTGGGGTGGGGAGGGGGGAGTAATGATACTCACCAATTGTAGTTGTGAAAGTCACAACTACTATAATCACATATACAGATCAATCCACGGCTGCAGCCACCCAAACAGCAGAAAGCAAGAGAGATGGAGAAAGGTGTTTAAATGCCGCGCCAAACAAGTGATCCTTTGGTGCGGCATTTAAACACCTTTCTCCATCTCTCTTGTCATCCATTCATGCCAGGCAGCCCATACGCCCCAGGTGCATCACGAGTCGTCGTGGCAACAAGTGGTGAGAAATCAGATATGTCTGAGTTTGCCAGGTTCATGGTGAGCAGAGAGCTAATCAACACTAGTCTCACGAAATTTGATGATCGTGCAGAGAGCTACAGGGCCTGCAAAGCAACTTTCAAGGCAGCCATCGCCAATCTCAACTTAACTACAGAACAGGAGCTCGACCTCCTAATCAAATGGTTGGGCCCAGGCTCTACAAACTGTATCAAGAGCCTCAGAACCGTCTATGTGGGACAAGCAGAAGCAGGTCTCGCTGCTGCATGGCAAAGACTGCAACGCACCTTTGGCAGCGCAGAAGCAATAGAGAAAGCCCTATTCAAGAGACTGCAGGACATCCCAAAGATCAACCTTAAAGAAGTCCACAAGCTTCAAGACCTAAGTAATCTGCTCATGGAGCTGGAGCTCGCCAAAAGAGATTCTCGTCTGTCTTGGCTGTGCTACCTGGATACAGCCCATGGAGTGAACCCAATCGTGGTGAAGCTGCCATACAGTCTGCAGGAGAAATGGGCAACGTCAGTCTCAAGGTACAAAAGAGTGCATGACGTCACCTTTCCCCCATTTATTCACTTCTGCAAGTTCATCGACGAGCAGGCCCAGATGAGGAACGAACCCAGCCTCGACTTCCTAGAGTTCAATACTTCGGCAGCTGCAACATCATCATCATTAAGGAATGAAGGTGCCATACACAAATGCAGAGACATTAAGAACACTGTGAGTGTCAGGAAGACTGAGCTACCATCACCTGCAGCACCAACAGATAAACAGTACACCATCTCATCATGAGATAAGTCTTTCAATCGAGAATGTCCCGTCCATAAAAAACACATTCACTGAACAAGTGCAGATGGTTTAGATCCAAAACCCTACAGGAGCGCAAGAAAGTCCTCACAGAGCTTGGGATCTATTTCAAATGCTGCGCATCACTTGAGCACACGGCCAAGGACTGTAAATCCATCGTCAAGTGTGAGGAGTGTCATAGCGAAAAACACGTTTCAGCCATGCACCCAGCCCAGCTAGCTAGAGACACACCGGCTGCAGGTACCACCGCTCCCACTCCAAGTCATGGCGGGGAGTCCAAGAATCAGACTGACACCACCACAGCCTTCTCCTGCTCATGCTCAGAGGTATGTGGAGAGGGCCAAATGGAGAAATGTTGTGCCCGAATATGCCTGATTAAGGATTATCCCGAGGGACATCCAGAAAAGGCAATGAAGGTGTATGCCATCATAGATGACTAAAGCAACCGGTCCCTAGCAGGAACCAAATTCTTTGAAGCCTTCGGAATTAATGGACCATCAGAACCCTACACCTTGAACACCTGCTCGGGTCGCATAGAGACTAGCGGCAGAAGAGCCAAGGGATTCATTGCTTCGCCTATCAATGGGAAGACTGAAATACCTCTACCAACGCTCGTTGAATGTGACCAAATACCCAGCCACAGGAATGTAATTCCTACCCCAGAAGCTGCATTTCATCAACCACACCTAAGACACCTTGCTAGTGTTATTCCACCTTTGGACAATAATGCAGAGATTCTACTCCTGCTCGGCAGAGACAATCTAAGGGTACACAAGGTACGACAACAGTGTAAAGGGCCTGACTATGCACCATACGCCCAGAGACTAGACTTGGGATGGGTAGTCATAGGAAATGTGTGCGCTGATCGATCAGAAATTGATTCCTTCAAGACTTACGTGCATGGAGATGGGCACACAACCTGCCTAAAGCAATGTCCTCATCACTATGGAGTGAAAGAGAAGTCTCCAGACACAATACAGCTACCTGACATCGCTTCTTCTCTGCATATCGACAACTGGGGAAGATCAGTCTTTCTCACAACCAAGGACGACGATAAAGTAGCCTTGTCAGTAGAGGACAGAGAATTCATTGGAATAATGGACTGTGAGTTTTCTAAAGAGAAAACCAACCACTGGGTCTCTCCATTCCCCTTCCGAACTACCAGGGTAAGACTCCCAAACAACCGAGCTCAAACTCAGACCAGATTTAACTCTCTTCAGCGTTCTATGAACAGCAAACCTGAAATGAGAGCACATATTGTTGCCTTTATGGACAAAATATTCCGCAACAACCACGCAGAACCTGCTCCATTCTTGAAGAAGAACGAAGAGTTCTGGTATCTGCCTTCATTCGGTGTATACCACCCACGAAAACCGAATCAAATCAGGGTTGTCTTCGACTCCAGCGCCAAACATGAAGGCATATCTCTTAACGATGTTCTCCTCACAGGTCCTAACCTAACAAACAACTTGGTAGGAGTATTGCTGAGGTTCAGAAAAGAGCTTGTCGCCATCACTGCCGATATTGAACAGATGTTCCACTGTTTCCTAGTCAGAGAGGATCACCGGAACTTCCTCAGATTTCTGTGGTACAAGGACAATGACACCAATAAAGAGATGGTGGAATATCGTATGAGGGTCCACGTATTTGGAAACAGCCCTTCACCCGCAGTTGCAACCTATGACCTCCGAAGAACCGCATTAGAGGGAAAGTCTAAGTATGAAACATACGCCAGAGACTTTGTTGAGAAAGACTTTTATGTAGATGATGGGCTCAAATCACTAACCACCGAGGAAAAAGCCATTGATTTACTCAAAAGGACTCAAGGCATGCTGTCCCAGGCAAAACTCAGGTTACACAAAATGGCTTCAAATAGCCTGACTGTAATGAGAGCCTTTGAGTCGGGCGATCACGCCCCTGGGTTCAAGGACATTGACTTGGGGCTAGACAGTCCACCCGTGCAGAGGAGCCTGGGCATCAGATGGGATCTTGCAGCCGACTCCTTCGGATTTCAAGTAAGTTGCTCAGACAAGCCATTCACAAAACGTGATGTCCTCTCTATAGTGAACAGCTTATTCGTGCGGAGCTTCCGCCCGTGCGGAGCTGCCGACTGTGCTGAGCCGCCGCCCGACCACCGTGAGGAGCTGCCGCCCAATCTACACCCCAACTACTGTCTCCTCCCCATAATCCTATAGAATGTAAGCCCGCAAGGGTAGGGCCCTCTTCCCTCTGTACTAGTCTGTCTACTGTAACTTGTATATGTATTCTGTATGTAACCCCCTTCTCATGTACAGCACCATGGAATTAATGGGGCTCTATAAATAAATAATAATAATAATAATAAAAAATAAATTCGACCCGCTGGGATTTGTGGTGCCTATCACTATACAAGGCAAATCCTTGCTGAGACAATTCTCTGAAACAGTCAAGGACTGGGATACCCAACTTCCTTCCAACAAACAGCAAAAATGGGAAGCTTGGAAACAGTCGTTGTGTGGGTTGAACAACATTCACATCCCAAGATGTTATATCAAAATCTCCCTCACCTCTAGCATAAAGAAGGAACTCCACATCTTCTCAGACGCCTCCACAGAAGCCATAGCAGCGGTTGCATACATGAAAGACCAGACCACAGAAAGCAAATGAGAAAGCCGCGGAGACACCATCACATGTTTCTCAACGCTGGCAGGAAACTAGCCAGGTCTTTCACCGGGAAGGAACAACCACGGGAAGGGCAGTCTCCAGTCAAGGAGACCACCTATACCAAACATGATATCCATCCACAGACAGCCGTTTCGGGGTATTTGCCCCTCATCAGTGTGGAGTGATTCACTGCGTTGAGAAACACGTGATGGTGTCTCCGCAGTGGATATGTTGATCTCCCTAAGGTCAACAATGCTTGCTTAAGTAGTCTTTTAAAAGGCATTGCCCCCACTAGCCAGATTCCTACTCCACACTGATGAGGGGCAAATACCCCGAAACGGCTGTCTGTGGATGGATACCATGTTTGGTATAGGTGGTCTCCTTGACTGGAGACTGCCCTTCCCGTGGTTGTTCCTTCCCGGTGAAAGACCTGGCTAGTTTCCTGCCAGCGTTGAGAAACATGTGATGGTGTCTCCGCGTCTTTCTCATTTGCATACTTCCCAGGGGGCTTTGCTCTAGAATCACTGCGTTGAGAAACACGTGATGGTGTCTCCGCAGTGGATATGTTGATCTCCCTAAGGTCAACAATGCTTGCTTAAGTAGTCTTTTACTAGGCATTGCCCCCACTAGCCAGATTCCTACTCCACACTGATGAGGGGCAAATACCCCGAAACGGCTGTCTGTGGATGGATACCATGCTTGGTATAGGTGGTCTCCTTGACTGGAGACTGCCCTTCCCGTGGTTGTTCCTTCCCGGTGAAAGACCTGGCTAGTTTCCTGCCAGCGTTGAGAAACATGTGATGGTGTCTCCGCGGCTTTCTCATTTGCATACTTCCCAGGGGGCTTTGCTCTAGAATCACTGCGTTGAGAAACACGTGATGGTGTCTCCGCAGTGGATATGTTGATCTCCCTAAGGTCAACAATGCTTGCTTAAGCAGACCACAGAAAGGACTGACTGGCTTATGGGACTGATTACTAGGATACTGCCTAGCCAGGACGGCAATGTTCGGAAGGTGGAGCTAAAGGTCATCAGGAAAGGGGAGACGAAGACCTTTGCAAGGCCAATCCACGAACTTGTTCTGCTGTTGCCCATAGAGCGTGTCCCTACGGGATGAACGCTACCGGACCTGAACTTTGAGCCATCTTTCTTGTTTTGGACTCAATTGAGCTTGTTTTTGCATTTAACGTGCCTTTTCTTTCAGGTTGTATTATGGACTCAATAGTGAAATCCCCAAAGTGAATTTCAGATGGGGAGTGTGCTGTTTCTATTTGTTTTAGTTAAAACTGTTATTTAATGTTTTTCATGCTTGTCTCTGCTGCCATCTACTGGTCAGACCTTTCGGCTCCTTGTATTGCAAATATAAAAATGGCTATTTTTGAGTTTATAAATTATGTTATACTATAACATTGATTAATCAGACAGACAAAGTGTACATGGTTACAAAATCTTGTATATACTTAAGGATTTCTGTGTGTTTGTCTTGAATATACAGACAAACAATATATCCATTTACCTAGCTCAAATACCTGATGTGTATTCTTGGGAGACTTGAATGCTGTGGGTTTATTACCCCATTATCTGATGTGTGGTGTATCTCTGGTTCATCTATGCCCAATGACTGGCCATCAAAGGGCATGGATCAATAAGACTACAACACATTAACTTTAAGGCTTGTAATATTGTTCAAGCCTTTTTAAGATCAGCTGAAGTATAGGACAGACAGAAGCTCGTGTTACCTGTACCGAGATGTCCGGTCAGTGTTGGGATTTCCAGGAGTCCTCTGTCTATGTCATGCTTCTCTGATTCTTAATATTCCAGACAGATGATGTCCAAAGCTCCTTGGTGATGTAAGTATTTAACTGTACTTAACCTTTGTATGTTGATTATACAAAAGTGTACGCAATATCATATTTTTCCTTTAAGTTTGTATTTCATATTAACCTTTATAATAAAATTACTTATTTGCCTTCTTTAAAGCCGTATCTGAACCTTAGTGTTAAAAATATTAGCAAAACATTTGGCGCTGCGAGCAGGGTATACGCAGAAGGCTTTGAGTATTTTTGTTAGTGTGATATTGCGTAAAATATGCCTCTTTTTAAGAAAAAAGTGGTTGTGAGTGAATGCATTGAGATTCCAGGTTGGGAACAGACTCCCTATGATATTTTGGCAACCAAGTGGTCGCATAGTGTTGGTTTGAGTGAACCATGGGACAAATGTTTGAAAAATGCTGAACCTGTAGATGTGGTTGAATGCTTGCAGAAAGTGAAAGTGGAGAAAGGTAAAGAATTGGGTGCTGTTGGTAGGCGTGGATGGATCCTGTTGTCTGCATATAGAAAACAGCATGAGGAAAAGATACGTATGGTAACAAAAGTTGAGGAATTGGAGAGACAGTTGTGTGAGGTCCAGACTGCATTGGTTACAGCACAGTGCCAGAATAAGTTGTCAGTGGACCAATGTGATGGGTATCAGCATAATGCAGACAAGTCTGCTTTATGTATAGAGCAGTACAAATACAGAAAGAAGAGAGGGAAGGAGAATAGAAAGGAAGTAACTTTGGCCATAGCCAGAGCAGAGACAGAGGGGAACTCAGATGAGGGGAATGGTGAGGTACAGAACTCATCTGATTCTGAAAACGTCACCGACCCAGAACAGGAGGATGAACATTTCAGTGGGGAGAAGGAAAGTGATCCTCCTCATATCCCAATAAGTGTTCATCCTATATACCATAGACAAGTTGTAGAAACAGCTAGAGGTAAACAGAACAGGAATATGGTAGAGGATTGCAGTCAGCTTCATGATCGTTTTTCAAAAAGGTCAAATGAACCTTTGATAACTTGGGCAGTCAGATTATGGGAGACAGGGGCTCATGGAGTACAGCTGGATGCTGTGGATGGCCCAAAGTTTGTTCAACTCAGCCATGAGCCTGTAGTGAAGGACGCATTTTGTTCCTTGATGATTCAGCGACCACATGTGGTGTGTAGTATGTTGGATGTTGTGGCTATGGCATTGCAGCATAAATACCCATCTGAGGCGGACTGGCCGCCTAATAAAAAACCATGGTTTACATTGAAAGATTGTGCACGGAGATTGAAGGAGGAAGCTATGAAAAATGCTATTTCAGCAAGTGCATATGACGATTACATGCAAGTTGTTGTAAGTGTATCTATTAGAAATTGTATCATTAGAAATGTCCCTCCAGCTTATAAACATGTCATGATGGCATTAATGGTAAATCAGACTGGGAAACCCATCTCCAATACATTGGAGACGATCCGACAGTTAGGGGGTCTGGGAGATTGGGGTCCCAAACAGAGAGGTCAGCTTAATTTTGAAGAACAGTGTAACAACGTCAAAAGTAGTACAAATCGTAGATCCCGTGTTACCAGGAGAGATATGTTTATGGCCCTGATAAAGGATGGTGTTCCCTGGGATAAAATAGACGGGATTAGTACTGACAAGATGTGGAAATTGTATCAAAAGAGAAAATTGTATCAAAGGAGAGGACTCAATAAAAAGTCAGGGGTTTCACATAATAAAAAGGTTGCAGCAAAAGATTCTGAATCTCCACAGCGCAGGCAAAGCAGGACACGGGGAGAAAGAGGGCCCACTTTCTCATCGTCACCAGCAAAGCCTACAGCACCGGGGGTGTTGGATCTTTACGCTGAAGTCAAATGTTTGGTGCAGGAAATCAAAGCCCAGCAGAAGGGGTTATCATCATCTTCCATCAAGATGTCTCCATCTGAAATGGAAGATAGATGGGGGGAAATTGATAAGGGTAATATTGAGACCACAGAGGAGATTGAAAAAGATAAGGGTAATATTGAGACCACAGAGAAGATTGCCACCAATACAGAATGTACAGAGATATGTAAAGAGATAAGTATTACAAAAGCCATTCCTGCTCATAAACAATACAGAGCCCTCCAAATGTTAACAGAGAGACTGGAAACCAGCAGAATCCCTGTGTTCAGTCTATTGGAAGGGCAATTATTTTTGCTATTGTTTGGTTGGTCTCATATTTACATACCCATGCTGATAATTAATACAGCACAATATACCAATATGGTTGGGTAAATAGTGAACTTTTTAGGCTGTCAAGTTAGATGTGAATCTTTTAGCATATGGATAATGGACTGGATAAAATTGTGTTTTGTGCATTATTTGAGCTTATATGCTAATCATGTTTGTGCTTTCTTTTTAGACTGGAGACCAGAGTTTTACATGTTATTAGAGCAATCAGGCTAAAACAATGAAACAAGTAATCATCCCATTGTGATGAATGGGTATTGTATTTACCTAATGGTTGTTGTTTGTTTTATGTGTATGTTCAATCAGGACCACAGTAGGCTTGTAAATGCCCTCTCAGTATGATGGTCTCATAGTCCAAAGGTCAGATTTGGCCTTCAACTGAACTCAGTTAATAAGAGAAGGGATAGATCAGGATTATTAATTAAGGTAATTCTAATGAATAGTGGAGACGGTGACATGTTAATCAGTTGATGGTACTGTCTATTTCTAAAATGTAGATAGTCAGAGGGAGGGCTCCTTCAGTTCTGCAGAGAAGATAAATGATTTGGATCTTCACATCCTATCAATGATTGTGCAAACATTTGGGTGAAACAATTGAGTGACAAAGGTATTCCAGAACCTGCTGAAGTCATTGCTCGAGGAGCAGACAATGTGCTGACAGTTATGAAACAAGAAAAGTGGGAATACATCCCAACTGACAGATGAGTAATATGTGTATTTTTGTCCCTTTAGATCAAACTCTGGAAATGTTGCATCATTGGCGCCACCATGGGCATGGATCTACTTCCGTCAGAAGCCAAGCAACCTTCAGACCGAAAACAGAGAGACCAACCATGGAAAATGTGGCCTTATTGAAAACCAAATAGAATCTATGGGTTTACCTGGCTCAGCTGATGAATACGAGCCTTTTTTGTATAACAAAGACTACCAGTGATGACAATATATGAGAAACTTGTATCGAGGCGCTACTGACCCCTTTACATAAATGAAGACCTAGAAGAAGAAGATGTGACCCAAAACTTCATCTCCAATCTGTATTGTGCCTATATGAACTGCACTGGGGAACATTCTCTAACAGAAGAGATGATTGCCCTAAGGACTCATGATTGCACTAAGGACTCAAAGGGTTACATGAGCTGATCTATCAGAGGACTTGTTAAAGCAAAATAGGCAGATGTCAACAATTAAAAATACAGAATAAGACAGGGCATAAACAGATTGCTATTATTTGTGTCTCTCATACAAATAAAAAATGCAAACGTATGAGGGCAGGAAATAATATGAGATTAACAATATAATGTTTCATTATATACAAAAAATGTAAAATTGTTAACGAAATCATAGATACAAGGATTATCTATAATAATTGTAGGAACACTCACTGTAGCAGCATAAGCAGCTAAAGCAATAGGACGATTCTCTTGTTTGGTGGCTATATTTATCACAAGTAGAGATGGATTTATACTAGATTAATTACATTACACAAGATAATGGTAGATGGTGGGAATGTGTATTTTCTTAGTTACCTGATTTTTGGATATATGCATTATATATATTAGGAGTAATTTTTGCTATTGTGCATGCATTGCTTTGTGTTGTTGTATCATCCGTTAAAACGGAAACAAAGGGTGGTTATTAATGGTACGTACTCGGACTGGGTCTCAGTTCATAGTGGGGTACCACAGGGGTCAGTATTGGGCCCGCTTCTTTTCAACATATTTATAAATGACCTTGTTGGGGGCATGCGGAGTAGAATTTCAATATTTGCAGATGATACTAAACTCTGCAGGGTAATCAATACAGAGGAGGATAATTTTATATTACAGGGAGATTTATGTAAATTGGAGGATTGGGCTGAGAAGTGGCAATTGAAATTTAATGTAGATAAATGTAAGGTCATGCACTTGGGTAGAGGAAATAACATTTATGATTATGTACTTAATTGTAGAACACTGGGTAAAACAGACACAGAAAAAGACTTGGGTGTATGGGTGGATGGTAAACTTCACTTTAGTGGACAGTGTCAGGCAGCTGCTGCCAGGGCTAATAAAATAATGGGATGTATTAAAAGAGGTATAAGTGTTCATGAAAAAAATATAGTTCTACCTCTGTACAAGTCACTAGTGCGACCGCACTTAGAATACTGTGTACAATTCTGGTCACCGATATATAAGAAGGACATAGCTGAACTGGAGAGGGTGCAGAGAAGAGCCACCAAGATTATTAGAGGAATGGGTGGGCTGCAATACCAAGACAGGTTATTAAACTTGGGGTTATTTAGTTTGGAAAAACGAAGGCTTAGGGGGGATCTAATCACAATGTATAAATATATGAGGGGACAGTACAGAGACCTTTCCAAAGATCTTTTTACACCTAGGCCTGCGACTGGAACACAGGGGCATCCGCTACGTCTTGAGGAAAGAAGGTTTAATCATAATCACAGGCGAGGATTCTTTACTGTACGAGCAGTGAGACTTTGGAACTCTCTGCCGCATGATGTTGTAATGAGTGATTCACTACTAACATTTAAGCAGAGCCTGGACGCCTTTCTTGAAAAATTTAATATTACCAGTTATGTATATTAGATTTTATGACAGGGTATTGATCCAGGGAACTAGTCTGATTGCCGGATGTGGAGTCAGGAAGGACATTTTTTCCCCATTGGAACTTGTTTGCCACATTGGGGTTTTTTTTTGCCTTCCTCTGGATCAACATGTTAGGCTACAGGTTGAACTAGATGGACTTAGAGTCTCCCTTCAACCTTAAAAACTATGAAACTATAGGGTATGGGACATTGTATAAATAATGTATGGCTCAAAATAGCCAAGGGTGGAATGTATTGCAAATATAAAAATGGCTATTTTTGAGTTTATAAATTATGTTATACTATAACATTGATTAATCAGACAGACAAAGTGTACATTGTTACAAAATCTTGTATATACTTAAGGATTTCTGTGTGTTTGTCTTGAATATACAGACAAACAATATATCCATTTACCTAGCTCAAATACCTGATGTGTATTCTTGGGAGACTTGAATGCTGTGGGTTTATTACCCCATTGTCTGATGTGTGGTGTATCTCTGGTTCATCTATGCCCAATGACTGGCCATCAAAGGGCATGGATCAATAAGACTACAACACATTAACTTTAAGGCTTGTAATATTGTTCAAGCCTTTTTAAGATCAGCTGAAGTATAGCACAGACAGAAGCTCGTGTTACCTGTACCGAGATGTCCGGTCAGTGTTGGGATTTCCAGGAGTCCTCTGTCTATGTCATGCTTCTCTGATTCTTAATATTCCAGACAGATGATGTCCAAAGCTCCTTGGTGATGTTAGTATTTAACTGTACTTAACCTTTGTATGTTGATTATACAAAAGTGTACGCAATATCATATTTTTCCTTTAAGTTTGTATTTCATATTAACCTTTATAATAAAATTACTTATTTGCCTTCTTTAAAACCGTATCTGAACCTTAGTGTTAAAAATATTAGCAAAACACTCCTCTGTTTCTTTTGACCAGCTCAGGGGAGTGACTGTTGACCCTCTTACCTCACTTCCTGGCATATTCAGTTCAGCCAGAGTTTTTGTGAGAATCACATCCCTTATTGGAGCTGCTAAAATCAAAGTCTTCTGACCTTAGTGACTCCAGAAACAAGCATCACAAGAGAACCACAATGCCAGGTACTTGGACTACTGTATTCTGCATGTCCTAACCTTTGGAGAAAATAAACCACCATTGTTTCATCTCAGCATGTGCATGTTTAACTCCGGAGCGCTCTGGTCCTGTCTGCTTCACATATAGGAAAAATGAAGGAAAGATTCTCACAACATCTCACAACTATGCGCCTTCAATCACTTTTAAGTTGGGACAGAACAAATAGGCTTCATATGGTGAGTTTTGTTCTATTCATGTGAAGTTAGCAATGGATTTCTATTTGGTTTAATTTTGGAAAGGTGCCATATGCTCACTGCACCCCTGGATGAATTAATTGATGGGTGCAATTAATAAAATGGGGTCTGTTGTGATGGATTTATGCTGTTCAGGCACCTCTTGGGCTCTGCCAATGTGACATGACACCTGCAAACAATTCCAACTAAATCTGCACCCCAATATGGCGCTCCTTCACTTCATTTAGTATACTGCCTGAAAAGTAGTTTTTGACCACATATGGGGTACTCAGGAGCAATTGCACAACAAGTTGTATGGTTCATTATCGCCTGTTACCCTCCTGAATTTGAAAATTTGGCATTAGCGCAACATTTTTGTGGATAAAAATTTATTTTTCATTTTCACAGCTCAACGTTATAAAATTCTGTAATGATCCTGGGGGGTTCCAAATTCTCACCAACCATCTAGAGAAGTTCTTTAAGGGGTCTAGCTTACAAAATAGGGTCACTTGTGGGGGAGCTCTACTGTTTAGGCACATCTGGGGCTCTCCAAATAAGAAATGGCGTCCGCTAATGATTCCCGCCAATTTTCCTTCATTCAGAGTCCTGCCGTACACCCAAACAGTTGATTTCCACCACATATGAGGTATCTGCATACTCAGGAGAAATTGCACAATAAATTATATGGTGCATTTTTTCCTGATATCCTTGTGAAAAAAAACTACCTCTTTGGCGAAACAATTTTGAGGTAAAATTTTACTTTTTTATTTTCCCAGCTCAACGTTATAAACTTTTATGAAGCTCCCTGGGGGTCAAGGTGCTCACCAAACATCTAGATAAATTCCTTGACGGGTTTAGTTTCTAAAATTGGTTCCCTTTTGGGGAAGCTATACTGTTTAGGCATCTCAGGTGATCTCCAAATACGACATGGTGTCCGTTAATGATCTCAGCTATTTATGCTCTCAAAAATTTGAATGGCGCTCCTTTTTTCTGAGTCCTGTTGTGCACCTGAACAATTGATTTCCACCACATATGAGTTATATTTGTATTCAGGACAAATTACACAGTAAATTTTATGGTGCATTTTTTCCTAATACCCTTGTAAAAAAAAAGCTGCCTGGTTGAAATAACAAATTTTTGGTAAAAAAATAATAATTTTATTTTCCCAGCGCAATGTTATAAACTTCTATGAAGTCCCCGGGAGTTCATAGTGATCACCAAACATCAAAATTAATTTTTAGAGGGGTCTAGTTTCCAAAATGGGGTCACTTCTGGGGGTAACTCCACTATTTAGGCACCTCAGGGGGTCTCAAAATGTGACATGGCATCCGCTAATAATTCCAGTTAATTTTGCTTTCAAAAATTCAAATGGAACTCCTCCCCTTCCGAGCCCTGCCGTGCGGACAAACAATTGATATCCACCACATTTGAGGTATCCGCATACTCAAGAGAAATTGTAGAGTACATTTTTTGGTGCAGTTTTCCTGATATTTTGTAAAAGAAACCTACCTGGTTAAGTAATTTTGTGGTAAAAAAAAATATATATTTTCACGTCTCAACGTTATAAACTTCTGTGAAGTCCCCGATGGTTCAAGGTGCTCACCAAACATCTAGATTAATTCCTAGCTTCCAAAATGGGATCACTTGTGGAGGAGGCACCTCAGAGAGTCTTGTGACATGGCATCCGCTAATGATTCTAGCTAATTTTGCTTTCAAAAATTCAGATAGCACTCTTTCCTTCCTGAGCCCTGCCATGCGCCCAAACAATTGATTTCCACCACATATGAGCTACCTGCGTACTCACAAGAAATTGCACAATACATTTTATGGTGTCTTTTTTTCCTGATACCCTTGTAAAAAATGCCACCTATATGAAGTAACAACTTTGTAGTAAAAATATATTTTCACGGCTCAATGATATAAACTTCAGTGATGCCCTCTAGGGTTAAAGGTGCTAACCAAATATCTAGATTAATTCCTTGAGTGGTCTAGTTTCAAAATTGTGGTCACTTGTGGGGGAGCTCTTGCTTTCAAAAATTCAAATGACACTCTTTCCCTTCAGTGCCCTGCCGTACACCCAAACAATTGATTTCCACCACATATGAGGTATCGGATTACTCAGGACAAATTGCACAATAAATTTTATTTTGAAAATGCAAAATGGCTAAAGTAAAATTTTTATGTAAAAAAGTAAAATTTTCACACATTGCTTTGGTTCCTGTGAAGAACCTAAAAGGTTAATAAGCTTTTTGGATGTGGTTTTGAGCAGTGTGAGGTTTGCAGTTTTCAGAATGACGTCACTTTTGGGTATTTTCTATCACCTAAGCCTCTAGAAAATTGGACAAAATGAGAAATTGCTGATGAACTTTGAATCCTTCTAACTTCCTAACAAAAATATTATGTTTCAGAAATTGCGCTGGTGTAAAGTAGACATGTGGGAAATGTTATATAGTAACTATTATGTGTGACATATCGGATTTATGAGCATACAATTTCAGAGTTTGAAAATTGCTAAATTTTCACCAAATTTCAAATATTTTCACAAATAAATGCAAAAATGTTCGGCCTAAATTTATAACTATCACGAAGTATGATATGTCACTAAAAACGTCAGATTCACCATGATCCATTGAAGCGTTCCAGATTTATAACCTGTCGAAGTGACATTGGTCAGAATTGTAAAAAATGGCCTGGGCATTAAAGTGTTTTCAGGCCCGGAGGTGAAGATTTTTGAAGTTGCTGTAAGATAAAAAAAAAAAAAAATTCAAAACCAATTTGAATGGCAATAACATTAATATTTTAAATGCTGTGTGTCTAGTAACATCTGCCAAAAGAGTGGGAAGATACACTGATGAATACCTCAACTCTCTGGTATGTGTTAAAACAAAGAAACATAGTGTAACATCAGGTTGATAGCCAGCTTTAGTCAATGTTTTATTGCAGTTGCCTATCGTTAAGGTCAAAAGACATTCTACAGCAACTAATATAAAGGCAGAACATATAAGACCTGGCTGTGAATATGACCGATAGTCATTCAAGCAAATCAACTGCAATCAATCTCTCACATTGATAATATATGGTAAAAACATGTACAAAATCCCACAAACTATGATTTTTTTTCATATATTACTGTTTGTGTTGGCTATCTGATAACATGTCTGTTTCCTTATAGGATTTTATTTTAACTTAAATTTGTATTTCTAGTGCTGTGAGATAAATATATGTCATTGTTTTAGCTAATAGTATCACTCACAGTCACTCAAAAATGGTAGGTGTCAAGAAAAACTTAAGCTGTTCCTAAATAATACTAGGATTTGGTAGAAGTATATCGCTATTTCAATACAATTGTGTGATAAATAAAATATTTAATGAGCTAGAGTTGAATAATGTAAGCCATCATGCACTGTCCTCTTCTATTGTGGACTTTAAAGTATCACTCCAGCATTTTTTCTTATTTCACCCCTGGAGTGAATCCTTAAATCTAAGTCCCCTGCCGCTAGTTTGACACTCACTCTCCGGCGCCTTCATATGTTTTCACTGCTGCTCTTGTAAGTCTCCAGCAGTTTTTGACCTGCCGGCTGCTCTAGTGTTTTCGTGGAGTGAGTCAGAGGTCACAACTCAGTAGAAGTCTATGGGAGCCTCGATCTCATAGACTTGTATTGAGAGCTTGTGATCTAACTTCTGACTTCAAGCCAGTCAGAAGTAACAATCACAAGATGTAGCCAGGTGATCAAAGCGACTTTGAAATAAAGATGAAAACGCCAGAGGGTAAGTATAAGACTGGGGACAGGGGGCTAATGTTTAAAGCACCACTCCAGCACTAAAAAAAATATTGCTGGAGTGGTGCCTTAAGGTCTCATTCAGATAGGACTTTCATAGGTAGAACACATACCCAGTATAGTCAATGCTGGGCAATGTGGTACTCACTCAGCCAATGATGAGGACACAGTTCTCGGTAAAGCACATGGCTGGATGGACGGGTCCCACAGATGGCTGCGGTGTTTCTCCTCCCGGCAGGTTGATGGTGACTGCCTTTCCCTGCACCTATGTAGTGTAACGGCTCCAATGGGTTCCCACCGGTAACCCGCTCCCCAGCTTGGATGGGTGTTGAAGAAGCCCCTTTTGCCCGCAGGCTCTGGCCCTGGGAACTTTAGCCTTGGCGGTGACTGTGTTTCCCTCTCTCGGTTGGACGGTTGCCTTCTGACGGGACTTGGCTGCTGGGAAACCCAGGAGGTTCCCTTCACTAATGGATTTGGCAAATTCACGGCGACTTCTAGCCTTGCCGGGGTCCGTAAGCCCCTGCCGGGTGGTGCTGGCTTCTCTTTGCGTACCGGTCCGGTACCGCCGGGCCACCCCCCGTCCACGGTCCTTACGGTTAGCTCCAGTAGGCCACTCCTGCAGATGGTCACCACCGTCTGCCAACCTTGCTGATCTGTCCGGGCCACACACCCGGACCAACTTCAGGCTGCTTAACTGCCACTTTCCTCCTCTCTCTTTCACCTCCAAAACTAAACTGCCTCTTTTCCCGCCTCCAGGACTGTGAACTCCTCAGTGGGCGGGGCCAACCACCTGGCCCACCCCCCTGGTGTGAATATCAGCCCCTGGAGGAAGGCAACAAGGGTTTGTGTCTGACTTCGGTGTGCTTGACCGGGAGTGTGGGGTGTGTTGGTGTTGTGACGTCCTGGCTTGCCCAGGGCGCCACACTATCGATATGAAATTCTCACCAGATGTTGGTAACAACCCATCCATTCCACACAGGCAAACAATTCAAACCATAAATGTCCATACAATTAGTGATGTGCAGTAATGAAAAATGACATCAGGAACAAGTATTAAATACGCTTAGTGAAATGTATTTAATGCTTCATACAAAAGCCTTTGTTGGTGATGACAGCTTCAAAACTCCTCCTGTATGGAAAAATTAGTCACATACATTGCTCATATGTAATATTGGCTCATTCTTCTACACAAACACTTTTCAAATCCTGAAGGTTCCGTGGTCTCCTTCTATAAATTCTGAATTTTAGTTCTGTCACAATAACTTTGGGATAGCGGGAAACCATGGCCCTTAAGATGTCCCTCAAGCTAGTGGGCCCTATGTCATTCTTATTTTCAGGCATACCCCTAATGGTGGGGATGCCTGAGTCTCCTCCCTGGCCCTGCTCATGACCAGTCCTGATCTGTTTACCCCACCCCCTCTCCCCGGGGAGGGATGGGTCAAGATTGTGTAATGAAAGTCACAAATATAGATAAGCAAGGGAAAAACAAAAACTGTCAAACAGTGCACACACACTGACAATAAGAGATTTAGGAGGAAACAAAAGAGAAGAAAAGAAGCTACAAAACAACAGGGGTAGACTTCCACAACTGAATAAAGCAAATAGCACAATTTTCAAGAATTTTGGACACCAGACCTCACAGACAAACATGGATACTATACCTGGCATGGGTAGAAGACTTTATCAAGCTTAAATAGAAGACGAGCAGATGTGATTGGCTTCCCCACCATATGTGATCAAGGTAACCTAATAAGCAGACTAGCAGAGATTAACTTCCACTACCTAGCTTATGAATCACCGCACAGCAAGTCAATGCCCAAGTCTGCTTGTGTTGATTGCAGACACCAGAGAAACCATCGGAGGAGGAGTGTCAGAATCTGCAAACTGAACAGAGCCAAATGCCGCCGTGACAGTTGGTGAATTTTGTGCAAAACAACATGCGAGAAGTTCCATCCATAAATTTTCTATTGGATTCAGATTAGTGATAGGCTAGGCCATTCTAGCAGCTTTTTTTTACTTCTTTGAAACCAATTAAGAGTTTTCTTGGCGGTGTTTTTGGGATCATTGTCTAGCTGAAATGTAACTCTCACTTTTTGCCTTAAAACATGGTGTGTGGCATCCAAAGAGTTCAATTTTGGTCTCAAAAACTATACTATATTCTCCCAGTATCTCACAGGTTTGTCTAAACTTCCAACACACTTGAACTTGCTTTTTGTTCAGCAATGGAGTTTTATATGGTGAGCCTGCATTCATTTTCTGTGAAACAATTGCACCTGCTGATCCCACGTCTTTCTGTATCTCTTCACAGGCTCTTCATTGGCTCTTATAGAACCCTTCTGATAATTCTTTTCACATCTCTGCCTGAAGTCTTGCAGGCAGCACCTGGTTGATGACGGTTTATGGTGTAACGATGTTCTTTCCACTTCAGGATTATAAACGAAGGAGCTGTGGACAAACAAGCGCAAATAGGGTCTTACCCAAATAAGTGCAGGGTAGGGAGAGGGGAGTAATGCTACTCACCAAATATAGTTGTGAAAGTCACAACTACTGTATTAGCACGTACAAATCGATCCACGGCTGCAGCCACCCAGTGGCAGAAAACAGAAAGAAATAGAGAAGGGTGTTCAAATGCCGCGCCAACAGATCACTCGTTCAGATGTTCAGACCAATGTCACTTTATTGTCATCCAGGTCTACGCGTTTCAGGAGCCCCTGCTCCCTTCCTCAGGACCGTCAGGTTACAAATAACATCAAATCTCTTTGATTTGATGTTATTTGTAACCTGAGGGTCCTGAGGAAGGGAGCAGGGGCTCCTGAAACGCGTAGACCTGGATGACAATAAAGTGACATTGGTCTGAACATCTGAACGAGTGATCTGTTGGCGCGGCATTTGAACACCCTTCTCTATTGCTTTCTGTTCACTTCCGAATTATGGCTCCAACAGTGCCTACTGAAGCCTTCAGTGGTTTAGAAATTCTTATGTAAACAATTCCATCAGTATGTTTTACAACAATAAGGATGGGAAGATCTTGAGATAGCTCACCTGTTTTACCATTCATTGGTAGTTTCTTGTGTGGCATCTTGGTAAAGAGCAATCAATTGAACAAGCTGATATTATTTTTCACTAAGTGGCAGGATTGTGTTCTAATTATTGATAGATTTCAGTTGGTGCATAACTTTTCATGGCTTCTTGCACATCTCTTTCTTCTTGTGTTCAATACTTTTTCCCTGTGTCATTTTTCATTATTACATATAACTTATTTTGTGGACTTCTATGGTTTGATTTCTTTGCCTATGTGGGTTGGATGGGTTGTTATTGACATCTGGTGGAAATTCATGTAACTAGCACCTCAGGAAATATATTTACTTAGAATATTGGTGATGTCTTCAATACTTATTTCGCCCACTGAACCTCATAGATCAAAGTTACAATATTTGTCATTGGGTTGTTGAAAATAATGGACAGTACACAGACAGCATCAGTGTTTGAATAACATTGTAAAAGATAGAAGAAGCTTTGCAGTATATTTTTTTACATACTTGAAAAATTACTACTGAAACTGAAGATAAAAACTGACACTGACCAAACACTAATGAATGTAGGATCCAAAACACTTATGGAGAATGGTCCATGTCTTCTGAAAAATGCCAAAACGGGATGTTTCAATTTCATAAACAAAGATAATAAGCTACAAAATTGCTCATATTAGATTATAAAATACAAAATAAATATATTATTACAAATATATAAGTCTTAGAGCTGAATAGACAAGTGAACTTTTTAAAAAATCCTTTTATAATTGCAATAAAATGTTATTTGAAAGTTTCTATCAATCTCTGTCTATCTTGCCTGATTGACAGCTCCTCAGAATATGTTCTCCCTCCTGTTTCTGAATCCTCAATCACTTAGACAGACTGACAAGATCCCCTACTTCTACTCTTCCTGATGATGCTGAAATCTCACATTGCTAAGTAGAAGCTCTAGCTGTCAAAATAAGCGAGTTGAAATTGAATACCCTTAAGAGTGCTTTACACGCTGCGACATTGCTAGCGATGTCGTGCGGAATAGCACCCGCCCCCGTCGCTTGTGCGACATTTGGTGCTCGCTGCCATAGCGAAAATTATCACTTCTGCAGCGTCACATGCACATACCTTGACAGCGACGTCGCTGTGACCGCCGAACAATCTCTTCTTCAAGGGGGAGGGGCGTTTGGCGTCATAGCGACTTCACCGCGGCGTCACTAAGCGGCCGGCCAATAGAAGCGGAGGGGCGGAGATGAGCGGGACGTAACATGCCGCCCACCTCCTTCCTTCCGCATTGCCAGTGGACGAAGGTAAGGAGATGTTCGTGGCTCCTGCGGTGTCACACGTAGCGATATCTGCTGCCGCAGGAAAAACAAACAACATCCTACCTGTGGCAGCAGCGATATTAAGGAAAGGAGCAACGTATCAACAATCACCATTTTTGAACGATTTTGCAATCGTTGATCATCGCTCCTTGGTGTCACACGCTGCAATGTCACTACCGGCGCCAGATGTGCGTCACTAATGATGTGACCCCGACGATATATCGGTAACGATGTCGCAGCGTGTAAAGCACCCTTTAGACTGTTTCATTTTTTTGCAGGATCACTATAATGTTCCTTTTAATATCAGGATTATATTATTTTTGTGACATGGATTGAACAGATCAGTTTCTATCATGAAATCCAGTGATTAATACATTTTTTAATTACTGAGATCGTATTTTGTGAGATGATTCCGTTGCATATCGATCAAGTCAAATTTTGTGAAATTCACAGGTCTCTTGCAAACCTGAACAATTTTTAATTCAAGCGCATTGCAAAAAAAAAAAAAAAAAAAAAGGATTATGTCAGGTGTTTCTGTTTGGCTTACCCATAATACAGTAATTTCTGAAAGTGTTGGCAGCTTTGAAATTGTTCCAGAAAATGAAGTATTTCTCCCAGCAAATTATTGTAATTACACAATCTTTGTTATAGATGTTTATTTCCTTTGTGTGTATTAAGCCCGCTTTACACGCTGCAATGTATCTTACAATGTGTCAGCGGGGTCACGTCGTAAGTGATACACATCCGGCATCGTAAGTTACATTGCAGTGTGTAACTGCTACGTGCGATTGCGATTGAACGGTAAAACGTTCATCGCACGCACGTTGTACATTCCTCATGAATTGTACGTCAGATTGTTCATCGTACCCGGGGTAGCACACATTGCAGTGTGTGACACCCCGGGAACGATGATCAGATCTTACCTACGTCCTGAGGCTCCCGGCCGGTAATGCGGAAGGAAGGAGGTGGGCGGGATTTTTACGTCCCGCTCAGCTCCGTCCCTACGCTTCTATTGGCCGGCTGCCGCGTGACGTTGATGTGACGCCGAACGTCCCTCCCACTCCAGGAAGTGGACGTTCGCCGCCCACATCGAGGTCGTATGGAAGGTAAGTATGTGTGACGGGGGTTAATCGTTTGTGCGGTACGTTCAACAAATTAAACGTGCCACACATACGATGGGGGCGTTGCAAATCGCATACGATATCGTATGTGAAATTGCAACGTGTAAAGCAGGCTTTAGAACAGACACAAAAAAACAGAGAAGACTGCAAATAGGACATAATTTCACACAAATCCCCAAAATTAGGCGGACAAAATTGTTGGCATCTTTAACTTAATATTTGGTTGTGCACCCGTTATTTTATTCTAACTGCAATCAATTGCTTCCTATAACCATCAACAAACTTCTTACAGGTCTCAATTGGAATTTTGGACCACTCTTCTTTTGCAAACTGCTCCAGGTCTATCATATTTGAAGGGTGACTCCTCCCAACAGCAATTTTAAGATCTCTCCACAGGTGTTCATTGGGATTTAGACTCGGCCTCAAGGATTTTGGTTTACTCACAAACATTTTTGCAAATTGCAATCAATCGCCGGGGTTTCCTGCCATAGAATTTCATTTAATTCAAATGTCGATTGATAGTTCATACAGACACAGATGCCACTTGAGCCTGCAGAACAGTTTGATTTTCTTTACGACTTGATTGGGGCTGGTTATCGACCATGCGGACTATCCTGCACTACAACCGTTCATCAATTTTTACCGGCTGTTCACATCCAGGAATATTAGCTATGGTGCCATTGTGGCACCATGTGCCTGGATCAACACAAATAATAGCTAAAAAAGCACACTTTCCAGATCACCAGTCTCTGTGTCTAGTTGTCCATTTAGGTCGGTGCACAGTATCCATGGTTGGCATCCACAGCTTTCATAAACATTGAAAGAAGGGAGGGAAGGGAAACATATCCAGCACTGATGTCTTACAAAAACTTGAGCTTTATTAAATCACAATAAAAAGTATATATATGGACTAAACCAATCTCTCCATATACCTTACTACACATTATGCATTTGAGAGAACTCCTTACTCATAGGCAAATTTAATAAACATCAAGTTTTTTAAGACATTAGAAAGGATATGTTACCCTTCCCTCCCTCCTTTCAATGATTATGACAAATAATAGCTACATGTGGATTTTAGCTCAGTGCGCATGATCCAAAGTCCCAGACTTCCAGTCATGCGTATTATGGAGCAGTGTGTACTCATCCCGGTTTCAAACTGGTTTAGTGCACATGACTGGAAGTTTGAGGACGTTCTGATTGTGTACACTGAGCCGAAAACCAGTGGTGGCAGCAGAGGTGAGAGTGACCATGCCTCTGATGCTGCACATTCATTAGCATGCTAGCACACCCACAGGGACATGCTAAAATACTAAGGGGGCTGACTAGCCAGGGGAACTAATACTCTTGCGACTAGTCCCTTGCCTCATTAGCATATTAAAAAGAAGCTTTAGAAATATTTTTTTCAAAGATCTCTATGTATGCTGCTAGATACACGGATGGTTAGGGAGGGATTAGCAATATGCATCGAGAACTGCTCATGGTCCTTGGTGCATATTGCACCTGACAGATTCCCTGTAATCACTTAGAGAAAAGGAAATCTGTTAAAGATCACAAAAAACAGATTGTTTTTTTACCCTTACTTGAGAAGCCATTACTTCTTTGCTTTCAATACAACTAATCGCCTCTGATACCTAAATAAAGGGATCAATATTTATACTATACTTATATACCAGTGTACTTGAGAAAGCTTGGGCTCGGGGAAAATGTGTGTAGATGGGTAGGTAGCTGGCTTAGTGGTAGAAAACAAAGAGTGGTTATTAATGGTGCATACTCAGATTGGGCCAGGGTTACTAGTGGGGTGCCACAGGGGTCTGTATTGGGCCCCCTACTATTTAATATATTTATTAATGATCTGGTGGATGGTTTACAGAGTAAAATATCAGTATTTGCAGATGATACAAAACTATGTAAGGTAGTTAACACAAAGGAGGACAGTTTGCAACTACAGATGGATTTGAGTAAATTGGAGAATTGGGCTGAAAAATGGCAAATGAGGTTTATCACAGATAAGTGTAAGGTTATGCACATGGGAAGGAGAAACAGATGCTACGATTACTTACTAAATGGGAAACTGCTGTGGAAATCAGACATGGAAAAAGACTTAGGCATCTTAGTCAATAAGAAGCTAAATTGGAGTGCCCAGTGTCAGGCAGCAGCCACCAAAGCAAATAGGGTGATGGGATGCATTAGAAGAGGTCTGGGGGCACGAGATGAAAACATCATTCTCCCTCTGTACAAATCACTCGTCAGACCACACTTGGAGTATTGTGTGCAATTTTGGGCGCCGGTGCTCAAGAAAGACATTACTGAACTTGAAAGGGTTCAGAGGCGGGCTGCTAAAATAATAAATGGAGTGGGTGCATTACAATACACGGAAAGGTTATCAAAATTAGGTCTATTTACTCTAGAAAAGAGAAGACTTAGGGGAGACCTAATAAACATGTACAAATATATCACAGGGCCATATAGAGATCTCTCCCATGATCTGTTTGTACCAAGGACTATGACAAGAACAAGGGGGCATTCTCTTCGATTGGAGGAAAGAAAATTCCTACATCAGCATAGAAGAGGGTTCTTCACGGTAAGAGCAGTGAGGCTCTGGAACTCTCTTCCTGAGGAAGTGGTGATGGCCAACTCACTGAATGAATTTAAGAGAGGAATGGATGCTTTTCTTGATAGCAAAAGTATAGAAGGTTATAAATAGCATAATCTTACAGGTAGATAGAAGAGCGACCAAGATTATTAGAGGAATGGGTGGGCTGCAACACCAAGACAGGTTATTAAACTTGGGGTTATTTAGTTTGGAAAAACAAGGGCTTAGGGGGGATCTAATCACAATGTATAAATATATGAGGGGACAGTACAGAGACCTTTCCAAAGATCTCTTTACACCTAGGCCTGCGACTGGAACACAGGAGCATCCGCTACGTCTTGAGGAAAGAAGGTTTAATCATAATCACAGATGAGGATTCTTTACTGTACTAGCAGTGAGACTATGGAACTCTCTGCCGCATGATGTTGTAATGAGTGATTCACTACTAACATTTAAGCAGAGCCTGGATGCCTTTCTTGAAAAATATAATATTACCAGTTATGTATATTAGATTTTATGACAGGGTGTTGATCCAGGGAACTAGTCTGATTGCCGGATGTGGAGTCAGGAAGGAATTTTTTTCCCCATTGAAGCTTATTTGACACATTGGGGTTTTTTTTGCCTTCCTCTGGATCAACATGTTAGGCTACAGGTTGAACTAGATGGACTTAGAGTCTCCCTTCAACCTTAAAAACTATTAGAAAACTATGAGAACTACTAGATTGAGAAGTACAGTGTCAACATGTTTGGCCAATGATAGTACTTGGTCACTTTAAACCTACAGTATACTTGAGATAAAAATCCCATTCTTATATTAAAAACACCAAAACATATATCCCAAATGAGGTATAACGTTAATCCCTTACAACATTCTTTGGGGATCAATCATAATTTCCAAGAGTTTTTGTTAATGGAAGAATAGATATAGCATTCATTTTATATGAATCACTGATTTTATTAAGTGGCTAGACCTCCCAGGTTGGTAAGAAAATGTAGGAATGTATGCTATGTCTAAACCCAGGTAAAACTAGCTGTGTGAAATCCAACAGAGATGTACAGTCACAAGTACAATGTCAGTTCTGTTAAAGCTGACAAGGAAATGTATATATCATTACCACTATAGACATGTCCAAGAAATATTACACTCTAGTTATTTTGGCATTATCCATAAATACAAGTGACTGCTTGAAATGATCATGCAGAATCTATCATGATATCAGTCATTGCATACAGTGAGCAAATACAGTTCAGAACTTTACTGTAAGGTTATCCTGATTTATTAGTTTAGCTAGGGCTCGCTTTACTGACAGTTGTGTTCCACCGGAAAATCTCAGTGTGAAAGTGGTGACTTAGTTCCTGAGCACTATATTGACAGTTAGTAAAAATGGTTAGTTATTAAAGCTTCAAGTATTGAATATAAATATTAGCAAAAATGTTGTTGATGGTTTGTACCAATAGTCATCCCTATAACTGTTTTTATAATTGATTACTTACCCCCTAGATGATAATTATGAAACTCATAGAGAGAAATATGACAATGCGACTGAGACGCAGGGCTGCACTGAAAGATTATTCTTATGAGCCTGATCACTTAAAAATCTACAAGGGCAAAAATATGACCTGCCAAGGTGGATGTAAGGACCAGGACCTCAAGTAGAAGATCATATTGAGTTATGGCAGATTCTCTCATGTTGAGGTAGTGTTATCATTTTAAGTTTATCCTATTGGTTTGTTAGGAATCACTTCAATAATTGAGTAAGGTTTTCTACTTCCCAATAAATAGGTTGCTCCCTCTAGGCCATTTATGCCATATTGACAGGTTAATGTCTGATAGAGATAGATACATTTCTCACCACTGACATATGCATCTATTTTGAGAACATGTTCATGACATATGTGGAACAGAAACGTTGCAAGTATGGCATTATCACTTCATTAATAAATGAGCTCAGACAATTGCCAGACACTGTGCTTAGAAATTTTGGATGAAAACTCCCATAGGATGTGCAATACAAAATTATATTGTGATACTGTGTTAGCCAGATAAATCAATGTACCATGTTTCCCCAAAAATAAAAGTGTCTTATATTATTTTTTTGCCCTTAAAAATGCGCTAGGACTTATTTTCGGGGTAGGTCTTATTTTGGAGGAAAACCAGATAAATTTACCCTCCAAAAAAGGCAGACACCAAACAGGAGAATCACACTTACCAGACTCTGGACATCTGCTTTGCTGTCAGGTCCTCCTGCATTCCACAGTGGTTGTACCCCCTGCTTGCCGGAGGCAGTATCACCCACGCAGAAGTAGTGAGAGTGGAAGTAATACTGTTACCCAATATGTTTGTGTGTGACACCCGAGTGATACTCTGATCAGATGTGGCTGTGTGTGTATGTGTGTGTTTGTGAGAGCAGAGTGATACTGGGACCCGATGTGTGTTTGTGTGTGTGTGTGTGTGTGTGTGTGAGAGAGAAGGAATACCAGACCCAATCCTTGTGTGTGTATGTGTTTTTGAGCAGAGAGATACTGGATCCAATCTATGTGTGAAGTGAAGGGATATTGGACCCAATCTGTGTGTGTGAAAGTGGAGGGATACTGGACCCGGTGTGTGTGTGAGTAAAACAGCAAAGTACCTGACAGCAACGTAGATCACTGTGGCAGAGCCCAACCACCATTCCCCCTTCCATCTATAGTTGTTAGGGGTCTGGTGAGTGTGATTTGTTTGGGGTGGTGGGTTGTCTGCTTTTTGGGGGGGCTGTCTCCTTTCTCTTAGGTTATGTGCCTTCTTTAATGAAGTGTCCTGCTGTATTCCTTAACTTTTTTTAGCTGTCAGGTCAATTTATTATTGAACCGCAACTAGGGTTTATTTTTGCAGAAGGGCTTATATTTTAAAAATAGTCCAAAAAGGCCAAAAAATTCTTCTAAGGCTTATTTTCAAGGTAGGTCTTATTTTCAGGGAAACACAGAACGTATGTACCAAAAATGACAAAAGTATTCTAGAAGTGATACCTTTATTGGCTCACCATAAAATTATATTTGCTACCTCTCAGAGCCGAAAAGCCCCTTCGTCAGGCAGGTTTACAAATAAATTACTGCAACAAAAGTACAACATTTAAGAGATCTTACAGCAGGACATTTGTGCAAGGGAAATATGGTGTGATGATCAATTTAACACCTGGATTTATGACTTACTACATGGACACATTTCACAACTCCACCCGGCTGACTCCAGATCCCTAAGCCATCACTTTCACCACATCTCCACTTGTAACAAAAAACCTTACTATGATTTCTTTGACTTATCTTTAGAAAGCATCATTCCATTTTTTTCACTCACAAATATCCTGTTGTAACATGTCGTAAATGTTGTGCTTTTGTCTCAACAATTAATTTGTAAACTTTGCACATTTTCTGTTAGTGCAATAAACCTCATTTCAATCCAGAAATATTACTGAGTCCATCAGTTATTAGATATATGAAACTGAAATAGCTGTTGCAAAAACCCAAATTGTTATGGGGTGCATGCATGCGGGGTGTTGCATGCATGCCATCTCTTGCTAAGTGCCATCATTGCGAAGTGCTGGGCAGTTACCTCAATGGCAGTTAGTCAGGGCAGGAGTCTGCAGGTAAATTACTCTTTGACGCCATCTGTTTTAACCTTAACTATTATTTCACTCTCTATCATCCTATGTGCTTTTTCTGTTCACTTTCACCGCCCTGTCCCCCCTCCATCACCACTCATCCACATCAGCCCCTCTCTCCTCCCCTCTCCTATGTACAGCTCCCAGGCTCTTTTCACCTATCTTAATAATCTGATTCAATCAAGCTCCAGGGACTTCCAAAAAAAGCCATGCCACAAGTCCAAAAACCATCTGACCGTTCTCCTTCTACTCCTACTTCTTTCAGGTGATATCTCTCCTAATCCCGGTCCACCCCAGGCTAACTTTACCCCCTCCCCCACCTCCCATAGAAACCCTGATAATATTATTAACATTCCCTGTACACCCCCACTTCCCTCTTTTAATTGTGCTCTCTGGAATCCACGGTCTGTATGTAACAAGCTTCCTTACATCCACAACCTCTTTCTCAATAACTCTCTTCACTTACTAGGCCTAACTGAAACCTGGATTCAGGATTCTGATACTACTTCCCCTGCTGCCATCTCTCATGGTGGTTTACACTTTTCCCATTCACCAAGACCTGGAAACAGACATGGTGGTGGAGTAGGCTTACTACTGTCCCCACAATGCACTTTCCAGGTCATCCCCCCAGCTCCATCACTCTCATTCCCATCCTTTGAGGTCCACACCATTAGGCTCTTCTATCCCCTTCCCCTCAGAGTAGCTGTCATATACCGTCCACCAGGCTCACCCACCCAGTTCCTTGACCACTTTTCAGCCTGGCTGCCACACTTCATGTCCTCAGAGTTACCAACCCTGATCCTAGGAGACTTTAACATCCCCATGAACAGCCCCTCCTCCCCTTCTGCATCCCAGCTTCTATCTCTCACCACCTCCCTTGGCCTCTCACAGCTCTCATCCTCTGAGACACATAAAGATGGTAACACCCTTGACCTGGTCTTTATCCGCCTCTGCTCAATCTCTAACTTTGACAACTCACCTCTTCCCCTCTCTGACCACAACATCCTCTCCTTCAAGCTCACAAACCCTCGTCCGCCCCAGCACACTCCCACCAATCAGACATTCAGAAACCTACAGGCCATCGATTCTCAGACACTTTCAGACTCTTTACACGCATCACTGTCCCCTATATCCTCACTTTCCTGTCCTGATCTGGCTGTAAAGCACTACAATGACACACTCAGGACTACGCTAGACCAAGTAGCGCCCCTCACCCTCAGAAAGACCAAACACAGAGTAAAACAGCCCTGGCTCACATCCCAAACTCTACTTCTTCAGCGATGCTCCAGGAGCGCCGAACGCCTATGGAGGAAAACCCGCACGCCAGAAAACTTCATCCACTACAAGTTCATGTTAAGGACCTATAACTATTCCCTTCACCTCGCCAAACAGACCTACTTCACCAACCTTATTTCCTCACTTGCCAACAATCCAAAAAAACTCTTTGACACCTTTCACTCCCTCCTCAGTCCCAAAGCACAAACCCCTATCACAGACCTTCATGCTGATGACCTGGCCTCGCATTTCACAGAGAAAATTAAAAACATCCGCCAAGAGATCAGCTCCCAGCCACCAAGCCCTGTGAATCCCATCCAGCTCACTTTCCACATTTGACCCAGTCACAGAGGAGGAAGTCTCCAGGCTCCTATCCTCCTCTCGTCCTACAACTTGCCCTACTGATCCCTTCCCCACACCTCTACTCCAGACACTCTCTCCGGTTGTCACCACTCACCTAACTAAAATCTTCAATCTCTCTCTCTCTTCGGGTATCTTCCCCTCCTCCCTCAAACACTCTATCATTACTCCATTATTAAAAAAACCTTCTCTCGATCCGTCCTGCACAAGCAACTACAGACCAGTCTCTAATCTCCCCTTCATCTCCAAACTCTTGGAGCGCCTGGTCTACTCTCGCCTCACCCGCTACCTCTCCACTCACTCTCTTCTAGATCCTTTACAGTCTGGCTTCCGCCCTTTACACTCAACAGAAACTGCCCTTGTCAAAGTGACCAATGACCTATTGACAGCAAAACGTAACAGTGACCACTCTCTGCTTATTCTTCTTGACCTTTCTGCTGCCTTTGACACTGTTGACCACCATCTCCTTCTCTCTATGCTCCATTCTATCGGCCTAAAGGACACTGTTCTTTCCTGGTTCTCATCCTATCTTTCTGGCCGCTCATTCAGTGTATCATTTGCTGGCTCCACATCTTCTCCTCTTCCTCTCACTGTTGGGGTCCCTCAAGGTTCAGTCCTTGGCCCTCTTCTTTTCTCCCTCTACACTGCCCCAATTGGTCAGACCATCAGCAGATTTGGCTTTCAGTACCATCTTTATGCTGATGACACACAGCTATACACCTCCTCCCCTGAGCTCACCTCGCTGTACTACAGAACACAAGTGACTGCCTGACTGCAGTCTGCAACATCATGTCTGCTCTCTATCTGAAACTTAACCTCTCCAAAACTGAACTTCTTCTTTTCCCTCCATCTTCCAACTTTCCTCAACCTGACATCTCCCTCTCTGTGTGTGGCACAACGATAAGTCCTAGGCCGCAAGCCCGCTGCCTGGGGGTTATACTTGACACTGATCTCTCCTTCACCTCCCACATACAATCTCTTGCCCGCACCTGCCGCTTGCACCTCAAGAACATCTCTAGAATCCGCCCCTTTCTCACTATGGAAACGACAAAAACCCTCACCGTGGCCCTGATCCACTCTCGCTTGGACTACTGTAACTCTCTATTAATTGGTCTCCCCCTAACTAGACTCTCTCCTCTACAGTCAATCCTTAATGCAGCAGCCAGGGTCACCTATCTGGCTAACCGCTACTCGGATGCCTCTGCTCTGTGCCAGTCATTGCACTGGCTGCCCATATATCACAGGATCCAATTCAAACTGCTTGTTCTCACCCACAAAGCTCTCCACAGTGCAGCACCCCCCCTACATCTCCAACCTCCTCTCTGTCTATCAGTCCACCCGTTCTCTACGCTCTGCAAGCGACTTTCGACTAACATCCACACTAATTCGAACCTCCCACTCCCGGATCCAAGACTTCTTCCGAGCTGCACCAACCCTCTGGAACGCTCTACCCCAAGAAGTTAGGACAAATCACAACTTACTCAGCTTCAGACGCACCCTAAAGACGCATCTTTTTAGGGCGGCCTATCACACTCCCTAATCAGATTCGATTCACATAGTCCCTCTACAACCTCTCACAACATAGCTCCACATCAAACTCCATGGCACCCAAAGGCATCTCAAGGCTCGGGCCCACTGGTCCAGGAAACCATTATCCAGCCCCATTTCCGTGAGATGGTTGGATTGTCATTGTAAATAAGCACTTGAACCTTGCCTCTCCCCCCATCTCATTGTAGATTGTAAGCTCTCACGAGCAGGGTTGTATTTTTTTTTCCCTCTAAATATTGTATTTCTATAACTGTTACTTGTTTGTATATGATCCTCCTGAATTGTAAAGCGCTACGGAATATGTTGGCGCTATAGAAATAAAGATTATTATTATTATTATTATTATTATTATTATTATAAAGAAAAAAGGTTAACATTAATAGGGGTGCCCAAACTTTTTCATATGACTGTATCTATGTGACACAGTAGAGTAAATAAATTAAACCATATAAATGTCACTAAAGAGGATAATAATCCAAAGACCAAAAAAAACAACTCTCTAAAAACAGATATTTATTCAATAATTTTAAAATAGATAGGTAATATTAAAACCATATAGAGTAATACCTATACAGTTATATAACAGACAGATGTCATATAAAGGTGAGGTGACCAAGCTAAGTGAAATAGGTTGGACAGTGAGTGGCAACCGGGTGTACAAATATAATAATGCCACAGATAGTAAAGTGGTTATAACTATAAAGACAGCATGTAATGAGGCAAGGGCCTAATATTCCTCTAGGCTTATTACTGCCTGACAGCGTAGGTCAATACACCTTACTGTTTTGGATGACCCACTTCGCATCGTCTGACTCTTGTTGTCATAAAAATACATTGGTCCCTCATGATCGCTTCACAGGGCTGGTGATGATGGCGAAGAATGGCGCTATCCCCGCCATCTTGTGTTAGAATCTAGCTCGTGATAGATCTAGTTAGTTAACAGGCATAGGTGGATCTCCGATCTACTTCTACCTGTTAGCTGCACATGTCATCAGATTAGATCCACCAACATGTGTGGGGAATAATGCTGGCTCACCATGCGAACCTACATTAAATGGACAGACAATGCCTTGGACATATAGGTAAGTTCATTGTGAAGGGGATAATATCCTATAATGCCATTTGATTATAGATAAGTATTCAGACTATTTTAAATGGAAACATAATATTTGCAGTTTCTACCCCTTGTTGTAGACTATTCCACATTCTGACTAATCTGACAGTAAAGAACACTTTCCAATTTCAAATTGTGTTTTCTCCCCATATAATGAATGTCCCCTGTTCCTTCATAAGGTCTTTGAAAAGAATAAGTCATATGCCAGTCATTTGTATTGATCACACATTTACTTACACATGTAAATGAGATAAACTTTTAGGCTCTTTTACTCTGAAATACATAGGACTAATTTGTACAAAATTCTTATTATAATAAAGACCTGCCATTCAGTCTAATATCTACCTCACCTTTGAACCCTCTCCATCCTTTCCATATCCTTTTTGGAATGTGGAATCCAAAACTGATTCTCACATTCTCAATGTGGCATTACAAGTGATTTATAGAGGGTTAATAATACATTGGAATCACTGGTAATTATTTCTCTTTTTATACACCCTGAATTCTTAATTGCTTTTGCAGCTGCTGCCTGGTATTGAGTACTAGTGTTTAGCTTACTTGTAACCAGAATATTCAAGTCCTTCTCTTCTATAATCCCTAGGATATTTCCATTTAATTTATATGCAGCAAAACAATTACTCCTACTTGCGTACGTAACCTTACATATATCAAAACTAAAATGTAACTGTCATGTTTTTGCTAATGTGGCCAGCATGTGGCACCTTCAAGCAACTAGATAATAAAATATATGCTTCATCTAGACTTCACAATTATTACCGCAATCAGCATTTTGTATCATTTATAGATATATATTAAGGAGTTTTCAAACAGCCTAGCCATGAAAAAAGAAACCTAAAGTAAACTTTATTATATCAATGAGAAGGGAAAGAGAATACACATTCTTAGTAATTATTATTTTCTATACAAACAAAAGTAGAATTTCTACACTTGCCCAGTGTTTTTAGAGCTGCCAGAAAATGTGACTGATTCTCCCAGTTGCTTCCAATTCACTAAACCGAGGAGATGAAATCATGGGGTGTGTGTGAACAGTGCTGACAATTAAAAGATGGCGCCAACCTCCTCTGGGATAATTAGATATCACATCAGAGTGAGTAAGCACCCTTCACTAAACATACATTAAAACTGTATATTTCTGAGAAGAAGGAATAGTCTTTTATACTTACACTACTCACAAAAAGTTAGATATAGCTGGCTTTCTGTAATATCTAAAACGTTTGCGCTACAATTAAATTTTATCATGAACGTAGGGCATTTAAACAGAAGCATGCAATAGTGATTTCCACATGTCAAACACTTGTTTCAAACAAAAGCCAACAACAGTGATGGATATACCCCCCAAACAAAATGTCATTGTCTCAATAACTGTCAAACGCTCATCTTGTGACAACAGAGGCTAATGCATAGCACTCTCCTTGATGTCTCCAATATCATTGGCAGCCATCATTTCTGCTTAGCATGAATTGACTTTCATCAGTGAACAGCACTGAGGCCCACTGGTCCCTCATCCAGCAAGACCATGACACCTGTGTCTGGGGTTGTGGTCAGATACCCTTGCAGGATGTCTAGCGCATAGACCATGCTGATGTAAATATTTTTTGAATGATCAGTGTGATACTTTGGTGCCTCTCACCTTCCTTAAATGTGTCTGGTGTTGTATGGCATTCATCAACTGATTCCAAAGGGCATTCTTCACAATGAAGCAGTTATCAATGTGGAAAGTTGCCAAATGACATCTACTTCTATGTTTTTCTGTGACTCTTCCAGTCTCTCTGTATCTCTACTACAACCTGCCGATGACACACTGTGACACGAAGTTCAGTGGCCACCATTTCCATATGACGCCATCTTGCTTGAAGGCTCACCATGGTGAAGTACTGCTGATAAATTGTTAGGTGTCGTCTTGGTCTCATGATCTAAAAATGTGAAGAATATGATAAGGAGGACTGTGTAAATACTGATTTTATGAACCCTGAAAATTATTTTGTGATTCACGGGTCAATCACTTTGTGTAAATTTTGCCATTAAGCTCCTTGTTAGAGAACAGCTAGTTCTGCAAACAGTCCTGAAACATTGAAAATTGTGACATGTGCATTCAACAGATTAGAGAAGGTCATTAATTTCACCTGAAAAGGTTAAAGCGCATTTTAGGATCATCCTGTAATTTCACCCAAAAGACAAACATCCCTAACTTTTTGTGAGAAGTATATATTGAAACCTAGAAACAGAATGAATTCAGAACTCATGTTAACTATTTAAAGTAAACTTCAATATTAACATCTTCGCATCACAATTATCTAACTCTTTAACCCATTCCTAACATTCTATGTACTGGCACTGTCATGCATGGTGTGGATTCTTGTTTATGGATCACTACTACACAACCTACCATGCGTCACCCGGATCGGCACCCACAGTTTGTTGCTACCTGATTGGACTCTGTACACACTTCCAACAAGCAACCTAGTTTCAACTAGTAGCTCTGTTCTGTCGGGCGTTGTTTGTTTTGTTTACCACTGCTTCTGCCATGTTAGGAGTTAATGCCTCCTGAAGCTGTGGCTGGCTTCTCAGTGAACCAAGTTTGCTAATCACAATTTCCAGCTGGTCTCCTCCTACTTAAGTCTGGGAAGTTTTCTGTACCATTGCCAAAGATAGTTTCTGTTAGCAGTAGCACTGTCCCGGCATCCGTGGCATTCCTCTTTTTGGTGACCAGCGACTTGTTGTCTGTGCTGTTTGAGAGTACCCTGGTGTGACTTGCTCCATCCCCTTTGGGTTTATTCCCTCTGGTGTTGTTTTGTCTCTCCTCTGTTGCTGTTTGCGGTGTGAGTGTTAGGACAGGTTTGGACAGCAAACAGGGCCAGGGTGGGGACCTGGACCTCCCTACCTTCAATGGTACCTCCAGAGTCAGGGTGAGCGCATGACCCTCAGTCCTAGGGTCAGCATAACCTCCCATATGTGTACTTCCCCAGTGTACTTCCCTGACAGGTACATTCAGTGGTTGATCCCCATGTATAATGCTGGCTCTGATTATAATTGGCAGATGCTGGCTGTGTCACACAGTCAACATCTGCTACTAGAGCAGAGCTCTGCTAGCCTGCTGTGGATTCCTTAAATGCTGTTTTTATTCTCTGACATTGGCATTTAAACCACTTGGACTAGTGGTTGTGTCTGTCCATTCGCAACACAATTATGGCATGCTGAATGGTTGCCATGGAAGATGGTACCTGCTGAAGGCCTTTGTTCTACCATAATGGTATTCATGTGAAGACTAGAAAGACTTCATAAACGACAATAATTTTTTTCTATATGTGAAACTACTGTACCATTGCAGTATATACACTAAATGATCAGATTTATTTTTTTTTAAAATAAAAGATACAAATTTGATTTACTCCTTTTTCCCCCAATTAAAATAAAAAAATAAAACCTCAATGTCCTAAAAGTTGGGATGCTGTATAAAATCCAAAGAAAATAAGAATACAATGATTTGGACATTTCTTACAGCCATATTTTATACAAAGCAAAGCATCGAACACAAAACAGAAGTTGAAAGTTTTTCCAGTACAAAATATCATCAAAAGATTCAGAGGTTCTGAAGGAATCCATGTACAAAAGCGATAAGGCGGAGAGTCATTATTGGTTGCTCAGGATCTACAGTCCCTCAGATGTCACTGCATGAGAACAGGTATGACTTGGTTGTACAAATTATTAAAAGGGCTCATGTGTCCTCCCAGAGATTATTGTCTGTGAACACTGTTCACTGTACAAACACAAAAACAAGTTAAACCAGTATCATGCAAAAAAGAGGCCATACTATATATATGAATAATCCATAAACACTTGTTAGGGTTGACACTAGAGGTGTCCCCGAGTTGCCTGCTCCTGGCCTAATTAATATGGATCAAGTGTATGCGTGGAAGAATGAAACCAGATACAGTCACATGTAAACCTTTCCTTGATCAGAGAAGATTGCAGCTCCTTCTGTTTTATTTAGCAAAGCATCAGTTTATATAGACAGGAAAGGGAAGTGTAGTCAGGTTTCAGCAAGCATGCGTAGAAGGAATGTTCAGGTGAAAGAAGCTCATCATATTCATCATATAAGGAGGAAATCCAGGACCAACCAATCACCAGACGTGTCCTCTGGTGATTGGTTGGTCCTGGATTTCCTCCTTATATGATGAGCTTCTTTCACCTGAACATTCCTTGCATACCAGAGTAGGGTGGCTACTTCTGGCAACAGAAGACAAGCATGAAAACATTAAGTAACAGTTTTAAATAAAACAAGTAGGAACAGCACAGGCAGCGTTTCACTACTCATCACAGCCCAGCATCTCAGCCCAGCATTTCCCTGCTCTCTCCTTCACTGCAGAAAGCCACAAGCAGAAGCCATGCTGGCTGAATCTCTGCCCACAGTCCAGTCAGGAAGACTGTAAAACAAGAATGCCGCGGAGACACCATCACATGTTTCTCAACGCTGGCAGGAAACTAGCCAGGTCTTTCACTGGGAAGGAACAACCACGAGAAGGGCAGACTCCAGTCAAGGAGACCACCTATGCCAAACATGGTATCCATCCACAGACAGCTGTTTCGGCTCCTCTGTTTCCTTTCGTCCAGCCCATGGGAGTGTCTGCTGCTCCTCTTACATCACATCCTGAAATCCTGTTCAGTTCACAGCCAGAGATCGTGAGAATCACACCCCTTATTTGAGCTGCTAGAAGCAAAGTCTTCTGACCTTAGTGGCATCAGAAACAACATCACTAGAATACCACAATACCAAGAACTCAGTTCTCTGTAATTGTGCATGTTTTATTGAGAAATAAACTACCTTTGTTCATCTCAGCGCGTGCACGTTTCATCCATCAACTCTGAAGCGCTGTGGTCATGTCTGCCTCACCTATTGGAAATGAAGGTAAGATTCTCACACCATCCCACAACTACGCACCTTCAATGACCTTTAAGTGGGGACAGAACAGTCAGAAGACTGCTTCACAGCTCAATACCCCGGCTACAGATCCCTAAGAACCCTGTAACTTCCCTTGTAATCTGCCTAGCAACAAACCTTGTGCACTACTGTAGTCTGCCTGCAACAGTGCATGCCTGGACAAGCCTAAGGGGAAGCTCTCCCATCTGCCACATCCTGTATCACCTCTGCTTGCATTGTAAAGGGACAGTTTATGCACCTGCTGTTTCCCTCTTGCCATACCCCTTCTATAGACTTGCAGTACATTATACCTCATTACGGCACATTGCTGGACTGCCAACCCCGAGTTTTGCTAAAAACACCTTGGGAATTTCATCAGGGAGTCCTTGCGGAGCTGCACAACGATTTTCGGACCCCTATTCAAAAGTCAAGTTTCTTAAAATGGCCGAAAAAGACCTCGGACAGTTCCCTACTGCTGAAAAAGAGCAAATACAATCTGATACTGTCCATTATGAAGCCCAGGAGGCAGATCCCACGCTTCTAGCAGACCAAGTTGCCCGACCAAAGCGCTTTTCCAAACCCACGATAAAGGCCACTGAAAACTATCACACTATGAAAGATGAGCTATGTGAGCACCTGGAAGAACAGTGGGAACGCGTCACCTATTACATGTCAAGACTTGAATCCTCATCAGGCGATGTTGCATGCTTACAAGCCGCTATGGAACGGCTGAACACAGCTCATGAAAGATACAAGAGACTGTCAACAAGGTACATTACCTTTCTAAAAGACTCTAAAATTGATGAAGCTTTTTCAGACCTGAGCAAGGTAGAAGAGGTGGACAAGGAAAGAGATGCCAAGGTGCAAGATAGACAAGGCCGAACACCGTATCTCTCACCAGCAAGAAAGTAGATCACACCGATCAACCTCATCTAGATGTTCCTCTAGGTCATCCGGGTCATCATCCTCAAGATGCTCAGCCCTGAGCGACAGGATACTAGAGGCCCGCATAAGAGTGGAAGAATTCAAGGTGAGACGTTCCTTCACAGAAAGAGAAGTAGAGGAAGAAGCCAAAAGGGCAGAAGCAGAAGCCAAAAGGGCAGAAGCAGTAGCCAAAAGAGCAGAAGCAGAAGCCCTTGCAAAAGCAGAAGCCGCTAAAGCAGAACCCAAAAAGGCAGAAGCAGAAGCCCTTGTAAAAGCAGAAGCCGCTAAAGCAGAAGCCAAAAGGGCAGAAGCAGAAACCCTTGCTAAAGCAGAAGCCAAAAGCGCAGAAGCGGAGGCTCGGATAAAGATTCTTCAGTCACAGATGGAAAAGGAAGTTGCGCTAGCTAAAGTGAGACTACTTGAGAAAGCATTGATCCAAGGTCCTGATCCAGCTCACTCGCCACCATTGGAAGCAGACAATCCAGTTGATCGCACAAGAGACTATGTACTGAATCAGTTAACTGTAGCAACCCTGGTTTGCAGTACCATCCAAGCCGACAACACCGAAACCTCCAATTTACCTCTACCAATGCCAGTACCACCTAAAGCACCCGAGCAAATTAATAACAGTCACCAAGAGGTGCCCTCTCAAACACAGTCACCACGGCAAGATGGCAACCAAGTGCTTCCTGACCCACTTCCACAGCTCAAGCAGCGTTCATCAGAATCTACAGAGGCTAAACCACAGCTCAACCCTGCAGCAACGTCATTCTACCCGGGAACATCTCATCCATTCACGCCAGGCAGCTCATACACCCCAGGGGCATCACGAGTCATCGTGGCAACAAGTGGTGAAAAATCAGATATGTCTGAGTATGTCAGGTTCATGGTGAGCAGAGAGCTAATCAACACTAGTCTCACGAAATTTGATGATCGTACAGAGAGCTACAGGGCCTGGAAAGCAACTTTCAAGGCAGCCATCGCCAATCTCAACTTAACTGTAGAACAGGAGCTTGACCTCATGATCAAGTGGTTGGGCCCAGGCTCTTCAAACCGTATCAAGAGCCTCAGAACCGTCTATTTGGGACAAGCAGAAGCAGGTCCCGCTGCTGCATGGCAAAGACTGGAATGCACCTTTGGCAGCGCAGAAGCAATAGAGAAAGCCCTATTCAAGAGACTGCAGGACATCCCAAAGATCAACCTTAAAGAAGTCCGCAAGCTTCAAGACCTAAGTGATCTGCTCATGGAGCTGGAGCTCGCCAAAAGAGACCATCGTCTGTCTGGGCTGTGCTACCTGGATACAGCCAATGGAGTGAACCCAACCATGGTGAAGCTGCCGTACAGTCTGCAGGAGAAATGGGCAACGTCACTCTCAAGGTACAAAAGAGTGCATGACGTCACCTTTCCCCCATTTATTCACTTCTGCGGGTTCATTGACGAGCAGGCCCAGATGAGGAATGACCCCAGCCTCGATTTCCTAGAGTTCAACACTTCGGCAGCTGCAACAACATCATCATCAAGGTATGAAGGTGCCATACACAAACGCAGAGACATTAAGAACACTGTGAGTGTTAGGAAGACTGAGCTACCATCACCTGTAGCACCCACAGATAAACACTACACCATCTCATCACGAGATAAGTCTTTCAATCGAGAATGTCCCATCCATAAAAAACCACACTCACTGAACAAGTGCAGAGGGTTTAGATCTATAACCCTACAGGAGCACAAGAAAGTCCTCACAGAGCTTGGAATCTGTTTCAAATGCTGCGCATCAGTGACTTGAGCACATGGCCAAGGACTGTAAATCCATCGTCAAGTGTGAGGAGTGTCATAGTGAAAAACATGTTTCAGCCATGCACCCAACCCAGCTAGCTAGAGACACACTGGCTGCAGTCACCACTGCTCCCACTCCAAGTCATGGCGGGGAGTCCAAGAATCAGACTGACACCACCACAGCTGTCTCCTGCTCATGCTCATAGGTATGTGGAGAGGGCCAAATAAAGAAATCATAGTATCATAGTATCATAGTTTTTAAGGTTGAAGGGAGACTCTAAGTCCATCTAGTTCAACCCGTAGCCTAACATGTTGATCCAGAGGAAGGCAAAAAAAACCCAATGTGTCAAACAAGTTCCAATGGGGAAAAAATTTCCTTCCTGACTCCACATCCGGCAATCAGACCAGTTCCCTGGATCAATACCCTGTCATAAAATCTAATATACATAACTGGTAATATTACATTTTTCAAGAAAGGCATCCAGGCTCTGCTTAAATGTTAGTAGTGAATCACTCATTACAACATCATGCGGCAGAGAGTTCCATAGTCTCACTGCTCGTACAGTAAAGAATCCTCGTCTGTGATTATGATTAAACCTTCTTTCCTCAAGACGTAGCGGATGCCCCCGTGTTCCAGTCGCAGGCCTAGGTGTAAAAAGATCTTTGGAAAGGTCTCTGTACTGTCCCCTCATATATTTATACATTGTGATTAGATCTCCCCTAAGCCTTCGTTTTTCCAGACTAAATAACCCCAAGTTTAATAATCTGTCTTGGTATTGCAGCCCACCCATTCCTCTAATAATCTTGGTGGCTCTTCTCTGCACCTTCTCCAGTTCAGCTATGTCCTTCTTATATATCGGTGACCAGAATTGTACACAGTATTCTAAGTGCGGTCGCACTAGTGACTTGTACAGAGGTAGAAGTATATTTTTTTTATGAACACTTATACCTCTTTTAATACATCCCATTATTTTATTAGCCCTGGCAGCAGCTGCCTGACACTGTCCACTAAAGTGAAGTTTACCATCCACCCATACACCCAAGTCTTTTTCTGTGTCTGTTTTACCCAGTGTTCTACAATTAAGTACATAATCATAAATGTTATTTCCTCTACCCAAGTGCATGACCTTACATTTATCTACATTAAACTTCAATTGCCACTTCTCAGCCCAATCCTCCAATTTACATAAATCTCCGTGTAATATAAAATTATCCTCCTCTGTATTGATTACCCTGCAGAGTTTAGTATCATCTGCAAATATTGAAATTCTACTCCGCATGCCCCCAACAAGGTCATTTATAAATATGTTGAAAAGAAGCGGGCCCAATACTGACCCCTGTGGTACCCCACTATGAACTGAGACCCAGTCCGAGTACGTACCATTAATAACCACCCTTTGTTTCCTATCACTGAGCCAGTTTTTAACCCAGTTACACATATTTTCCCCTATCCCCATTATTCTCATTTTATGTACCAACCTTTTGTGTGGCACCGTATCAAAAGCTTTTGAAAAGTCCATATACACAACATCCACTGCATTTCCCTGGTCCAAGCTTGAACTTACCTCTGTTGTGCTCTGAAATGTTGTGCTCGAATATGCCTCGTCAAGGTTTATCCCGAGGGACATCCAGAAAAGGCAATGAAGGTGTATGCCATCATAGCCGACCAAAGCAACCGGTCCCTGGCAGGAACCATATTCTTTGAAGCCTTCGAAATTAATGGACCATCAGAACCCTACACCTTGAACACCTGCTCGGGTCGCATAGAGACTAGCGGCAGAAGAACCCAGGGATTGATTGCTTCTCCTATCAATGAGAAGACTGAAATACCTCTACCAATGCTCATTGAATGTGACCAAATACCCAGCCACAGGAATGAAATTCCTACCCCAGAAGTTGCATTTCATCAACCACACCTGAGACACTTCGCTAGTGATATCCCACCTTTGGACAACAACGCAGAGATTCTACTCCTGCTCGGCAGAGACAATCTAAGGGTACACAAGGTGCGACAACAGTGTAATGGGCCTGACTATGCACCATACACCCAGAGACTGGACTTTGGATGGCTAGTCATAGGAAATGTGTGCGCTGATCGATCAGAAATTGATTCCTTCAAGACTTATGTGCATGGAGATGGGCGCACAACCTGCCTAAAGCCATATCCTCATCACTATGGAGTGAAAGAGAAGTCTCCAGACACAATACAGCTACCTGACATCGCTTCTCTGCATATAGACAGCTTGGGAAGATTAGTCTTTCTCACAACCAAGGACGACGATAAAGTAGCCTTTTCAGTAGAGGACAGAGAATTAATCGAAATAATGGACTGTGAGTTTTCTAAAGACAAAACCAACCACTGGGTCTCTCCATTACCCTTCTGATCTACCAGGGTAAGACTCCCAAATAACCGAGATCAAGCTCAGACCAGATTTAACTCTCTTCAGCGTTCTATGAACAGCAAACCTGAAATGAGGGAACATATTGTTGTCTTTATGGACAAAATATTCCGCAATAACCACGCAGAATCTGCTCCATCCTTGAAGAAGAACGAAGAGTGCTGGTATCTGCCTTCATTCAGTGTATACCACCCACGGAAACTGAATCAAATCAGGGTTGTCTTCAACTCCAGCACCAAACATGAAGGTGTATCCCTTAACGATGTTCTCCTTACAGGTCCCAACCTAACAAACAACTTGGTAGGAGAATTGCTGAGGTTCAGAAAAGAGCTTGTTACCATCACTGCCGATATTGAACAGATGTTCCACTGTTTCCTAGTCAGAGAGGACCACCGGAACTTCCTCAGATTTCTGTGGTACAAGGACAATGACACCAATAAAGAGATGGTGGAATATCGTATGAGGGTCCACGTATTTGGAAACAGCCCTTCACCCTCAGTTGCAACCTATGGCCTCCGGAGAACCGCATTAGAGGGAGAGTCTGAATATGGAACAGATGCCAGAGACTTTGTTGAGAAAGACTTTTATGTAGATGATGGGCTCAAATCACTACCCACCGAGGAAGCAGCCATTGATTTGCTCAAAAGGACCCAAGGCATGCTGTCCCAGGCAAAACTCAGGTTACACAAAATTGCTTCAAACAGCCTGACCGTAATGAGAGCCTTTGACTCGGGTGATGACACTCATGGGTTCAAGGACATTGACTTGGGGCTAGACAGTCCACCCATGCAGAGGAGCCTGGGCATCAGATGGGATCTCGCAGCTGACTCCTTCAGATTTCAAGTAAGTTACTCAGACAAGCCATTCACAAAATGTGGTGTCCCTTCTATAGTGAACAGCTTATTCGACTCGCTGGGATTTGTGGCGCCTATCACTTTACAAGACAAATCCCTGCTGAGACAATTCTCTGAAACCGTCAAGGACTGGGATACCCCACTCCCTCCAAAAAAACAGCAAAAATGGGAAGCTTGGAAACAGTCGTTGTGTGGGTTGAACAACATCCACATCCCAAAATTTTATATCAAAATCTCACTCACCTCCAGTTTAATCAACGCCTGGAGAAGGTTCCTTGCCATCAGAGGAAAAGTGAAACAGCTGAGGTCTGACCGTGGAAGCAACTTCGTTGGTGCATGTAGAGAACTGAACATCAACACCAAGCCTATCCAAGATTAGCTGGCAGAGAAAGGTTGCACCTGGATCTTCAATCCCCCTCACAGTTCTCACATGGATGGCTCATGGGAGAGGATGAGATGATCGGGATTTCACGCAACATCTTGAACTCCATGCTAATGGACGTCAACTCCTCAAGACTCACACATGAGACTCTAGTCACTCTTTTAGCTGAAGTCTCAGCCATTATCAATTCAAGACCCCTTGTGCCGGTGACCATGGATCCAGAAACACCAACCATATTGACTCCTGCTATTCTTATTACCCAAAAAACTGACAACGCGGTAATGCCCAGCGGAGAGTTCACCCACGCGAACACTTATCAAAAACACTGGAAACGGGTTCATTACTTGGCTGACTACTTCTGGAACTGATGGAGGAAGGAATACCTCACCATTCTTCAAGGAAGAAAGAAGTGGCGACATCCCAAGCCGAACCTCAAAGAAGGAGACCTAGTCCTCATGAAAGACCAGACCACAGAAATGCCTGACTGGCCTATGGGACTGATTACTAGGATACTTCCTAGCAAGGACAGCAATGTTCGGAAGGTGGAGCTAAAGGTCATCAGGAAAGGTGAGTCGAAGACCTTTGCAAGGTCGATCCACGAACTTGTTCTGCTGTTGCCCATAGAGAGCGTCCCTATGGGATGAATGCTACCGGACCTAAACTTTGAGCCATCCTTCTTGTTTTGGACTCAATTGAGTTTGTTTTGCATTTAACGTACCTTTCCTTTCAGGTTATATTATGGACTCAATAGTGAAATTCCCAAAGTGAATTTCAGACGGGGAGTGTGCTGTTCATACTTGTTTTATTTAAAACTGTTATTTAATGTTTTCATGCTTGTCTTCTGCTGCCATCTACTGGTCAGACCTTTTGGCTCCCCTGTTTCCTTTCATCCAGCCCATGGGAGAGTCTGTTGCTCCTCTTACATCACATCCTGGCATCCTGTTCAGTTCACAGCCAGAGATCGTGAGAATCACACCACTTATTTGAGCTGCTAGAAGCAAAGTCTTCTGACCTTAGTGGCATCAGAAACAACATCACTAGAATACCACAACACCAAGAACTCGGTTCTCTGTAACTGTGCATGTTTTATGGAGGAATAAACCACCGTTGTTCATCTCAGCGCGTGCACGTTTCATCCATCTACTCTGAAGCGCTATGGTCATGTCTGCCTCACCTATTGGAAAACGAAGGTAAGATTCTCACGCCATCCCGCAACTACGCACCTTCAATCACCTTTGAGTGGGGACAGAACACTGCCCACAGCCTAGTGACTCAGGAGTGGGGCCAGCTGCGGTGATGTCAGGTCAACTGGAAGTTGACCTGACATCACTGGATCCCAGAGGTCACAGAGCCCGGGGGTCACGAGAAGGGGATGAGCGGACCGCAATAGCGCCACTCACAGGCACTATTGGCAGCACAAGGTATTTGAGAGAAGCCTTGTTTCTCAACATTTTATCAATGTGGCTTGGAAAAATTAGTAGTGAACCACCTCTTTAACACTGTGGGGGGTCCCTATTATTAAGTAGTTAATCATAAATTCTAATCTTCCTAAAACGCATACTGTATTAATTAATTAAAAAGTAGGGGAGCCAGCACTGCCTATGAATGGCTTGCAACAATGAAGAAATAAAAAGTGTATTATTCAGAAATTCGTTCCTACTGTAAAAATTCAATGAGATTTTTTGCAAATGATTGATCAATGATTTCAGCCCCCCTGCCCCGTTACGGCAAATCTCTATAGGGGGGTCCCTAACGCTATATTATAAATTATTATGTACCAAAAGGTCTCATATAATGAGCAGGACCATATGAAGACACCACTTACCTGAGACATGTCTGAACCGCTCCCATGCTGCCAGGACTGACAACCGCGAATAAAGGCAGCCCAGGTGCCAGTGTGTGTGGCAGAACCACACACACCAGCACAATGTCAGGACTGGCCCTCACAGTGCCAGACCAGCAAACATGGATGAGGGCGGAACAAGGTTCAGGCAGGTGGTGTTTAAATAATGATGCCTTGGAGCAGGAGGCGGTGGCTGTGTGTGAACAAGCACCAAACTGAATTTTGATGGCTACAGAAGGAATTTGCAAACCACACTGGGCGTGCACGGCATGGTGGCGGTCGACCACCTGACCAGTAAACGAAAAAGGAGGGGAGCCAGCACTGCTTATGAATGGCTTGCAACAATGAAGAAATAAAAAGTGTATTATTCACAAATTCGTTCCTACTGTAAAAATTCAATGAGATTTTTTGCAAATGATTGATCAATGATTTGAGCCCCCCTGCCCCGTCACGGCAAATCTCTATAGGGGGGTCCCTAACGCTATATTATAAATTATTATGTACCAAAAGGTCTCATATAATGAGCAGGACCATATGAAAACACCACTTACCCGAGACATGTCTGAACCGCTCCCATGCTGCCAGGACTGACAACCGCGAATAAAGGCAGCCCAGGTGCCAGTGTGTGTGGCAGAACCACACACACCAGCACAATGTCAGAACTGCCCCTCACAGTGCCAGACCAGCAAACATGGATGAGGGCGGAACAAGGTTCAGGCAGGTGGTGTTTAAATAATGATGCCTTGGAGCAGGAGGCGGTGGCTGTGTGTGAACAAGCACCAAACTGAATTTTGATGGCTACAGAAGGAATTTGCAAATATATGAGACCTCATGGTACATATTACACTTTTTATTTCTTCATTGTTGCAAGCCATTCACAAGCAGTGCTGGCTCCCCTCCTTTTTTGTATTAATTAATTAACTACTTGAATAAATTGTCATATCTGAAGAGTAAATGTTAAATATGACATGCAGTGTTCAAGTAGAAAAAATATAGCACTCACCAGATTATTTTGCTGTGCAGGATCCTGTTTATTTAAACAGCGGAGGTTACATGTGCGGAGAGGGCTGGTGGGGAGAGGGAGTGAACGCCTTGGCAGACGACGGCCGTTTCGCACCTGTCCGGAGCTTCAGCTGGTCTGATTAGGTATGACATCATATCCTTTTTATCCACATTCAAAAAAAAAAAAAAAAAAAAGGATTTTTTTTTTTTTTTTTTTTTCCTTTTGTGGATGATGTCAAATAATTAAAACATATGTTAAAAACAAACAATACATACAGAACTTGAATTCTAGCAACAATTTGCAGCAAACATAATTATAGACACGAATGAAGCCAAATGCTTCCTAAATCAACCTAGAAACACACTAAGGTCATTTTTATCATTTAACCCTAGAGGGCCTGTTGCATTAAATCTCATAATATATTCGGCTTCCTTTCTTAATAGCATTTTATGTATATCCCCTCCCCTGGCATTAGGCTCAACCAATTCTATCCCTGCAAAGGACAATACATTACAATCGGAATTATGATATTCTTTTACATGGTTAATTAACCTAGTAGCCCCTATTCCACTATAAATGGAGTTCCTATGCTCCCGGAATCTTACAAAGAGCTGTCGTATCGTTTTCCCAATGTAAAAATATTGGCACGGACAGAAAATCACGTAAACGACCATTTTGGTCCTGCAGGTTATCAAATGCCGCACATAATGTGAATGGCCACCAATCATAAAGGAATTACCCGCCATGTGAAAACTGCAAAATTAACAGTTTCCACATCTGTAATTACCTATAGGACCCGCCTGGTGTAACCAGGTTTTAGGAGGTATATACCGTTTTCTGACTATGATGTCACCAATATTTTTTCATCTTCTATGCGTTATTAGGGGTTTATTGAGGGCCATTTCCCTAAGCTCTGATACACCTTCAATTATGTGCCAATTTTTATTTATGATTGTTTTGATCATCCGATCCATCGGGCCATATTTAAAGTTAAAAATGAAACGATCCAATTTTTTGGCGGGTGTAATGCTCTGATTTTCGCTAGGACTATTTTTCTCATGTTGAATCTTACATTCAGCTTGTTTTTGCATAGAATTAATGAGATTAGAGGGATAACCCCTTTCCAAAAACCTTTCTTTTAGATCATTCCTCTGCGCAGTGAAAGTATCAGGGTTATTCGTGATTCTATTTAACCTTAAGAATTGACTAAAGGGGACAGATCTCAGTACATGAGCCGGATGAGCACTATCAAAATGCAACAACGCGTTCACAGTGGTAGGTTTTCTATAAAGTTCACGTACAATTCTCCCTTCTTGAACCATCAATTTAACATCCAGAAATTCTATACTTTTATCACCAAAATGGTGTGTGAACAGTATATTATAGTTGTTATTCTCATTTAGATATGCTACAGAAGACTCAAACTGAGATCTGTCCCCATCCCAGATTATCAATATATCATCCACAAAACGCATAAATTTCTTTATATGTTTTATGAAAGGATTACTGGGGCTGTATATAAGATTATCTTCCATATGTGCAAGGAAAAGGTTTGCAAAGGTGCAAGCCACAGGGGTCCCCATCGCCACCCCGCTATTTTGCTGATACCAGGTGTGGCCAAATTTAAAGGTGTTATTTTTCAGTACAAAGCAAAGAGCTTCTTCCACAAAGTTTATTAATAAATCATCCTCATCGAGTCCCTTCAGCATCTCAATAATAAAAATAAAAAAAAAAAAAAAAAAAAATCTTTTTTTTTTTTTTTTTTTTTTTTTGAATGTGGATAAAAAGGATATGATGTCATACCTAATCAGACCAGCTGAAGCACCGGACAGGTGCGAAACGGCCGTCGTCTGCCAAGGCGTTCACTCCCTCTCCCCACCAGCCCTCTCCGCACATGTAACCTCCGCTGTTTAAATAAACAGGAT